>NC_044041.1:186588251-186925698 GCF_901765095.1 Microcaecilia unicolor | reverse complement strand
GGGGGGGCTACCTCAAGACCGATTTCACCCATCCACTCCAATGTTTTCATCCCTCTGCAAATCAGAGTTAAAAATGGGAGAGGGGAGAGAACTGTTTTAGGGAGTTTTCTGAATTCTTCCTTCCTGCCTGAAATTTGGGGATTTTCCAGAATAATTCCAAAGTGTGGAAATAAGATATTATGGACGCCCACAGAGTCAAACTACTCAAAAATCTCCCCTCCCCTCCATGTTCAGTGCAGTGTTTGGATCTAATCCAGACCACTGTGCCGGAATATCAACCGATGAGTTAGTGGGACTTCTACAGCTCTTTCAAGGAGTGGAGGATTGGTCTAGTGGTTAGAGCACCTGTCCTTGCCATCCAGAGGTGGCTGATTCAAATCCCACTGAAAGCCCTTGTGATCTTGGGTAAGTCACTTAACTCTCCTTGTATTATTTTTTATTATTATTTATTTGGATTTTGCTCACACCTTTTTCTTTAGTAGTTCAAGGTGAGTTACATTCAGATACTCTGGATATTTCTCTGTCCCAGGAGGGCTCACAATCTAAGTTTGTACCTGAGGCAATGGAGGGTTAAGTGACTTGCCCAAGATCACAAGGAGCAGCAGTGGGATTTGAACCGGCCACCTCTGGATTGCAAGACCGGTGCTCTAACCACTAGGCCACACCTCCACTAGCAACATTCCATGTACAATCTCAAATAGTAGCAACATTCCATGTTCCACTGCACTAACCACTAGGCTACTCCTCCACTAGTAACATTCCATATAGAAGCCTGCCCTTGCAGATCAGCAACGTGGCCGCGCAGGCTTCTGTTTCTGTGAGTGTGACGTCCTGCACTTACGTGCAGGACGTCAGACTCACAGAAACAGAAGCCTGCGCGGCCGCGTTGCTGATCTGCAAGGGCAGGCTTCTACATGGAATGTTGCTAGTGGAATAGCAACATTAACATTCCATGCAGAATCTCCTATAGTAGCAACATTCCATGTAGAATCTCTTATAGTAGCAACATTCCATGTAGAATCTCAAGGTGAGTTACATTCAGGTACTCTGGATATTTCTCTGTCCCAGGAGGGCTCACAATCTAAGTTTGTACCTGAGGCAATGGAGGGTTAAGTGACTTGCCCAAGATCACAAGGAGCAGCAGTGGGATTTGAACTGGCCACCTCTGGAATGCAAAAATTGCAAGACCGGTGCTCTAACCACTGGGCCACTCTTAGGGGGTACTTTACTAAAGATTAGGTCGAGTCATCTGCAGCAACACCCATAGGAATAAAATGGAACCTGCTGCAGATAAGTAGAGCTAACCTTTAGTAAAAGACCCCTTTAGATTGTGAGCCCTCCAAGGAGAGGGAAATACCCAGAGTACCTGAATGTAACTCACCTTGAGCTACTACTGAAAAAGGTGTGAGTAAAATCCAAATAAATCAATAAATAACAGCAGAGAACCAAATGAACATATCATGTTCATAATGGATGGGATATGTGCTAATGGTTCTATTGCACCTGGGGCACAAAAAAGGCAGAAAATATTTGAGGAAGTACACCCAAGCACACACATCATATATGGGAGGAAGGTTAGGGGCCCTGTTTACTAATGTGCGTGTTTTTAGCGTGCCTACACTTAGCACGTGAGCCTGGGGCGTATCTGAAAGTCGGCGGTAGCGGGGGCCGAAGCCAGAGTGAGGGGGGCACATTATAGCCCCCCCCAGCCGCCGCCGCCATTTCCGACCCCCCCTGCCGCAGTGGGTACCTTTGCTGGTGGGGGACCCCAACCCCCACCAGCCGAGGTCCGCTTCCTCCTGCCGCTGCGAGGTTTTTTAAGTTCTTCATCGGGATTCGTCCTCCGTCACTCTGTGCTGCTGTTCAAAGAAGCTGCTAGCTGAATGCAGTTTCGGACTGAGTCTGATGTCGCTGCTGCACGTTGTACGTGCAGGACGTCAGACTCATGTACAACGTGCAGCAGTGACGTCAGACTCAGTCCGAATTAAACTGCATTCAGCTTGCTGCTTCTTTGAACAGCAGCACAGAGTGACGGAGGACGAATCCCGATGAACTTAAAAAACCTCGCAGCGGCAGGAGGAAGCGGACCTCGGCTGGTGGGGGTTGGGGTCCCCCACCAGCAAAGGTACCCATGGCGGCAGTAGGGGGGTCCAGGGCGAAATCTGCGGGGGCCCAGGCCCCTGTGGCCCCACGCAGATACGCCCCCGGCGTGACCTAACCATGTAGGCGCCTATAGGGATATTGTAGGCACGTACATGGTTAACACACGTACATGGTTAACGCACATTTTTTTAATGTGCCTATAACACTGCTTAGTAAACAGGGCCCTAGATGACCATTTAACTCCATGTCCAAAGAGGCAAACTGGTTTTACTTCTAGGCAGTGGCGTAGCCACAGGTGGGCCTGGGTGGGCCGGGGCCCATCCATTTAGTGCTCAGGCCCACTCAACAGTAGCACACATTTAGCGGTAGCTGATGGGGATCTCAAGCTCGGCCAGCTGAAGACCGCCCCCTGATGGTAACAAAAACGCTACTCTCCACGATACTGGCACCTGCACACGCTCCGTTTTCAGCACATGCTGCTGCGCACTGCCAAGGTGGAAAGAAGCATTTTCCCGCCAGCTGAAATATTTGTTTTGGTGGTGGTTGGGAGGGGGGAGAACACTTGGTGCCCACCCACTTCTTGCCTAGGCCCACGCAAAATTTGTTGTCTGGCTACGCCCCTGCTTCTAGGGAGCACAGGAAGATGGTTTTATAGGAAATCCTGGAGTCTGACTGTATCCACCTCCCCCCCCCCCCCTGTATTCCACGGGGCAGTTCCAAGACCAGTTTGGCCAGTCCTCCTTACCATGGACCTGTTCAGTCATTGTAAGGAGGGTGTTTTGAAGTCAAAAGGCCTTAGGAAAACAAAGGACGCAACCACTTTTGAAACAAATTTAAAATGTACAAAACAGAAGATATTACCCCCAAAAATGTTTAAACACAGTTTTAGATGAAAATTTTTTTCCACTTTTATAATACAGTATAGAAAACAAAATTCACATTTACAAAGACAATCTTATTTTTAAAAAGTTGGGGTTTCAAGAGCACTCATGGCTAATCTGTCATTAGAAAGAGGGAGGGGAGAGGGGTTTTTTTCCCCACTAGATGTCTTTTTTCCCAGGGTTCTCGTTTCCCCGAATATGCCCTCACCTGTGCAAAGGACATACTGATTGCCAGCCAGTACTGCTCTTATAACTCCAGGAGCTGCTGTGGTCAGGGGTGAGGACTGGAACTCCCTACCTCCCGCATTCTTATCCTTGGTTCTACCACGGATGTTCTTTCTCTACAACTTTGAACAAATTCCTTCTCCCTCTCTGACCCTAGACTGTTCCACTGACTCCTTGCTCTGTGTATCTGTAACATTAATACCTTTTCTGATGTTCTTATGCAGTGATTTTCATCACAAACAAGCAACTATGAGCATTCTTCTTGGGCTGTGTGGGGGTCCTGTCACTTCAAAGCATGCTGGAAAGTTATATGAATAGAACAAAATATTCAATACCAATGCATAGGAGCCAACTTTTTTAAATGATTGGAGGTGCTAAACCCAATGGAAATGACCCCTCCCTGCATGCACTCAAGGAGTTTGCTCAATATTGGGGGTGCTCAAGCATCCACAGCACCCATAGAGCTGGCTCTTATAACTGGAATAGTTCTGGACGTTTGGATGGCAAGAAGGCTCCTATTTCTGGAGTTGTGCCAAGAAGAAGAAATTCGTAGTAAGGTTTTTGCCGTTACAGGCCCTTGTCTGTGGAATTCATTGCCTATGTCCATGCACCAATCAGCATGTCTTACTCAGTTTAAGCAGTTAAAAACCTGGTTGTGTTCCAGAGCATTTGGTTCATGGTTGGGTTTGAGATTTTGTTTGGGTTTTACCGTTTGTATGTTCTTGTGTTGTTTATGTTTTTTATGAGTGTTTTATTGTATCTCACCTAGATGGTTGGCTAGGCAGGTTATAAATGTATAAAATAAATAACTAAAGTCTGACACTCTCCAGAGTTCTTAGCGATGTTCTTGTCCCCATCCAACTGAACGGCAATTCATCGCTAAGAAGCCTGGCTTTCAGTAAGCGATAAGTGACTTTGAAGTTTCCGTAACGGAACGATACCAGCGTCTTAGCGATATTGAGAAGGAAAGTGATAACAATTTTCGCTGACTGTCGTAGCGATTTAGTTAAGAACCATCTTATAAGTTGTCAATCAGTACATGGGGAGTAATAGTCTAGTATCATGTGATCACCTTGGTTTACAGTTCATTCAAGAGTGGTATGAAATGAGTGGTATGTGTGTGGTGTGAGAGAGAGGGAAAGCAGAGAGCACACTGCTAGAGATGCTATAATGAGAATGTGATAATCATAAGCAGAGATAAAAGTGCAGTAAAATTGAAAACGCAGTTGCTTGACTTATACATATTACTACTACTACTACTACTATTTAACATTTCTAAAGCGCTACCAGGGTTACGCAGCGCTGTACAATTCAAACATAGAAGGACAGTCCCTGCTCAAGGAGCTTACAATCTAAAAGACAGGTGTACAATCTAGAGACAAGTGTCCAGTCAAAGACAAGTGTAGAGTCCGACTAATAGGGCATACTATATTTCACGGACGGTTAGGTGCCGAAAGCAGCATTGAAGAGGTGAGCTTTAAGCAGAGATTTGAAGATGGGTAGGGAGGGGGCTTGGCGTAGGGGTTGAGGAAGATTGTTCCAGGCATAGGGTAAGGCAAGGCAGAATGAGCGGAGCCTGGAGTTGGCACCTATCCACACCCACCCTGTTAGAATATCAATAATATGCTTCGATGTCCCTATGCACACCTCCCACCCACCCCCATCCTCCCACCCCGCCAGACCGCCACAGCAATGCCCGAATGCCCTCACCCACACACACCGCCAGCCAGCACACCCGCCCACCTCCGATCTGAGGAAGAAGGGCAACCCCCGAAAGCCAATCAAGAAATGCACTAAGCTACGTCCAATAAAAAAGGGACCATCCCACCTTCCCCTCCATGCTCCACTTTGCTCGATCTCTATTGATAACCTTAAGAGTGGACTAACACGGCTACCACACTCCTCTACACTCAACTCCATAAATTGAAATCCAAGAATTCGGATAATATAGGGAGAATCATAACACAAAACTAGGTAATGATATCCCTGGAAAGTGGTGTTGATATCTTATCTCAGCGCTTATCCTTTTTCACTGAGTTTACCAGCGCTGAGACATGGGCAGGTTCCGTAAATACATATTTTTCCCCTCAAGCCTTACTATACACTTGCACGGGTATCTTAAAAAAAGGTATTAGGTATTAGGTGTAGTGACTGGATTGGAATACAGGATCTCAGTTTAATTAGCTAATTACCCCCAAATTCCTTGGGATTCTCTCACTACAGTCCAGACTAGCGAGGTACAATTCTCAGCACTGCCAATCCCACCTGCAGATTTTTAAGATTTTCCCTTCTCAGCCCCAACAGGTAACTTAATAGGCCGAGACAGACCTGGATGTAATCCTGCTTCTCTTAGAGAAACGGCAACATATCTAGAGAAGCAATGGGCCACTTCAGTTTCTATCTTATGGGAGTCTCAGTTGTTTCGGGGGGGGGGGGGAGGGGGGGTTGGACTGTTTCTTTCTACTCCTTTGGGCCTCTAGCTCAAGCCGCATCAGACTCTACCGGGTTACAGCTCCGCAAGTCTTCATTTATAACCCCCCAGGGGTTTTTTTTTAATACCCTCCCAACTCAGATCTGCCACTGCAGTGATAGCCCCTGGCACATCGATTTTATTTTTATGCACTAAAGTCTGCTAAATTGTAATTTGTAGGTCCCCAAATAATGCTGTAATACATATGAATAATAACCCCAGTCATCCTCCTATCGTATGAATTCAAAGCTATGTTCACACTGTTTATTGCTCATAAATTCACAGCCCCTCTGGACCTGTTCTGGGAAAGATGCTGAAAAGGCAAAATAGCACCAATAACTCAGTATTCTATCACATAATAAAAAAAACAGGGCATATAAATTACATAGAAATCAGAGTATTGGTAGGTTGTGATGCTGCACTGAGGCTGACCCCATGGTTCAGGCCATAAGTACATAAAGTACATAAGTATTGCCACACTGGGACAGACCAAAGGTCCATCAAGCCCAGCATCCTGTTTCCAACAGTGGCCAATCCAGGTCACAAGTACCTGGCAGAAAAACAAAGAATAGCAACATTCCATGTAGAACCCCAAAGAGAAGCAAGATTCTAGAATTCTAAAGAATAACAAGATTCCATGCAGAATTTCAAAGTGTAGCAACATTCCTTGTAGAACCCCAAAGAGTAGCAAGATTCCATTCAGAATCCCAAGTACATAAGCATTGCCATACTGGGACAGACCAAAGGTCCATCAAGCCCAGCATCCTGTTTCCAACAGTGGCCAATCCAAGTCACAAATACCTGGCAAGGTCCCCAAAAAGTTGAATACATTTTATGCTGCTTATCTAAGAAGTGGATACTCCCCAAGTCAATTTAATAATGGTCTATGGACTTTTCCTTTAGGAAGCCAGCCAGACCTTTTTTTAAAACCCACTAAGCTAACCGCCTTTACCACATTCTCTTGCAATGAATTCCAGAGTTTAATTACATGTTGAGTGAAGAAAAAGTTTATCCGATTCGTATTAAATGTACTACTTTGTAGCTTCATCGCTTGCCCCCTAGTCCTAGTAGTTTTGGAAAGAGGCCATTGGCAGGTATTCACTTTAGGGGTTGGTCAAGTCTAAGCATGCAGGTGGTGTACCTATGCCCGAGGAGGGAAAGAAAATGGTTACCACTATTTTAGTAATTCCTGCTGACACACAAGTGACCCCAGGAGCTGTTCCTCAAACCCTTAGATCAATAAGGAATACTAGTGCCATCCTGGCATGCCATCTTTATATGGGTAGCTGCAGATATTGCAAGGGAAGAAAATACCACCAAATAAGGATATTGTTGTCATAAATGAGTTACCAAGACCATGTCAGTCCCTTCTTCACATGTGACTGCAAGGTTGGAAGATATAAATACTTCCTTCAGCCTTACAATCATATCTGAGGAATGTGGCCTCAAAACGTCAAGTAATCCAGTATCTTTTTTTTTTAATTGGTGCAACAATAGTTTTGGAAATGATAAAGATTCCAGTTCTAGAACTCGGCATACAGGGGCAGTGGAACACCCTTTTGGTTGATGGGGATCAAAGAAAGCCACCTCCATATTTGACCCCCGGGCTCCTCAGTTTCTAATGCTGTGAGCAGAAAGCGTTGATTGAGTCATGGCTTGAAGGGTCTATTCCATTCCACTGCCTACACCTGCACCATCATAGTTAAACATGCTCAGGCATACTGATGACCTTGTCCTCAACTGTGCAAGACAATGGCTCATCTTTACTTCTTGTCCCCCAAAGGTAGGTCTCTATCACCCCTTTCCACAGCTAAATCTTGATAGCAAACTCTCTTTATAATGGATAAATGGCTAGAGATACAAATCCCTCAAAATTGATAGGATTTGAGTTGGATTAGGATGAGGTTTACAAGCAAAGGGGGGGGAGGGGAAGAGGGGGGAAGAGACACTGAAATCTGGTGGCAGTTTTATTACCATGTTGAAATGAAGGTATGACTTGAAAGCGCTGTGGAAAGGTGGAACATAAGCCAACTTCCATCCAGGCAATTCCCCTGTAAACATTTCTGCATGTAGGCATGTTATCAAGGTCTCAGCTTTGAACCCAGTAGTCCAAACTGTTAACTTCCCCCTTGTATGGACACCTATTCAATGTGGATATCCTGAAAACATGACTGGTTGGGTGTGTCCTGAGGACTGAGTTGAGAACGCCTGTTTTAAACTGGGGCTAACTAAACCTGTCCAGGGGACCCTTCAGCCAGTCGACTTTTGGAGGATATGTCATGTGCAATGAATACGCATCAGATAAATTAGCATATACTGAGTTTCCAAAGTGTAGAATCTTATGTTGTACATATCCCCAAAATCTGACTGGCTATTAGGGATGAGCAGCCAGAAAATGTTTTGTTTTTTTTCCCCAGGAATATTTGTTTTGTTCGTTTCCATTTGGCTATGTTTTACTCACAGGAGCAAAGTTGTTGAGTGTACACTCTTTTAAAAGAGGGTGCATACTTTCCGAAAGAGTGCGCGGTATGGGCATATGAGCAGTGGTGTGTGCGTATGCAATAGTTTGCCTATATGCAATGGGCAGCCTCTTTGCAAATAATGCACTATCGTTGGCAAATGATAAAAACCTTAATTTTCACATTTTTTCTGCTTGTTTTCATTTGATAACGACATGCAACACGGGATTTGTTGTTCACACTTCCCAAATCATTGCTAACCAATTCCCATCACTATTGGCTAGAGGGCAGAGCTTCTCAGCTCTCTCCTGGAAGCACACCAAGCCAGTTGAATTTTCAGGATTACTGCACTGAATATGCATAAGACATGTTTGCATACTTCTTCAATATATGCAGATTTCTCTCATGCAAATTTGGGCCCTGTTTACTAAGGTGCGCTAGCCTTTTTAGCACATGCTAAAAATTAGCGCATGCTAACCATGTAAGATACCCATAGAAATATTATACCTTGTGCTGATATTCACCCAGTTTTCTGAGTATCAGTAAATCCAGCTTCTTAGATAATGACTGAACAATTCTTTGTGTAAGACAGTGAACCTCAGTAGTGCCGCTCAGCGAATATATTTTATCGCTGAGTCTTGCGCACACATATCGTCATTGGTCAACCGCCTCCACCTAGATATATTACTAATATTATTAATTAACTAGTAAAAAAAGGACCATTTCTGACACAAATGAAACGGGTGCTAGCAAGGTTTTCCTCGGAGTGTGTATGTTTGAGAGAGTGTGTGTGAGAGTGACTGTGGGAGAGAGAGTGAATGTGCGAGTGTGTCTGCGAGAGAGAGAGAGAGTGTGTGTGTGAGAATGAGAGTGTATGCCAGGGGTCCCCCTCCCTTCCCTCCCCCCCCCCTTCCTCCCAGTTCCAGGGTCGTTCCCTCCCTCCCTTCCTCCGACTTTCAGGGTCATTCCCTTCCTCCCTCCCTCTGACTTTCAGGGTTGTCCCCTCCCTCCCTCTCTGCCTCCGACTTTCAGGGTCCTCCCTCCCTCCAACTTTCAGGGTCCCCCCTCCCTCCGAGTTTCAGGGTCCCCCCTCCCTCCCTCTGAGTTTCAGGCTCCCTTCCTCCCTCTGAGTTTCAAGCTCCCTCCCTCCCGAAGAGTCGTTGCGGCTGCCCACACACCCTCCCATGGGGCCCGAGGGGCAGCCGCGGCTGTCGCCTGCTTTCCTCCTCTTTCACACCACTCCGACTCCTGATGTGCGCCATTCTGACTCCTGAGGTCCCCCCCTCCCCCTTGCCCAGTGCAGGAACGCGGGAGCGCACCCGTGTGCCGGCTCGGCACAGCAGCACGCTCTCCGTGGCTCTGCCCACTCCGCTCATCTCTCTCCTGGGGGGGGGGGGGGTCTCTCTGCTGCTTGATGGTGGCTCCAGGCCACCTCAAAGGTCCTTGGGTTACAGGCCCTGCCAGCCTCAGCAACGCCCCCTACCAAGGGAGCACCAATTGCTTTTCTACAGCCTTTCTCATTCGTCCACAGCCCCGGATCCAGGCCAGCGTGGACTCCAGGCTGTTCTCCGACAGCAATGACATGGTGGGGATGCTGATGCTAGGCTCCTCTTCCTTGACACTACCACAATTTCTCTAAGGTGCTTCCAGGACTCCGACCTTTCTTTCCCTGCCATTGGTCGCGATGCTGTCAGCTACTCCGCCCGTCAATGCTTCTGTTTCTTTCAAGCTCCACCTCCGCCCCTGTGCCCTGCTCTGTTCGCCCCTCCTCCTCCGGCTCTGGCGTTCTACGTGACGTCAGCCTGATCTACGGAGCCTAGCAGACCAACTACGAAGAAAGCCACGGACACAGGCAGCAACATAGAACGTTGGAGGTGAGAATTATTATATAGGATGACTTGTACATTACTTGTTCTATTGGTAATAGAGTAGATTTTAGCAAATACTCATCTTAAAATGAAATTTGATGTTAGTCAGCCATAGGGGTACAGTGCTCTGACACAGCACGTGTTTCGCAATACTTTTCTCAAGGAGGTCCCCTACAAATAAAGGATAAATGACCTCCTTGACAAAGCTATTGCGAAACACTATGGCCGACTAACATCAAATTTCATTTTAAGATGAGTATTTGCTAAAATTTACTCTATTACCAATAGAACAAGTAATGTATAAGTCATTAATTAATAATATTAGTAATATATCTAGGTGGAGGCGGTTGACCAATGACGATATGTGTGTGCAAGACTCAGCGATAAAATATATTTGCTGAGCGGCACTACTGAGGTTCACTGTCTTACACAAAGAATTGTTCAGTCATTATCTAGGAAGCTGGATTTACTGATACTCAGAAAATTGGGTGAATATTTTATTTTTCTTACATTTGTACCCCGCGCTTTCCCACTCATAGCAGGTTCAATGTGGCTTACATATTATATACAGGTACTTATTTGTACCTGGGGCAATGGAGGGTTAAGTGATTGCAGTGGGAATCGAACCCAGTTCCCCAGGACCAAAGTCCACCACTCTAACCACTAGGCCACTCCTCCACCAGCGCAAGGTTGAATCTTGGGAGCCAGCAGAAGATTATTTTGTCATCTGGAAGTTGGCTCATAGAAATATTTTAGGCATGCTAAAAACAGGGACGTAGCCAGACTTCGGCGGGAGGGGGGGTCCAGAGCCCGAGGTGAGGGGGCACATTGTACGTGCAGGACGTCAGACTCAGAAACAGAACGAAGGAAGAAGAGGACCTCGGCTGGCGGGGGTTGAGGTCCCCCGCCAGCAAAGGTAGGCAACGGCGAGTTGACGGCGGGAAGGGGGGGTTGAGAGGGTCGTCGGCAGGGGAGTCCAGGGCCAAATCTAGGGGGGCTCAGGCCCCCGTGGCCCCACATAGCTACGCCCCTGGCTAAAAACGCTAATATGCCTCTAGCGCTGAAAACCGCACTAGCTGCTAAGTGTGCCTTCAGAAGAGAGTTGAGGAACACTGCTGTATGGTTCCCAGGATAGGATCGGAAGCTCTGCTCTATTGAGAATCCAGAATTTTCCAGGACCAACATGGCTGCTAGAACTGCATGCGATATCTGTGTATCTTGTTCCTTTGCTGTCCAGTGAAGAACTTTTAACTACTCATTGGTTCTTTTGTGACAGTTCCTTGGAATGAATTTATTTTGCAAAGAACTAAAAACCAGGAAGACAAGGTGATATTCAAATGAGGAAGTCTTACATCAGCACTGCAGGCAGCTTGTAGGATGTTTTGACTACCTGTTCTGACACAAGGATCTAACTTGATTCTGTGTAGCACTGGACTGGACCTGCATGAGAAACATTTGTTTCTCATCATCTCCACCATTGCACATAGCATGAAAGAAAACAGCTTGCCCAAGGGTTTAATGTCTTGATTATTTTTTTCTTACTACAAGCTTCTTGTAAAGATTGTTCAAGAAACAGCAGCAAAATCTCTTGCTTGTTTATCTTGGGCTCGGCACTGGTACCGGTAACCTTGGTGAGAACAGCAGTTTTGCAGCTAGGTTGAGGTCCAAACTTAAAGCCCACCTCTTTACCACTGCTTTTGACTCCTAACCACTACTCACTTGCCCTGTCCTTTTATCCTCACCTCTTTATTCCATTACCCTTATTGTTCTGTCTGTTTACCTGTCTTATCTACATAGTAAGTTCTTTGAGCAGGGACTGTCTTTTGTTTGTATGCTGTACAGCGCTGCATATGCCTTGTAGCGCTATAGAAATGATAAGTAGTAGTAGTAGTAGTAGTAGGTATTTTACTGTAGTGTGCTTCAACCTTTCAGGGAGACCATAGGTGTAGTTCTGGTTCTTCTGGGTAGAGCTTTCTGGGTCACCCTGTCCTGTTTCCTGCCCCCCGCCCTTTTCAGAGCATGGAGCTGGGGGCACTTTCGCAACTCCATTTCATCCCGCTGTGGCTTGATTTGAATTTGAAAACTCCTTCAGATTAGGATTTAGATGACACAAACGCCTTTTTTGGGCCAGGAAAAGACAACAGGCTGCAAGAAGGCAAACATCTAGGGGACAGGAGAAAAGCTACCTCCCAGTCAATGGAACTTTAGAAACACTGACGTTTCTATCAAGTGCCATAACTGGCACCCTGCGGCCCCTGCAAAGCTGGCAGATCTAGGGGATGGGGGGAGCCCACGTATAGTCTCTTTTTCTGAGGTGGGATTCTCCTACTCTGGATGCCCTTCATAATGCTTTTCTTCTAAACCCTTAGTTTGAACTTCTGTCCACAGTTTCTATCCACAGTGTTGGGCGGGGGCGGCAGGGGAGACACGTTAAATCTTCAATGGGCAAAAAGCCAATGAGATTCAATTCGGAGGACTCAGGAAGCGGAGGAGTGTGTGAATTCACATGTGAACAGGCAAAAGCTGCTCAGAGGGAGAAGATGGATGCTAACACGCAGAATAAGTTTTGAGGAGACACATGGTTGGACAAAAATGGAAGCAAAACTCGGACCTGTGTGTAGAAGGGGACTGAACGTGGGGAAGTCTCTGCTTTCTCCCCTTGAGAAGAAAATGCAGAACTGCAAGCACTACACACAGGCCAAGCCTACTGCACAGGGCCTGCATGCATGAAATGCCTGCTGGTTTGTCCCTGAAAGTCTTACATGCCCTTCCATGCACATCCTGTACATTACACATCTTGCACTGAATACATATCTGCAGCACAGGTAATACACAGGCATAGCACAAGGAATTTGGACACGTCACCTCTTTCTTAATAAATTCCAAACCTGGACTCTGTGCTGCACCACAGAAGCGGAGACAAGTCTTAACTTTCAATGCAATTTATATGGCAAGAAGGACAGAGTTTTGGTCTGTTGCACTTTCTGTCTAGGGTCTTTCCCTCTCCATGACAAGTTACACGTTCAGTATTAAAACTAAAGCTTAGGAGAGCTGACACTTGGGGAGAGGAATTTCCCTTCTACTGGAATTAATAGAATGCTGAAGTGGCACAAAACCTCCCTCCCTCTCCCCCCCCCCCCCCCCCCCACTTCATGACAACATCACCACTGAAGCTTTTCTGGGTGACCTTTCACTTATTTCTGCTTTTTCACACCCGTTCAGTGCTCTCCTGCAAATCCTTTGGAGCGGTATAGCATCCTGGCTCCTGACCAAGTGGTCCCAAATGAGTTGGCATCTAATAAGGCAGCTGTATGTATTCAGACGAGGCAGGAATCAGAAACTGTGACGTAGTCTGACTAGCCTTTGCCATGCACAAACCCTAAACTGGAACTTTGGCACTTCTGCCCTCCCCCTCCCTCTTCCCCCTACTACTTCTAGCATACAGGACTGTTGGTAGTAACAGTATACAGACAACTTTTAAGCCATACTAAAATATAAAATGATAGCATAATATAAACGGAACAAAAGTCCTTTTCAGACTGGATCAGTTAGGCAGCCCGGGCTGTCTACAGTAACACAGGGTGCAGTCTGCAGATAGGCCAGCAGGTGGAAGTGTTGCACTTCTTTAGCTTCTTGTCTTTTTTTTTTTTTTTCTGCGTGGTCTCTCCCGACAAGGGCTTGAAAACCCAAAGTGACAGTCCCTTCACTGAACAAAAGAAAGAAGGGAGAGAGAGAGAGATAACAGAGGGTCTGGGGTGCTCATTGCCATCCTCTGCAGGGAAGGCTGTGCCCGCTGTCGGCTTCTTTGCTAAGAGTTCAGATGTTCCCAGCCAGGCCCTCGAGTCACCGAGAAGCTTCATCCGCAGAGCCAAGGTTCAGAATCTAGGGGGGGAGGGATTATCCAGACCTATACAGAGCAGAAAATAACAAAGACACAAAAGAAAACATGCCTTAATTTAATTGCTGCCTCCATTCATATAATAGTCGGCCTATTCTGAAAGCTAAAGGATTCAGATTCAGGTACAGTGAAACCTCGGTTTTCGTCGATAATTCGTCCGAAAATAATCGACAAAACCGAGGCAATTTATTTTAAATTCTTTTAAATGAATAAAAAGACTAATCCTACTATATAAATGATGATGTGGCACGTCACACAACGCTTCAGATATTATAACAGGCTGTAACAGCGCCAACAAGCTACTAAGGGCAAATCAGCGCCCCGAGCAAGAGGACTCCGGATTCCCCTGCCCCGCTTACCTCCGCCTACCCCCCCAGTGCACGTCCCCAACCAGCAACTACTTACAACTCACCACATCCGCAAATCGCTATCCCGTCCCGCCCTCACAGATCTCCAACACACACCTCCTCCACCAGCCCCTCTCTAACGATCCCACACACTTAAACACACCCACCTCCTGCTCCTGCCCTTCAAAAACGCTAAACAAATGCGAACAAGGGGAAGGGGGGAGTGGCACTAGAAATATCCCACGCCTTCCACACCAACAGCCAGCCAATGCAATTAACGCACATGCTGTAAAACACACCCACCTCCTGCGCACGCCCTCAAATCACTAGCAATAAATGAACATTTAACATGGCATTTACCGACGAATTCCGAGGCGACCGACGAAAACCGAGACAAAAATTTCGTGAAAAAAAAATCGACGATAACCGAAAACGACGAATTCCGACATCAACGAAAACCGAGGTTTCACTGTAATATTATTGGCATGACAGTTTTACATGGTGTCTAAGTAATGCATTAAGGGTCTCTTTTGCAAAGCAGCACTAGCGATTCCCATGTGGCAAATGAGAGGAAGTCCATAGGAATTGAATGGACTTCCTCTCATTCATCGCACAGGAATTGCTAGCGTGGCTTTTTAAAAAAAGACCTAAGTAGGCACAGAGAAGATAACAAGAATAATTCCAAGGTTTTGGAGCTGGCCCTCCATATTGTCCCTGGTCTATGGGCAGTGGAATGGGGTGGGCCCAGGGACCATGGCCCACCAGTCTTTTGCCCAACACAACTTCAGCAGCTAGAAAGCTTGGAGGCAGGGCTAAAGATTGGTTTGTTTTGTCCCCTCTAACATTAAAAAAAAAAAAATATTCCATTGTTTCTGGCCTGGTGGAGTGATATATATTTTGCTGCTACAGCTGCTGTTTCTCACACTTTCCCCACGGTTGATGTAGAGATTTTCTGCTCTTTTTTTTAAATTTTTTGTGAGAGGTCTTTGATTTTCTCTGGGAAAATGAGTTATGTCTTCAATCTTTGTAATTTTGCACACTGTATGGAAATACATTTGTTCAGTTTCGTATAAAGTCTGGTGGGGGTGGGGTCAAGATGGCAACCTGTTCAGACGCAGGACCGCGAGCACCTTAATTGTGTTGCTTGGGCTTTTCAGGATCAGCATGGTGAAGTGGAAAGGAAAGTCCTACCTGCTTGAAACTGGGACTTCTCCAGCTTTGGTGCAGCAACCGCTGGTGGATTGCGTTGTCCCAGTGGCAACTGTCTGTTTTTGGGACGTGGAGCGTGATGGAAGAATTGCTTTTGGTGTGTTTGACCCCTCATTAATCCCTGAATGCCACAAGACTCCCCTCATACCTAGAAGTGGAGGTGTAGTGATGATGCAAGAACTAGCAGTGGATGCCCAAGTTGCTTCTTCTACACATCTTGTCAATAGGGCACTGCTGCTTAGGAGCCAACTTTTATTTATTTAGATTTTCCTCACATCTTTTTCAGTAGTAGCTCAAGGTGAGTAGGTACTCTGGATATTTCTCTGTCCCAGGAGGGCTCACAATCTAAGTTTGTACCTGAGGCAATGGAGGGTTAAGTGACTTGCCCAAGATCACAAGGAGCAGCAGCAGGATTTGAACCGGCCACCTCTGGATTGCAAGACTGGTGCTCTAACCACTAGGCCACTCCTCCACTTTCAAAATGATTGGGAGTGCTAAACCCAATGGAAATTATTCCTCCTTGGACATTGTCAGGGAGTTTGCTCAATATTAGGGGTGCTCAAGTACCCATAGCACTCACAAAGGTGGCTCCTATGGTTTAACTGGAAGTCTCATTGTGTTCCATGACACAGGATGCTGGGCAGCGAGTTGTGGGGGAGGGGAGTGGAAAGGTTTTAAGAATGCCTTTGATGAGTGGAACTGTGAAGGTGATGGAAGGGAGCTAAGACCTTTACTAGGAAAGGAAAAGACCTGGAAGAATAACCCTAGAAGAGATCTGGGATGCTATTGGGGATGTGGAGCAGACCTTGCTAACACTGATTGATAAAACTGTGGAAAGTTCTGACCCTCTCCAGACACAGGGAATTTCTGATGAAGAATGAACTGAAATAGCTGAGAGCTGGGTGAGGGGCTCTAATGAAAGCTAAATTAGCAACCCAACAGACATTAGAGGCACTTGAAAATTATGATCATCATCTCAACTTACTACCTGTTTTGATAGGGACAGGACAGGATTGCCAACTTTTTGAGAAAGAAAAGCCCAATACCTGCCTTGCTCCAAGCCCCTTCCTTGCCCTGCCCATGCTGCTCTCTTGTCCTGCTCCCATGCCCCACCCCATCTCTTGCATCACCTACTGTTGCACTTTTCACCACCCTGCCCCTCAACAGCCATCTGTTCACACTAGTGTTGCCCTTTCAGAAGAAAAGTCTACAATATCTAAGTACATTCTATGATTATTTCACAAACTTGGCATAACAGAAACAGAGCTTCAGTAACCAAACCCTGAAAAACAAAACAAAAAACATATTCCAGACCTACACAGAAACCTTATCATAATAAAGCAGCACTAATGTCCAGGACTCAAACAGCCACAAGCCTACCTAGAAAAGGGAAAGGGAAATGGGACTTGATGTACCGCCTTTCTGAGGTTTTTGCAACTACATTCAAAGCGGTTTACATATATTCAGGTACTTATTTTGTACCAGGGGCAATGGAGGGTTAAGTGACTTGCCCAGAGTCACAAGGAGCTGCAGTGGGAATCGAACTCAGTTCCCCAGGATCAAAGTCCACTGCACTAACCACTAGGCTACTCCTCCACTCATTCCACCAATAAGAGCCAACCTCATCAGTGATGTCACAATGGCTTGATTGCCCGATACTTGGCTCACTTCTGATATTGTGATGTCATAAGGGACAGGGGGAAAGGGAAATGGGACTTGATGTACCGCCTTTCTGAGGTTTTTGCAACTACATTCAAAGCGGTTTACATATATTCAGGTACTTATTTTGTACCAGGGGCAATGGAGGGTTAAGTGACTTGCCCAGAGTCACAAGGAGCTGCAGTGGGAATTGAACCCAGTTCCCCAGGATCAAAGTCCACTGCACTAACCACTAGGCAACACCCTAGAACACCAATGTACTTCCTGTTGGAAAACAAATGCAACAAGTCAGCCTGCTACAGATCCCTACACAAACACTAGCAAAATAAGTCAGATTACTGCATTCTGGTCATACACGCAAAATACAGACAGACCCTTAACAAATATGAAATAAGGGACCACACATCACTAATAGATATATGAAGGCAAAAAATGATCTGGAAACTTCAAAAAGTCAGGTTCTGCATGTACTGCAATACTAGAGAAATAGAAACTGAAATGCAAGATATCAGAGATACACAATTGCTAAAGCTGATATATTCCAATTACAAAAAATCAAAATACATTTTTTATATACTTTTGTTGTCTGAGTAATTTATTTCTCTATTTGCACTGGTCTCTTTGCCTCTTTCTGCTTTTCTTTAAATTTTCCTATTGATTTGATTTATTTACTTGATATACCACTCCATACAGTAAGTTTTAAAATGGTCTCCTGTTTGTTTGACATGTCTTCTCTCTCCATGCCCACCATCCATCTTCCCTATGTGTCCCTTATCCATCCTATCAACAATTTTGCCTCTTATGTCCCTGTCTCTGTGCTCCTTCCATGTTCCTAATTTGCTGCCTCATGGGCCGATGATCAGATGCAAACACAGGTGCTATAGACTGTTAGCGCTATACTAGAGCCTGCGTTTGCTACCACCCCATGATCAGAGCCCCCAAGCTTGTGAAACAACACACTTGTGGGCTCTGAACACAACTAGCATGCAAACAGGGCTCTTAGCACAAGTAGCATGCAAATGCACGCTAAACCTATTCATCCCCAATGATAGCAGCCAGAGCACCAAAGATTGGTGCGCTGGCCGCGGCAAACCCTACACCAGCTCGGAGCTGGCTTTAGGGTTTGCAGAACTTTGGGGAGGAATGGCGAGCCCTGTCCAGCATGCATGCATGCGACGGGGGGGGGGGGGGGGGCTGGAGGTCCTCCCGACCCCCATGACACAGGTTCAGGGGGGCTGGAGATCTTCAATCCCCACCACCTGGTGGTCTAGCGGCCCTTCCCCACCCCTCCCTCTTCCCTGGCTTCCCTCCTCTTCCATCGGTGCCGCCTGGAAAATGGCAGCGCCCAGCCCCGCCCAGCACATCCCAGGATGCACTGGGCAGGGCTGAGTGATGCCATTTTCCAGGTGGTGCCGATGGAAGAGGAGGGATGCCAACTCCCTCCTCCTACTGAAGGCAGGGGGTGGGGAACGGCCGCTAGACCACCAGGTGGGTGGGGATTTACCTGCAACCCACTGGGCCACCAGGGACATTGGAGGGATGCTGGGGGGCTAGGGGGGCTGGACACCCACCGGATCTCCAGCCCCCCCTGAACCTGTGTTGGGGGGGGGTTGGGGGGACTGGAGGTCCACCGGACCTCCATCCCCCGTTTCGCTTGGCTCGGGCAGGGGTAATTGGGGTCTGGTGGTCCCATGGACCTCCAGCCCCTGTGTTTGACAGGTCTGGGCTTTTGACAGCCCAGACCTGTCAAACAAGTGCGGGAGGATTGTGCCTGAGCCCATGATCAGAGAGAATTGCGTGCTTAAATTTGTATGCAACGATCTCTGATCATAGGTGCGGTAAAGCCCCATGCTGGTCCAGCACTATTTTAGAGCGCTGTTTGGAACAGCGCAGGGCTTTTGATCATTTACCCATCAGTGCAGTGGCGTTCCTAGGTCGGCTGCCACCCGGGGCGGATCGCTGCTACGCACCCCCCCCCCCCCCCGGGTACAGCGGCGTTCATCCCCCCAGGGTGCAGCACGACCCCCTCTCCCCGATGCATCAACACCGCCCCCCCCCCCCCCGGGTGCATTCCTAGCTGCTGGGAGCAGCTGCGTGGCTGTCGGCACCGCTGGCTCCCTCTGCACCCCTGTTCCGGGGCAGAGGGAGCCAGTGGAGCCGACAGGCGCGCGGCTGCTCTCTGCAGCCCTTCAGCAGCGTGCACCCGGGGCGGACCGCCCCCACCGCCCTTGCTATGCCACTGCATCAGTGTCCCTATCCCTCCTCTCTCTGATGTCCAGTATTTTTCCTCTGTGTCCCTGTCCCTATGGTCCCAGCATATTTTCTCAGTGGCCCTGTCCCATCCCCTGTCAGCATATCCCCTACCTCCCATTGAGGTGGCAGTAAGGGCTCTCGCTCTAACCCCAGCAGTAATCGGGCAGCGTGTGGCACTGTCCGATTACTGCCGGGCAAACACCGACACTACAAAAATAAAAATATTTTTTGTAGGAAATGGCGTATGCTGGGGGTGGGAACTACTGTTCGGCTGCTGAGGTAGCCCGGCGGTACTTCCAGTTTAGTAAGTGGTAAGCTTAGTTTGGGTTTACCGCCGCTAAGTTAAAAAAAAAAACCCCTAAGGGCTTCTTTGACAAAGCCACGCTTGTGATTCCTGCGTGGCAAATGAGAGGAAGCCAATTCAATTCCTATGCCCAAGGCAATGGAGACTGACATGACTTGCTCAGGGTCACAAAGACTTTTAGTGGAAGAAGTGAGATTTTAACAGTAGCTTCCCCAATTTTCAGCCTGTTGCCAACCACTAGGCAACCCCTTCCTGTTGCTGCTCATTGCTGGGTGCTTGCCGCCTTGTGAAAATCAACCTGGGTAGCAACCCCACCCCCCCCCCCCCCCATCTGACTGCAACACAAGAGTTCACGCCTACTCACTTGAGCATGACAGCGTGCAAGATGGGGGTGACCTGTCCACAGACGTCTAGAGCCACATATCTGAGTAGTGTGACCTGTAGGCAGGGAGTCTGCCAGGAGCCCGATGCATCCTATCCTTGCTCTTGCTAGATGGGCAAGTAGCCCACTTTGGTAGCCTTTATACTCAACCTAGAAAACCTAAAAAACCTACCATCCCCCGCTCAAATTGAAGCGAGACAAGAGGCAGGAGGAAAAAGACATTATTACCACAACCATAATTTCCTAGAACTACTTCAGCTCACGCTCTAGCCTTTAATTCAATTAGATGTAATTGGTAAGTGAATAAGCAGGATTCATTTCACAAGCTATTAAGGTACCTCGGCTTGCCTGCAGGGCTCTCCCTAGTTTCATTGTGCCTTAATGCTCTACTGGGACTATGTTTCCCCGCCTTGCAAGCTTGCAACTGAATTAAGTGCCCTTGAAAGCTGAAGAGCATGGACAGCCTGCATTGAGCAGGGTCTTTACTGGATAGGCATTACACCAAACAAAGAGGGAAAAAAAATTGGCTGTAAGCATGGAAACCAGAGAGTAAGAGGAGATATGTTGTGCACAGGTATTTTTGACACAGCTGGCTGTGAGGCGTGCAAAACCAGTCATTCCATTTGTATAGGAAGAAAATAATTTCACAGCTCCCTTGGAAGGAAGAAAGTCACAAAATCAATGCACTGAACATAAGAATTGTCATACTGGGGCAGACCAATGGTCCATCTAGCCCAGCATCCTGCTTCCAACAGTGGCCAATCCAGGTCACAAGTACCTGGCAGAATCCCGAAAAGGAGGAAGATTCCAGAATCCCAAACAGTAGCAACATTTCAGAATCCCAAGGAGTGGCAAGATTCCATGCTACCAATCCCAGGGACAGCAGTGGCTTTCCCCGTTTCTAGCTCAGTAGCAGACTATGGACTTTTCCTCCAGGAACTAAAACCATTTCAGTTCCCCGGTTCTCAGTCCACTGCAATAACCATTAAGCTACTCCTCCACTCCCGAATACTAGCTTAGTGAGGCAAATACATGCATACTCTATAGTTTTGAGCTGATATAAATGCTCACACCTAGATTTTTTTTTTGTTACATTTGTACCCCACGCTTTCCCACTCATGGCAGGCTCAATGCGGCAATGGAGGGTTAAGTGACTTGCCCAGAGTCACAAGGAGCTGCCTGTGCCTGAAGTGGGAATCAAACTCAGTTCCTCAGGACCAAAGTCCACAACCCTAACCACTAGGCCACTCCTCCACTGTTGCTACTATTTGAGATTCTACATGGAATGTTGCTGCTATTCCACTAGCAACATTCCATGTAGAAGCCTGCCCTTGCAGATCACCAATGTGGCCGCGCAGGCTTCTGCTTCTGTGAGTCTGACGTCCTAAACTAAACTAGAATCAGGCAAGAGTTACAGACTATAAACTGGACTAGGCAGAAGTGCACCAGCACCTCAACATACCAGGGCCTTAGGCGATGCAAAGGCAAAGCAGAGTTTCCAAATGGCTAATAAGCCCAGCAGCAGCAGAGATGCAGCTGCAGCAATCACAAGGCAGCTATGGGTGCTGTGCAGGCTCAAACAAGCCAAGCAAGTCTGGCAGGCCGGAAGATCTGGATTGGACTGAAGTTGGAACGGGTGACAGTAAACAGACAGTCCATTGCAGCCACCAGGTCTGGCCACCAGAGGGCGAGGTGAGCACAGACAAGGAACTGGTCACGAGGCGGTAATCGGCAGTGTACACGCTCTGAAGATTACCAGCCGGTTAACGCGTGAGACCTTACTGCTAAGTCAGTGGGTGGCGGTAAGGTCTCAGGCCCAAAATGGACGCGCACCAATTTTTATTTTGCCGCACGTCCATTTTCGGTCTTTTTCTAAAGGTTTGAAAACCTATCTTTTTCAGAAATCATATGTTTAATTAGTGTATTTTCTTTTTTGTTGCTTGTAACCCACCTTGAACCAGTGTACTGGGAATTGGTGGTCTATATCATATCGTATCATACTCATGACAAGTTTCAAAGAAAACATATATGTGGACTTTTGCTTTGAAATCAAGTGCCAAGCCCAAACCGATGCGGACAGTTTGACATTTCCCCACTGAAGCTCGAAAACTTACAAAGGATGCTTCTGGAAACAAAAACATAAAAGCTGGTTGGGTTTGTTGATTCCATAAAATACATTTTGTTTCTGGTAGTTTAAAAACAAACCATTCTCCTTCCCTCTCAGGCCTCACATCCCTATGTGCCCCGAGAGACCACTGTATGTTGGAAGTCTGTGTTACAAGCTCACCTTCTGCATACAGAGCAGGTATTTCTGGCTTATGATGAAGGCTTCGCTGTGAGCTGTAGCCGCACAGAGGTGCCCTTGATCACACTTTGGCTTGACGCAGAGTGACAGCCTGCAGGGGTGGTGAGAGCAGAAAGTCATTCTGCTGGATGGGTAACTTGTGCCTTTGCACAGACCAGAGGACAGGCCATGGAATGAAAGGAACGCTTCCTACCCACATTTCCAGCTTGTTAATAACCCCTTTTGGAGACAGCAGGACTGTGTCAGTCAACACAAGCAATCCCGACTCCATCAGAAAGAGCACTCGATAGATATTTTTGAAAGAGAGAATGCCTCTTTGTTCAGTCCCATGGTTCAAGTATAGTGCCGTGCGCTGTGGTACAAGGAACCTCTCATGTGAGTCTCCTGTCAGTCAGGGCCTGTTGGAGGAGAAGGCAGAAGCAGGATGGACTCTTCACTCTTCCTGAAGTTGATGAATTAGGCCTCCAGAAGGAGGCTAATACAGTAACATAGTAGATGACTGCAGATAAAGACCTGAATGGTCCATCCAGTCTGCCCCAATAGTCACATTCATTATCAATTCACGATTAAACCAACAGTGAATGTGGCATAAACATACTCGATCCTGGTCTTTCTCTGCCATTTTCAGGACATAGACTATCGAATCTGCCCAGTACTGTCCTTACTTTCCAACTACTGGGGTTGTCATCAAAGCTCACTCCAGCCTATCCAAAGTTGCCAGGGCTGTGGGTTTCCCACACAATTGGGCGGGTTTTTAAGTGAGGATGCGGGAACTTTTCGAAGGCTGCGGGCTGCGGGAAATTGGGCTGTTTTTTTGCGGCTGCGTTGCGGGTTTGGGCGCTTTTCCGGGGCTTCTATTGGTCCAATTTGGTCCAATAGAAGCTTTTCCAGGGCGGGGTTGACATCGGGGGCGGGGTTAATGACGTCAGAGGCGAAGTCAGGGGCGGGGTTAACGACGCCAGAGGTGACGTCAGGGGTGGGGTTAACGACGTCAGAGGTGACGTCAGGGGCGGGGTTGATGAAGTTGGAGGCGGGGTTGATGAAGTTGGAGGCGGGGTTTGACTTTGGGTGGGTTTTGGGCGGGTTTAGGGCTGATTTTGGGTGGGGAAAATTTTTCCCATCTGCCTATCCCAATCTATCTTCTCGTATATGGAACACAGACCGTAGAAGTCTGCCCAACACTAGTCTTAGTTGTTCACTGCCAGAATCACCATTTAAGCACCACTCGACACATCAACACATATGCAGTCATTTATGTTTTGTTTTTTTATACCATTCATTTTCTAACTGGCAACCATCCCAAGAAGGTGGCAAGAAAAGGCAGCTACTGCTCCATAAGTGTCCTGCCACATTTAGTCCATTTCCCCCCCTGAAAATCTATGTGTGAGGTTCTACTGTCAGCCTTGGGACAGTTTTGCTGGGATGAATGCCACCTACCAGTTGGGGTCAGTGTGCCTCATCAGGTAGGCTAGCTATGTCTGTTTACACCATGGCTGCTATTTCCTGCCAGAGCCCCATTTTATTCCTGTCTGGATGCCTACATAAACCCAGTTACTATTTGTGTTTCCTTGCCAGAACTTGGTGTGCTGTACTTGGTGTTGGCCACTAGGTGTCACCATTGTACAATGAATGGTTCCTCCTCCTCTCTCCCCCCCCCCCCCCCCCCCCCCCGCAAGGGTTGTGAACACTGCCTCCTGGATTATATATAGGTCGCCCAAAGTTAGGTGGGCGTAATCTTGGACACATATCACAATTAGCTAATTAGGTGATAATCAATTACCGACGTTAACAAGCATTTAATTGCCAGTCAATAGGAGTTACACACGGATCTGCCCTATGTCCCATTCTATAACATGCGCACCTAAATCTCATAGTGCACAACTCCAAAGGGGCAGGGGCGGCCCGACCATTAGGCCACCTCAGGCGACACTCCTCAGGAGCGGCACCTCGGAGGGGTGGCATCTCCCCCTTCGCAGCGTTTTACCTCACAGTGATGTTCCAAACCAGGCAGTGGCAGTGATTGCCATATGCCGCAGCTGGCACCCGCCTCTTCCCTTTACTGTGGCCACCTCTCTGATGTAACTTCCTGTTTCGTCAGAGGCTCAGGCAGCCGCAGTAAAGGGAAGAGGCGGGTGCCAGCGGCGGCAGGGCAGCATATGGCAATCGCTGCCGGGTTTGAAACATCACTATGTAAAACGCAGTGAAGGGGAATGGGGGTGGCATCTCGGCCCAGGAGGGGGCTGGCATCTCAGCCCGGGGGGGGGGGGGGGGGTGCGGCATGTCAGCTCCCCCTCAGGCGGCATCTTGCCTTGGGCCGGCCCCGCAAAGGGGGTATGGTTGGGTCAGGAGCATTCCCAGAAATTAGGCATAATATCGCAGAATACCTGTATTTACACACCTAATTGCCAGCCTTTGGCAGGTGTAAATGTTCACGCCCAAAGTTAGGTGCAAAATACATGCTAATCTAGTATTCTGTAAAGGTTGTTCCATACAGAGAACCCTTTACAGAATAGTAGTTTAGCATACATCATTTCATCATATTTGGCATCTTTGGATAAAACATTTCAATCACTAGGTGTTAGTTATCGAGTGTACGCTGATGATGTGCAATTTTTTTTCCCAATGTTGAAGTGGGGGAAAGTTTAAATTTGCAATTGAGTAGATGTATGGTAGGCGTGAAACAGTGGATGGTTTCGTTTTAAATATGGCAAAAACTGTTGTGTGGTTCAAAGCATGATTTTGGTGCGATTGGACTACTGCAACGCCTTGTATATTGGAATGGCTCTTTCAGGAGTTAAGACGGCAGGAAAACAGAAGAACAGTAACCCTTGCAGACACACAGACGAAACAGTCACAGCAAGTGCGACAAAGGAAAGGGCAGCGGATGATGTCCAAAATAACACCTTTATTGGAACATCCAAGACTCGACACAAGTCGTGTTTCGGCCTAAAAAGGCCTTCCTCAGGAGCCTTTAGTTGGATGTATGTTGATATAAAACTACGTTTAATATGATACAGGTGATATTCAATATCTTGCTGTTTCCTTCTAATAAGCACTTTGTAGAATGCTTGGACTCTCAGGGAGTTAAGGCATTGCAGGTAGTCTAGAACGCTGCTGCGAGAACAATTGTGGGTTTATCTAGGTGTTCTCATGTGACACCTGCTCTTAAGCAATTGCACTGGCTTCCAGAGGCACAAAGGATTCAATTTAAGGTGCTGAAAATTGTTCATCAGGCTCTTTTTGCTTCTGCTCCATTTTACCTGAAGCAAGAACTGCAGGTGCACCATCCCAGACGTCGTCGTTAAGATCAGAATCTAATATGCGTATTTCTGTCAATGCAGTAATGCAATTGCAACAAGCTGATACAAGAGCTTTGGCTTTTGTGTCAGCTGGAATCTCCTCGTGGAATGAACTATCTGGCCAGCTTCGTCGATGCTCTGACCTTAAGTAGTTCAAAAAAATGTTTGAAAATAAAATTGTTTGTGTCTACGTTTTGCTAATTATATACGAGTCTGCTGTTTTATGCAGAGTAATGTCATTGTATTGTGGTTGATTATGAATATTTTTTATGGAAACCACCTAGTTATAGGTGGTATATAAGTTTTTTTAAAAATAAACAATAAATAAATAAATAAATAAATCATTTTGGACACCATTTACAGAATCTAGCCTGTGTTTCCACAGCATTCCCAGTCCTGGAAGACCCAGGGCACAGGCAAAATAAAATTGAATAAAATAAAGATATTTTGAGGAAGGGGCATGAACTGCTGTGCCAGGCAGTGTCTGGATTGTGTAGGGGTTCCGTGGGAATGTTGGGACACCGTGGGCTGTGTGTTATTGACACGAAGAACAAGGTAAGGCTCACGAGCCCTTCTAATTAACTCCCGGCATGAATGTCTGGAGTGGAGGAGTGGCCTAGTGGTTAGGGTGGTGGACTGTGGTCCTGGGGAACTGAGTTCGATTCCCACTTCAGGCACAGGCAGTTCCTTGTGACTCTGGGCAAGTCACTTAACCCTCCATTGCCCCATGTAAGCCGCATTGAGCCTGCCATGAGTGGGAAAGCACGGGGTACAAAAATAAAAAAAAAATACAAGACTTGGTTTCTTGGCCTTGAAATGAAAAAGAAGCAAGCACCAGTTTTGTAATTTCTTGTCTTGCACAGGGTTTAAATGAAAATGTTTTGTGCTATAATTACATTATATCTGCCTTGATTAATAAAGTTATTTTAAGAAACACATCTAAAATCATATCCTGTAATAGCTGCTTTATCTCAATAAAAGATTTTTCAACAATGAAAACAGTAGGTGAGCTCGGAATCCTTTATGAAATATTATTATTATAGGCTGGGTTTTTCTTTTGATTGTTTGCCTTTCTCTCCTATCCCTTTTTTTTTTTTTTCACATTAACAGTTGGTTTTAAAATACCACTAGACCCTAGCAGGCACGCCCCTGACCTCCTCCCAGGTCTTTACAAAAATTGTCCCTCAGATACAGATAGTACCTGTACCATTCTTCCAGATCCCACCAGTACCTGTCCCCACATTTCCCCCAGCAAGCACATTCTCCCATTAGGCCCAGCAAGCACACTTAGCATGCCCCCTAGCAAGTACACTCCACCATTCCCCCCCAGCAAACACACTTCCCATACCTCCAGCAAGAACACTCCTCCATTCCCCCACGCAAGCACAATCTTTCGTTCCCCCAGCAAGCACACACCACCACCATTCCTCCCAGCAAGCATTCTCCTCCATTCCCCCTATCAAGTACACTTCCCATTCCCCCCCAGAAAGTACTGTCCTCCATTCCCTTCGACAACCACTCTCCCCCATTCTGCCTGGCAAGAGCATTCCCCCATTCACCCCAGAAAGCACTCTTCCCCATTCATCCCAGTAAGCACATTCACCATTTCCTCCAGAAAGCATTCTCCCCATTCACCCCAGAAAGCACTCTCCTCCATTCCCCTCAGCAAGCATTCTCCACAGTCTAACTTGTTCTGTACAGCTCTCAGGTTGAAAGTATGGGATATAAAAACTCATACAAAATTAAACTAAATTAAATAAAACTCCCAGCTTCTGTTTGGCTGTTCAGTACTTCCTTGTGCCTTCGGTTACTGTGAGTTTGCTTAAGGAATTAAAGGCACCTGGGGTGAAAGGAGGGTAACACTTATGCACCTCTTCTTGGATATCAGCCTAATGACTTTGGGGTGGGGAGGGGAGGGTGGCAATTGTAATGGAAGATGTAAAGGATTGCTTTTCAACCCTGATAATACACTCTGAATCTTTCCTTGTAAATACAAAAACAAGTTGGAATGTGGAAGATAAGGCACATCTCTGACCAATTCAGTTTGTGCAGGAGGGAAACAGGAGTTCAGGAGATGAGCCACCTGGCCAGAAATTGTTTACTTGGGCCGGAAGCATGTGACTGCATCCTCATGTACATTCTTGTAATTTTCCTTAGCTCTGAAAATGAGTTCTAAGCCTTATAAAAAGGGGGGCTTGTTGCAGCAGAGTTTTGAGGCTCATCTGTGGGTAGACGTATAGTGCAGAGGACTTGTTCCTGGTCATATGGAGACTTTGGGCTTTCACTGCAACAGGCCTCCTAGTTGATGAGATAAGGGCCTGAAATTCCTGACCAGTGATGTTGTATGTATAATATGCATATATCTGTCTTATAGCTTTCTTTTAATTAGATGATTTAATCATTGTAGATTTTAGCACCTCTAATAAAGGTCTCATTTACCTAATACAAATCCCATAGAATCCACAGCAATTATTGAGTAGTCTGTGTCAGTGAGACAGGCTGTAAATCCACAGCAGTACAGTAATACACGGTGGCAGATGATGACATCGATGGCTGATGATACCATTTCTTGTTCTATATGGGTCTACCCAGCACCCATGATTGATGATATTATGTGCTTCCTGCTTGGGGCCTGACTAGGTTGCCATCCTGTCTGCCTATGCCTTAACCCTGCCCTGAAATAGGACAATTCTCTATTCACAAAACCGAGTCTGGGAATGTGTTTTACGTACAGTTTTGACATAATTAATTGCTTCTGAAAATTAGTTTTAGCGAATTGAAATCACACTGTTAAATGCTCTGGCTCATTTCTGTTTAGAGAATTGATACGGTGAACGGGTTTTTAGTGCATTTGTCCAAAGTTACAGATCAAGCATGTGACGAACCAATTTCTGGCTTCATTCCCAATAAGCAGAGGAGACATTTGTGATGTGTCCTTCTGATTCTGCCAGCACTGCATCATGGGGAAAATCAAAATCCAGGCTTAAGCTATACATAAAGAAGGGTCATTGAGCCTGGAGAATCAATCGTTCCCACACTCTCCATGGATTTACGAGCACTCTGGTTACAGAGCACCCTGTCCACACCAGATCACAAAAAAAATGACAGCACAAGATTTCTTGTTATTCAATAAAAGACACAGCTCTTCACTGTGGCAGCTGCATCCAGAATGAATGTAAATCAACAGGCAGTCCAACTAACAGAAGTAACAAGTTACCAGGGGGCTGGAGCTGCGAGCATGAGACTTGTTTGCAAAATGTGCGAGTGTGACTATGTGGATATAGACAAATCTGTCTGCACGACAGTGAAAGATTGATGCAACAACTCTCAGAAGAAAGCCCTCGAGAACAATTTTTAGATCCCATTGCAAAGAATAAGAACCTCTGCATTTTCTTCGAAGCTTTCTGTCCAGCAGGGGCGTAGCCAGACACCCAATTTTGGGTGGCCAGAAGAACTCTGCCCTGTTCCACAAGTGATTTGGTCTCTCCCTGTCTCGCCTGCATGCCATATGATCTCGCAAACATCCCCCTCCCCCGCATACCTTTTAAATAGCAGATTTTCACCGGCAGCGCACAGCAACTAATACACACTGCATGTTGGCCCCACAGCCTTCCCTCTGATGCAACTTCCTGCTTCTGCATAGGCGGGAATACATCACAGAGAAGGCTTTGGGGCCGCTGCGAGTAGTATGTATCAGTCTTTGCTCTCTGCAGGCGAAGATCTGTTATTTACTACTACTACTACTTAACATTTCTAGAGCGCTACTAGGGTTACGCAGCGCTGTACAAATTAACAATTAAGGACGGTCCCTGCTCGGAAGAGCTTACAATCTAAAGGACGAAATGTCAAGTTGGGGTAGATAAGTTTTCCTGAGAAGAGGTGAAGTGGTTAGGTGCCGAAGGCGATATTGAAGAGGTGGGCTTTGAGCATTGATTTGAAGATGGGTAGGGAGGGGGCACGGCGTATGGGCTCAGGGAGTTTGTTCCAGGCGTGGGGTGAGGCGAGACAGAAGGGGCGGAGCCTGGAGTTGGAGGTGGTGGAGAAGGGTACTGAAAGGAGGGATTTGTCTTGAGAGCGGAGGTTACGGGTAGGGACGTAAGGGGAGATGAGGGTAGAGAGGTACGGAGGGGCCGCAGATCGAGTGCATTTGTAGGTGAGTAAGAGAAGCTTGAACTGTATGCGGTATCTGATTGGGAGCCAGTGAAGTGACTTGAGGAGAGGGGTGACATGAGTATATCGGTTAAGGCGGAAGATAAGACGTGCGGCAGAGTTCTGGATGGACTGAAGGGGAGATAGATGGCTACGTGGGAGGCCGGTCAGGAGTAGGTTGCAGTAGTCAAGGCGAGAGGTAATGAGAGAGTGGATGAGAGTTCGGGTGGTGTGCTCAGAGAGGAAGGGGCGAATTTTGCTAATGTTGTAGAGAAAGAAGCGACAGGTCTTGGCTATCTGCTGGATGTGCGCAGAAAAGGAGAGGGAGGAGTCGAAGATGACACCGAGGTTGCGGGCAGATGAGACGGGGACGATGACGGTGTTATCAACTGAGATAGAGAGTGAAGGGAGAGGGGAAGTGGGTTTGGGTGGGAAAACAAGGTATACAGCAGGGACACTTGATGGGAGTTTTCAGCTGGTGGGGCTCAGGAATCCCTGCCAGCCACATCGTAGGTGTGCTGCTACTGGGTGGGTCTAAGCCCAAAGCAGGTGGGCCTGGGCCCACCCAGGCTACGCCACTGCTGTCCAGGCATTTTTTGGTGGGACTGAGAGGTAGATGAAAGGAAATTTGGTTCTTGGAGGTATAAGAACAGGTCTGTTTCTCAGGACATCAACTATGACTATACAATACTTCTGGTCTTAGCACCAGGTTAATTGTAACACTTTAGTTTCCCTGACAATTAGGTCTTGATGGGGATTTGAACACCAGTAGACTGGTGCATTAACAGGGCCAGTCTTAGCAATTGCAGGGCCCTGTGCAGACCAGTTCAGTGGGCCCCCACACCCAGGCCCGCCCACCTGCCCCCTACCCATGCCCGCCACCATAAGCCATAATTTATCAGTTTAAAAGGAGGTTTACAGCTCTCAGAACCCCATCTCACCCCATACCTTGATGTGCATCCACCACGTTTTAGTAGAGAGCGGCAGACAGCGGCAGTGATTTTCATATCCCATCAGCTGCCGAGCCCAGAACCTCCTCACTGCTGCATCCCACCCTTGTGGAAGCAGGAAGTGACATCAAAATGGGGTGGGACTCAGCAGCGAAGAGGCTCTGGGCTCAGCAGCTGAAGGGATATGAAAATCGCTGCCACTGATGCTCTCTACCGAAGTGTGGATGAACATTAAGGTACGGAGCAGGGAAGTGTTCCGAGACAGGAGGACAGACGTGCCAGAGATGTGGGGCCCCTAGCAACGCGAGGCCCTGTGCGATTGCCCCTGTCACCCCTGCCTAAGACCGGCCCTGTGCATTAGACTTTTTACCTTAGAAACAAGGGGTCAAAAGGTCCCAAATGAAAAGAATTTAGCAGATGTAAGCCTCCTTTCTAAGAAGACTATTGACTCAATGGAACGGTCAAGTCTATGTACACGAAAGATCCCAGCAAGGAAATAGCAGGCGTAATTTAGAATAGTACTAAAATGCAATGTCTAAACCACGGCAGAGTCCTGTGAAGGCAAGAGCAATGTAGTGCCAAAGAGACAGACATTAGCAGAAGTGTTTAAGGAACCCATATTGTAGAAGCAAAGAGAGGATAGCATTCTCACCTGATGGGTCAGGTAGGAGTGAAATGGTAGGTGCTATGGTTCTAATTTATTTCTGTTTCGCTTAGGGTACAGGATACACACTGTCTTGCAAAAGCTATAATACTCACAAGTTGATGCAGTTCAATCCCATTATCCCTTTGGAAAACTACTGGCAATTTAATCATGCACTTTGAAAGAGTCATGATGATAGGCGTAAACAGGGGCCAAGATGGGTTATAGCCTTAGAAATAAGAATAGTTTATATAAAGATGGTCTTACTTATTTATTTGTTGCATTTGTATCCCACATTTCCCTACCTCTTTGCAGGCTCAATGTGGCTTACATAGTGCCGTAAACGGCGTTAACCGATTCCAGTATGGACAAATACAAGGTATGAACAATTACAAGGTGATTTCATGGTAGAATGAGGTACATGTATGGTAGAGACAATTGGGGAGAACTTAGAGATGGAGAGGAAGAGTTAGGATATGTCCGTTACGGTCTTTGGTTACGTTGTGTCATAAGTGTCCAGGTTTTTTATGTTGGGTCGGTGAGATATGCCCTTCTGAACAGATCCGTTTTTAGTGCTTTCCGGAAATTCAGGTGGTCGAGCGTAGTTTTTAGTACTTTTGGTAGTGCGTTCCACAGTTGTGCTCTCAAATAGGAAAAGCTGGATGCATAAGTGGATTTGTATTTGAGGCCTTTGGTGCTTGGGTAGTGGAGGTTTAGGTATGATCGTGATGATTTTGTGGTGTTTCTGATTGGCAGGTCGATGAGGTCTGTCATGTATCGCGGTGCCTCGCCGGAAATGATTTATGAACTGTCGTGCAGATTTTGAAAACAACAAGTTCCTTAATTGGAAGCCAGTGCAGTTCTTCTCGGAGAGGTTTGGCGCTGTCAAAACGTGTTTTTCCAAATATAAGCCTAGTTGCTGTGTTTTGGGCTGTCTGAAGTTTCTTTATAATTTGTTCTTTGCATCCCGCATAGATTCCATTACAGTAGTCTGTGTGGCTTAGTACCATTGACTGCACCAGGTTGCAAAATATTTCCCTCGGGAAGAATGGTTTGAGTTTCCACATTGAGAGAAACATTTTCTTTATGGTGGATTTAGCTTGGGTCTCAAGTGATAGGTTTCGGTCGATTGTTACTCCGAGAATTTTCAGACTGTCTGAGCTAGGTGGTTGCAGGCTCCTTAATTGCTTTGCTTCCATGCACCTGTTTCTGCTCTCTCTCTCTGCCTGACTTCCAGGCTCCTTGATTGTTTTGCTTCCACCCACCTAGGTCTGCTCTTCCTCTGCCTGGCTTCCCTTACTTCTCTCCATGTAGAAGGCTGCGCAGGCTTCTGTTTCTGTGAGTCTGACATCCTGCACGTATGTGCAGGACGTCAGACTCACAGAAGCAGAAGCCTGCGCGGCCACATTGGTGATCTGCAAGGGCCGACTTCTACATGGAATGTTGCTAGTGGAATAGCAACATTCCATGTAGAATCTCAAATAGTGGGAACAGTGGAGGAGTGGCCTAGTGGTTAGGGTGGTGGACTTTGGTCCTGAGGAGCTGAGTTTGATTCCCACTTCAGGCACAGGCAGCTCCTTGTTACTCTGGGCAAGTCACTTAACCCTCCATTGCCCCATGTAAGCCGCATTGAGCCTGCCATGAGTGGGAAAGCGCGGGGTACAAATGTAACAAAAAAAAAAAAAAAACCCTCTGCCCTAAGACAACTGAACAATCTATGCATTCACTGAGGTAAAGCAAGGACTGAATTAGACTTTTCCTTATGACATGGATCCACTAGCATCCTTACTTGGGAGCCTCATTCTCTGTAAATGATGGTACTAAGATTCTGCAGTATATCACCTTCAAAGCACTGGGATACTCACCATGCCACCATCAGCCAGGGTGTATTTATTTCTGCAAAGGAACTTAATTTAAAAACTGGCAAAATGTGCACAATACAGTATTTAGTCCAACTCTTAATTTCCTTCCTTGCAGTTTTCTGACAATAATGCACTGCTAAGCCAGCAAACATCTCATTTATTTAGTTCGACCCCTGAGCTCTATTAATTCATTTAAACATTAGTGACTTCCAGCGAGTAGCTGCAACCCTGATAAGCCTATTATCACACTGTCTCAAAGTAAGAAAAATGCAAGGTGTCTTACACTTCTAATCACCTCATGGTATCTCCGGTAAGAGTCCTTAGAGAGGACAAATTTAAAGCAATTTCTGTGGGTAAAATGCAGGGGCCAGTACAATGCAGTGGACAGCAATTTCAAAGTTTTGCATGTCTTTTTCCATCACAAATCTAAGTTAAAGAAAAGCAGATGCCGGTGATTATACATAATTTGTACCCTGTGGCAGCTTTCAAATCCAAAGCACATGTGTGCTTTCACTTTCAAAACCAGTACAAAGCCCAAAGGTGAAAAATACCAAGGGCCTTTAGCCCAAGACTGACAATTAACATTTTATTTTTCTCTGCTTCAATTTCTGATTGCTGCTGATCATTGGATGTGGTATATTGAAAGCAATCAACAAAACAACCATCTTTCGAAAATCTCTGAAAACATTCTTCTTCAACAAGGCCTACAATGAACACCTATAACCTCACTAAGTCACCTCACCAACACACTCAATTATGAAAGCTCACCTTATACAACTATCCTAATCACTCCCTTCCTTCTTCCCTACCTGATCGCTACACATCACTAATTGTATCTGATATCTTGTTATGACAATGTCAACAAATCTATGTAAGCCGACATTGAGCCTGCAAATAGGTGGGGGAATGTGGGATACAAATGCAATAAATAATAATAATATGAAGACAAATTAAATAAAGTTTAAAGAATTGTTCTTATGGCACATCATTTTATAACAGTATAACTATTTTTTAAAAATATGTCCGTTTTATCCTTTTTTTTTTTTTTTTTGAAACCCGTATTATCGAAACAAGATGGGTGTCCATCTTTCGTATCGATAATACGGTCGGGGACACCCAAATCTTGAAATTTAGGTCGTCCCTAGAGATAGTCGTCCTTAGACTTGGTCGTTTCTGATTTTCGGCGATAATGGAAACTAAGGACGCCCATCTCAGAAACGACCAAATGCAAGCCCTTTGGGTCGTGGGAGGAGCCAGCATTCGTAGTGCACTAGTCCCCCTGACATGCCAGGACACCAACCGGGCACCCTAGGGGGCACTGCAGTGGAATTCAGAAAAAGCTGCCAGGTACATAGCTCCCTTAACTTGTATGCTGAGGCCCCCAACCCCCCCAAACCCCACTACCCACAACTGTACACCACTACCATAGCCCTTATGGGTGACGGGGAGCACCTAGATGTGGGTACAGTGGGTTTCTGGTGGGTTTTGAAGGGCTCACATTTACCACCACAAGTGTAACAGGTAGGGGGGATGGGCCTGGGTCCGCCTGTCTGAAGTGCACTGCACACACTAAAACTGCTCCAGGGACCTGCATACTGCTGTCATGGAGCTGGGTATGATATTTGAGGCTGGCATAGAGGCTGGCAAAAAATATTTTTAAAATGTTTTTGAGGGCGGGAGGAGGTTAGTGACCACTGGGGGAATAAGGGGAGGTAATCTGGTTAGTTCGGGCACCTTTTTGTGGCTTGGTCGTAAGAAAAAAAGGACCAGGTAAAGTCCAGGGACGCCCTTTTTTTTTCCATTATCGGTCGAGGACGCCCATATGTTAGGCACACCCAAGTCCCGCCTTCGCTATGCCTCCGACATGCCCCTGGGAACTTTGGTCATCCCTGCAATGGAAAGCAGTTGGGGACGCCCAAAATCGGCTTTCCATTATACCGATTTGGGCAACCCTGTGAGAAGGACTCCCATCTTACGATTTGTGTCAAAAGATGGCCATCCTTCTCTTTCGAAAATAAGCCTGATAGCCATTTATCTTCCGATGAATATCGCTGGTTAGCGCTTAGCAGCTAAATGGTTATATTGTGTGATATAACTGGCTACCCGCTAATATTCAGCACATCTCCGGCCAAGTTTGGTGGCCAAATTAGGCTGCCAAAATAGCTGGAATATCTTTGGCTGGTTTAAATTTAACTGGCCAGTGCTGAATATCAGCTTGGCTGCTTAAATTTAAACTGGCCAAAAAATATCTGGATATTCAGTGCATGGCAGCCTTTAGCGCAGTTTAGTAAACAGGAGGGTAAGTGTGTACTTGTGGCCATGGAGGGCTATGTCAGGCTTGTGAGTTCTTGTAACAAGTACAGCACTGCTGAGCCTGGAACTCAGACCAGGTTCTGCTTGGCGGCTGGACAACCCCAGGTTTCACCTGCGCTGACCGCCGTTCCCCAGAGGTTGAGCCCCTAGGTGCAGGTGGCCTGAAGGACTTATGGGATGGATCTGGAAGCGGGTTGATGAATGTATCGGCCAGGTAGGTAGCAGGTCAAGAGAGTAATCCAGGTACAAGCGGCAGTCAGTAGGCAGGCAAGAGAGTAATCCAGGTACAGGTGAAAGTCAGTAGGCAAGCGGCAGGCAAGAGAGTAATCCAGGTACAGGTGAAAGTCAGTAGGCAGGCGGCAGGCAAGAGAGTAATCCAGATGCAGACGAAAGTCAGTAGGCAGGCAAGAGAGTAATCCAGGTACAGGCAAGTCAGTAGGCAGGCAAGAGAGTAATCCAGGTAGAGGCGAAAGTCAGTAGGCAGGCGGCAGGCAAGAGAGTAATCCAGGTAGAGGCGAAAGTCAGTAGGCAGGTGGCAGGCAGAAGGGTAAACCAGGTACAGGCAAAGTCAGCAACGAGGGACCAGTAGATAAGAAGCAAACTACAGAGTTAGAAACACCTACCAAAGTAGAAGCCAAAGCATGGAGTCCAGGGAGAGCTCAGATGATAAAGTGCTGGCGTCTGACATCAGCAGGTAGAAGGGGCACAGCCACAGGACAAGAGCAGGGGAAGGAGCAACCAGAATACCAATAGGAGAGAAGCCAGGCAGAGGAAGAGCAGACCCAGGTGGGTGGAAGCAAAGCAATCAAGGAGCCTGGAAGCCAGGCAGAGAGAGAGAGAGCAGAAACAGGTGCATGGAAGCAAAGCAATTAAGGAGCCTGCAACCACCGCTTTCTGAACAAACCCAGAGAGGACTACACACACATGGCTCAGGCAGTGTCAGTCAAGTGTGCATGTCAACGGGATCCCTACAGCCCGAGGACGCCGCTTGCGTTGAGGTAGGGGACATGACAGGCTAAGAGACTTTCCAAAGACTACAAGGAGAATGAGTTGGATTTGAATGCTAGTCTCTGTGGTTTTCAGTGTGCTGCTCAAACCACTAGGCCACTCCTTTACTCCACTCTCTAAAAAAATGTTGACAACTTTTTGCAATGTCAGTCTGATATTATCAATGCATAGGAACTCTAAAGGAGGGAAGAGATAGACTTATGGATGGGCAGACTGGATGGGCCAAATGGTCTTTATCTGCTCTCATTTTTTCTGTTTCTATGGATGTCAAGCAACCACAACGTTGCCAACTTAACATCCTGAGCATCAAACAGAATCATCACAATTTCGACTTTCAGATGCCATCACCAGGCAGACTACCTCTTATCCTATAGAACAGTGCTTCCCAAATTCGGTCCTGGAGTACCCCTTGCCAGTCAGATTTGCAGGATATCCACAATGAATATGCATGAAAGAGATTTGCATATGATGGAGGCAGTGTATGCAAATCAAGTTCATGATTATGGTCCGGCATTGAATATCCAGGCTGACCGCCAACTGCTGGAGTTACCCAGGCTCCCTCCCGTGTCTTTAGTAGCTAAAATTTCTGTGAAGGGCAGTACAGCGATCCACAGTTTCTAAACATGCTTTTCCACATGCATACTAACACAACACACAAGCTCCTTCTCTCTTTCTACTCACGTGTATAAAGGCTGCAACTGTAGATGAGACGTCTTCTGAGGGGCTTGATAGCCGTATGAATCAAAACCTCCAATAAAGTCAACTGGGACACAGAAAGAGAAATAAATGTCATCAGATACCCAAGGTTGGAATAAAGACACAAGGAAATCTGGAGTTTAATGTTTTGCACTGTCAAGCAGGAGACCAAGGGCCCTTTTTCTAAGCCACATAGGCACCTAAGTGCGCCCAACGTACGTCGATTTAGAGTTACTGCCCGTCTACCGCGTGGCCCTTTCAAAAGAAAACAGCAAAAGCAGAGGCTGACAAATGTACAAACCAATAGGGAGATAATATCAAAGAGCAGTTTATTCAGAATATTCATATCAAGGACCCGACACGGTCCGTGTTTCGGCGCCAAAACGCATGCCTCAGGGGTCACAAACAACTTTCTCTGAAAAGAAGCTGATTGGCTTGGATAAATCCTTTTTTTTTTTTTGTATGCACGTGGTTATATAACAGTTTAATCCACGGACGGAACAAAAAGACAACAGCAAACAACACTTTTTTCCTGTCACAAGGTGTTGCTTGCAGAGAAAGTTGTTTGTGACCCCTGAGGCAGGCGCTTTGGCGCCGAAACACGAACCGTGTCGGGTCCTTGATATGAATATTCTGAATAAACTGCTCTTTGATATTATCTCCCTATTGGTTTGTACATTTGTCAGCCTCAACTTTTGGAGTCAGGGAGAAGCCAGTAGCTGTGGGAACGCCGGAAATATTTATTTATTTGATGTTTATATCCCGCATTATCCAAAAGACATTAATTGGTTCAATGTGGCTTGCAATAGTGAAAGACTGATAACAATTATACAACGGACTATCAATAAAAGTTGTACATCTTACGAAGAAGATAAGCAACATACTTAAGTTTAATTAGTAGTAGTAGCATAACAGTGGTCATTAAAGAGAGACATATTAACATTTGGACAATTATAAAGACTGATACTTTTAATCTGTTTAATCTTTTTTGTATTGACCATTAATATAGGAACTTATCCCTAATCGACCTACCAACCAGGAACTCTAACAGCTCATCTCGTACGTTCCTGAATCTCCACTATCCCAACTGTAAGGGATTGAAATACAAACTAAAATGCGCATCTAGCTTCTCCTACATATGCACGCAAATTTGGAATGAATTACCAAAATCCATAAAAATAACCCACAACTTAGTGAATTTCCGTAAATTATTGAAAACCTATTTATTTAAGAAAGCATACAATAATATTGTTTTTTGCTAAAGTATCTTGATTTGTAGTTTTAATGTTCCTAATTTTTCAAGTTAATCTTTTACGAACGAAATTAACCTAATACCTTTCAATTCTTATTATAAGTTAAACTTTCCTTCCTGTAACCAAATTCACTCTGTATCCTCTACCTTAACTATGTATTTCTCTTCTCCGGAACTGGTATTCACCATTTACGGATCTATGTAAGCCACATTGAGCCTGCAAATAGGTGGGAAAATGTGGGATACAGATGTTAAAAATAAATAAATAACTTAGTGATGAGGAAGGCCTTTAAAAGTTTGCGGATGATTATGTAATTATTAATATTCAGTGCCAATGCCCGCGTAGTTAACTGGGTAGGTAGGACCACACAAAATCAGTCCTAATATGCCCACTTAGCTATGCAGGTGACAGCACAGAATAACGGCCAGCACCCAAATAGCTTCTGGGTACTGGCCTACCCCATGTCAGTCTCCCTTTCCTCCTGACCCTCCCCAATAGGACCCTACTCCCTACCCCCTCCCAGACCCTACCCAGCTTGAAAGCCCCCCCCCCAGCATGATCCAATCCTCCTGAACCAGTCAAGTATCCTCCCATATGACCTAATTCCCCAACCCTCCATAACCAGTTAACCACTTCCCCCCATATAACACAATCCCCACTCTTGACCTACTGAACCAGTCAAGCAGCCCCAATACGACCCAATCCCCCCAACCAAAGAGGCATGGTGGTCCCACTGGCCTACCTGACCATCCCTGGTGGTTCAGTGATTATGACGGACAGGAGCAAACCCTACGGTCTCCTACTCCTAGTGGCTCCAGTAGCCAAATGGCTCCAGGCACATTACAACACCAGGGTAATATCAGAAAAGGAACATTTCATCAAGCACTGCTCCAGAACATACTATAAAGAGAATTCCTAGACCATAATACATTATCATCCTAGAAATCAGAATGTGCTCCAAGCCATTCCTCTGGACCTAAGCTGCCCCTTTAGGTTAATATTCAGCGCTCTCTCGTGCATTTCCAATGCTAATAAGATATTCTAGTACAAAGAAGCATTTAAATTTCAATTATAGCAGCATTAATAGTAGCAACTGTATTGAATGCATGAGTTTACTAGAAAAGCAGGTGATGATTGGAATATAAACCAAGGACAGACAGATCTTGGCAAAACATAAACCAAAGTATAGACATCGTTTACAATGGCAGTCTAGCCACCTCAGCTGTGGAACCTTATCAAACATGCTCTGAATTTATTCAGATTCACAAAAAAGGAGACCTGAGGTGTATTTTCAAGGCACTTAGACTTACAAAGTTCCTTAGTAACCTATGGAACTTTGTAAGACTAAGGCCCAGATGCATTAAAGACATTGGTAATTCCCGTTCCCTACCGATTCCATAGCGAATCGGTAGGGAACGGGAATGCATCAACGATAGGGAATGCAAATGAGCTACTCGTTGTAGCTCACTTGCATTCTCTAGTCCTTCGGTACCTGAGTCGGAGAATCGGGACGTCCCTTTAGATTAGGCTCCTCTTCCTGGTCTCTTCAGCCAATCAAAGCGGACTTAGCTGGCTGTTGTCAGCGAAACGCACTCTGATTGGCTGAAGAGACCAGGAAGAGGAGCCTAATCTAAAGGGACGTCCCGATTCTCCGGCAACCAGGAAAACATAAAAGTTTTGCTGTGGAGGGGCGGCGAAGACAAAATAGAAGGGGCGAAGAAACACCAGCGCTGGCAGAGCTAAAAAAAAATGCGAAAAAAAAGACGTCTCTCAGAAGCGCATGGAGAGTACGTCCTTAAAGGACGCCCCTCACATGCGCTCCCTGCTTTTTTTTTTTTCTTTTTTACCTTTTTTGGGGGCCCTTTTCCTTTCCGATTCCCTCACAGGAGCCCTAACGAGAGGTCAGACATCTCGTTAGGGTTCCTACGGTAAGGGAATCGGAAAAACGGTAGTGCATCTCATTATAATGGGCTGCAATGGTAGTGCAGCTCATTATAATAGCTTTTCAATCATTTGCATTCCGTTTTCGTTGCCTGCTACCATGGCAGGGAAAATGCCCTTAGTGCATGCCCGGGGTGAACTACTTGCTTTTTAAACTGCCTGGAACCAGTTTAAAATGCAAGTTGTGAGCTCGTTAGGTTTTGTGCATCTGGGCCTAAGTACTTTGAAAATGAGTCCCTTAGTAACTGGGAGGAGTTTACAGAAACTTCACAGTTGGAGCCGGGAAGACTTTGCCTCCCCACACATGTTATATGGGGTGTCTTAGTTTAAAATATAGAACAGGAAAAGTTCTCTACGATGACGAATCACAGAAGGCAAAAGTAGAGACTAATAGACGATTCACCACTGGAGACGTGAGTCCAACAGTCTTTATTATATCAGAGATAGCGACCCGACACAGGCCGTGTTTCAACGCTAAAACGCGTCTGCATCAGGGGTCAATAAATACACCAAGTAATGAATGCAAAACGAAGAGTCCTACTTGTATATGTGTTGTCAACTCACTGATCACGTAGCACCAAACAGAATATGCTGGATATTTGCTCTGATAGTTTGTATCCAGCATATTCTGTTTGGTGCTACGTGATCAGTGAGTTGACAACACATATACAAGTAGGACTCTTCGTTTTGCATTCATTACTTGGTGTATTTATTGACCCCTGATGCAGACGCGTTTTAGCGTCGAAACACGGCCTGTGTCGGGTCGCTATCTCTGATATAATAAAGACTGTTGGACTCACGTCTCCAGTGGTGAATCGTCTTTTGCCTTCTGTGTCTAAGTTTAAAGCACTAGAATCTATCCCAAAACTAAATATACATCAGAACAACAACGGGGAAATTTCACACAGTTTGTCTTAACCAAGACATGTTAAAAATCGCTTGGCAGGCAGTATTAAGCAGAGGTACTTTTTGTCCCATAAAATACCACCTCTTTGGTTTCCTGGATAAACATCTTAATGAAGTGGCGACACTCCAGATGAAACTTCCCAGTCCACAAGACCATACTAAAGAGTGTAATAACCTGGGTAAAATGCCAGCTGAATTACAGAGTAGGAGAAAAGGATAAAGCCGTTCTCCAAGGTGCTGAAACCAAGCTGTAGTCCCTGGACACAAAGCAGTTAGGTGCAACAGCCAAGCGAGGCTCTCAACGCTAAGCCTCTCCTGGGCTGCTGCTCAGAATTCGGTACCATCTGGAACAGCGCCTGATCCATACCGTGGGGCAGCACTGAAAAATAGCTCCCCAATGCTCAACCATAAAAAGATGCAAATGATATGCGCACTGCTTGACTGAAAGCAAGGAGGGGGGGAACCTGCCTGGTGCATGTTTGCAATAAGCACAGCTTTTGTCCGTATGCACCAGGCAAACCAGGATGCAAAGCACACATCGGCACCCTTCTTCTATGCATTTAAATATAAGCTTTTCAAAAACATTTTTCAACTGAAAAGCTTATAGTTATAGAAAATAGGCATCAATGTGTGCTTTCACTTTCAGGTTTGCTCTGACTCACGTACACTTGTCTGTCACTGCCAGTGCTTAGAGGCTTGCATGGGGTTCTTTCTGATCTCAAATTAAATAAAAACTGGCAACCTTTAAAGAAAAAAATCAAGGGAAATCTCTTCAAATACCCCAATGTGTGCTCCGAGCTGGCGTTAGGTTTTCGGCAGGAAGGCTGGCTTTATTTTGTGTGCTGTCCTCTGAGCATTAGGAGGGCATAGGAAATAACCTCATTAACATCTGTTTGACTACATTTTTTTTGTTACATTTGTACCCCGCACTTTCCCACTCATGGCAGGCTCAATGCGGCTTACATGGGGCAATGGAGGGTTAAGTGACTTGCCCAGAGTCACAAGGAGCTACCTGTGCCAGAAGTGGGAATCGAACTCAGTTCCCCAGGACCAAAGTCCACCACCCTAACCACTAGGCCACTCCTCCACTGTTGCTACTATTTGAGATTCTACATGGAATGTTGCTATTCCACTAGCAACATTCCATGTAGAAGTCGGCAGTTGCAGATCACCAATGTGGCTGCGCAGGCTTCTGCTTCTGTGAGTCTGACGTCCTGCACGTACGTGCAGGACGTCAGACTCGCAGGACGTCAGACTCACAGAAACCTGCGCAGCCTTCTACATGGAATGTTGCTAGTGGAATAGCAATAGCAACATTCCATGTAGAATCTCCAATAGTATCTATTTTATTTTTGTTACATTTGTACCCTGCGCTTTCCCACTCATGGTAGGCTCAATGCGGCTTACATGGGGCAATGGAGGGTTAAGTGACTTGCCCAGAGTCACAAGGAGCTGCCTGTGCCTGAAGTGGGAATCGAACTCAGTTCCCCCAGGACCAAAGTCCACCACCCTAACCACTAGGCCACTCCTCCGTTATTAGTGCTATTTGCACTAATGTTTGGTGCGCTCACTGTCTACTGCACTACAGCTCTCTGAGCATTCTGCATCACTAACGCCAGCACTACTCCGGCACGGATCGCCTCTAGCACCGGCGTTGAGCATCGGCCCATCTCAGAAACTAATTCCAGCAGATTGTTTGAAATGTTAATTATAATGAACTAGGCTTCGCTCATTAGTTTAATCTCACAATGCCATATATCAGCTAAGCAGTGAAGCAGGACCAATCAACTCTATGGTACACAACATTTGCATCAATGAGAACTCATAATAGAGCTGTAGCAATATTTGCATAGTGATATCACATTGCTGTATATTGTTAAATTGATGTCACTGACATACAGCATCTCCACCGAGACACTTGAAGACAGTTTCCCGGCTCCATCCCCCACTCTGCATCTGATATCACTCACAATGCCTGCACTAAGGGTAAGTCAGTTTGTTTTGCCTTCTGTAAGGTTCCTTGTGTAAAACCAAGGAACTGCTTGCTTTAACTAAGCCTTTTAGTTAAAATCCATACTCTGAGTCTGTGCTATGAGCCGAGGACGATCCATTTTGGACCTTTGGTCTGAGACTGAGAACCTATACAATAAGGGGTGTGTCGAGTTAACCCTTGTCATATGGCCTCCTTTAGGGACACAATTGTATAAGGATCATTGCAAAGGCAGTAAAATTGCCCCTTCCTTCCCCCCCAAAATTAGATGAACTGAATAATTTGCGCCTCCAACGTTCTGAAGCTGACTCCGTGGCAGACTGCAGTGAAGGGTTCGTAAGGGTTCGCAACTCTGTAACAATCTCTCTCTGTGTCCCGCCCTCGCGTCAAAACGTGATGACGTCGAGGGCGGAACAGTGAGAGGGAAGGGAACGCTGCAGAGTTGCTAGGCAAAGGAACGCGACGTCACCAGCATGAGGGACGTATCCGAGGCTGTTCTGCACATGCGTCACTTCACAGGTCTCTCCCGAGCCACCCAGCGATTCTCCTCTCTCCTCTGCCCTCCTCCAGCCACCCAGCGATTCTCCTCGCTCCCCTGATTACCTCCGTCGAAGCAGCCGCGTCATTGAAAGCCCTGCCCGTCTCCAGCCTTCCCTTCGAGTTCATTCCCTCGGAGTCCCGCCTTCTGATGTCATTTCCTCTTTCCGCGAGGGCGGGCAGGGGAGAGAGGAGAATCGCTGGGTGGCTGGAGGGGGGGGGCAGGGGAGAGAGGAGAATCACACACACACTCTCTCACAGACACACTCGCACCCAGTCTCACTCTCTCTCTCTTCTGTCACACACACACACTCGCACAATCACTCTCACACACACTCTCTCTCTCAAACATACACACTCCGAGGAAAACCTTGCTAGCGCCCGTTTCATTTGAGTCAGAAACGGGCCTTTTTTACTAGTTAACAATATAAAGCAGCTACATGTTTGATTCCAAGATGCTTTCTAAAGTTAGGGTTGATTTTTTAAAAACTTTAGCAACAATGAAATAGTTTTCCTCGCTGTATGGCCTAGGCAGTGCAACATCCTAATTCACGTCACCTTAGTTATTGAATCTGTAGGTTCATAGGTGAAGTCAGGGGAAGATCAATCCTTTCTCAGAATGGACAGGCACATCTCTGATTAGTGTGTATTTCAACAGACTAGCACACTCAGTAATAGGCCAGTCTCTGAGTTGTATGAGGAAACTAAAGGCTGTTCCAGTTTCTTTCAATCAAATAAGTATTTTCTTTTTTTTTTTTCTGTTTACACCTGGGCTCCTTAGCCTTGTTTTGTTTCCCAGAATGCTGTTAAAGGGAGCCTTCTGACTAGGATTAACTTAGAATTAAAAATATTTAATATTGATATTTATAGTATGGCAGCGTACCCAGGAGTGGCCTAGTGGTTAGGGTGGTGGACTTTGGTCCTGGGGAACTGAGGAACTGAGTTCGATTCCCACTTCAGGCACAGGCAGCTCCTTGTGACTCTGGGCAAGTCACTTAACCCTCCATTGCCCCATGTAAGTCACATTGAGCCTGCCATGAGTGGGAAAGCGAAATGTAACAAAAATAAAATAGATACTATTGGAGATTCTACATGGAATGTTGCTACTATTGGAGATTCTACATGGAATGTTGCTATTCCACTAGCAACATTCCATGTAGAAGGCTGCGCAGGCTTCTGTGAGTCTGACGTCAGACTCACAGAAGCAGAAGCCTGCGCGGCCACATTGGTGATCTGCAAGGGCCGACTTCTACGTGGAATGTTACTAGTGGAATAGCAACATTCCATGTAGAATCTCAAATAGTAGCAACAGTGGAGGAGTGGCCTAGTGGTTAGGGTGGTGGACTTTGGTCCTGGGGAACTGAGGAACTGAGTTCGATTCCCACTTCAGGCACAGGCAGCTCCTTGTGACTCTGGGCAAGTCACTTAACCCTCCATTGCCCCATGTAAGCCGCATTGAGCCTGCCATGAGTGGGAAAGCACGGGGTACAAATGTAACAAAAATAAAATAGATACTATTGGAGATTCTACATGGAATGTTGCTACTATTGGAGGTTCTACATGGAATGTTGCTATTCCACTAGCAACATTCCATGTAGAAGGCTGCGCAGGCTTCTGTTTCTGTGAGACTGATGTCCTGCACGTACGTCAGACTCAAAGAAGCAGAAGCCTGCGCGGCCACATTGGTGATCTGCAAGGGCCGACTTCTACGTGGAATGTTACTAGTGGAATAGCAACATTCCATGTAGAATCTCAAATAGTAGCAACAGTGGAGGAGGAGTGGCCTAGTGGTTAGGGTGGTGGACTTTAGTCTTGAGGAACTGAGTTCGATTCCCACTTCAGGCACAGGCAGCTCCTTGTGACTCTGGGCAAGTCACTTAACCCTCCATTGCCCCATGTAAGCCGCATTGAGCCTGCCATGAGTGGGAAAGTGCAGGGTACAAATGTAACAAAAATAAATGTAATACAGCTATTTCCAATAGTTACAATGTCCCTGATACTAAAGAGTGTTCACTGTAAGAATCAGCATAAAAAGGTTAAATGACTCACTCCAGAAACAGAGTAGGAAACCACTAGACCACATTCATAATCTATCATTATAATAATTATTAGTGTTTCTGTGTCGTTTTTTTGTCACAAACCTTTGAGTTCTGGAGGGAATCACCAACCTACAACTCCATCACAAAATCTTTCACATTGTATGAACCTCATTACTGGAAATGCCACCAAACCCAGAGCTTGAGAGGGAAGGGAATGAGACTTGATACACTGCCTTTTTTGTGTTTTGTTTGCAACTATATTCAAAGCGGTTTACATAGTATGTACAGGTACTTATTTGTACCTGGGGCAATGGCATCACAAGGAGCTGCAGTGGGAATTGAACGCAGTTCCCCAGGATCAAAGTCTGATGCAGTAAGCACTAGGCTACCCGTCAGGATTCTGGAATCTTGCTATTCTTTGGGGTTCTACGTGGAATGTTGCTACTCTGAGATTGTGCATTGAATCTTGAAAATGGGACTTGATATACTGCCTTTCTGTGGTTTCTGCAACTACACTCAAAGTGGTTTACATAGTATATGTGAGGAGTGGAGGAATGGCCTAGTGGTTAGAGCACCGGTCTTGCAATCCAGAGGTGGCTGGTTCAAATCCCACTGCTGCTCCTTGTGATCTTGGGCAAGTCACTTAACCCTCCATTGCCTCAGGTACAGACTTAGATTGTGAGCCCTCCTGGGACAGAGAAATATCCAGAGTACCTGAATGTAACTCACCTTGAGCTACTAAGGTGTGAGCAAAATCTAAATAAATAAAAAAAATAGTATATGCAGGTATTTATTTGTAGCTGGGGCGCAATGGAGGGTTAAGTGACTTGCCCAGAGTCACAAGGAGTAGCAGTGGGACTCAAACCCAGTTCCCCACAATCAAAGACCACTGTACTAGGCTACTCTACTGTACTAGGCTACTCTACTCCTCCACTAGCAACATTCCATGTAGAATCTGAACTAAGGAAATGGGACGGAAATGGAGGGTTGTGACTTGTGCAAAATCACAGGATTTGAACCCAGTTCCCCAGGATTGAAGTCTACTGCACTAACTACTAGGCTACTCCTCCACAGGAGATAGAATGCAGCCCTGTCTCCTTCACAGATGATCCAATATCTTTGGCTGTGGTTCTACTGCTCGTTTGATAACATGATGCCTCTTACTTGCATTTCATCTTTCATCAGCTTTGACAGTACTTCTGTGCCCGGTGTAATCAATGCCACCAATGGAACCCTTTATCCTTGCTCATCCCACAGTATAACCAGCAAGGACTCTATGACTAATAGCCAAACTACTTACAGCTGTCTTCTTCTTCCAGAAAGACTTTGCTGACATAGCAGGCGTAGACAAATCCAAACAGCTTTAAGAAATAAAAGAGAAAGAGACGGAATTTAAAAACTATGGGTAGAGTTAGCAAGAAATATGATGCACACAGTCTCAATGCCGGGTGTAGTAGCAAAAACAAGGAAGCATGTGAATTCGTTTTGTTCTTTCGTCCCAAGTCTCATTAAACCCAACAGATATATTTTTACTCTGAACCCTTTTTCTTTGGATACAGCCGTTTCCTCTTGATCTATTAGGCTTCCATTCAGTGCCATGAGCTTTCCTTTGAAACTACTAAGGGACTTTCCCCCCCTATTTCATTCCGGCTCCTAACTCACCTACACCCATCATTTCAGGTACAGCCTTAAGACAACCAAAAATATAAATGGCAAGTGACCGACTCACCTGCAAATGCGCGGTAGAGTCGGGACGCTGAGAGTGTAGAAGTCCAAGCCTCGTCTCCACCAGCAGTACAGCCCAATAGGGAGGCGGGCTTGGACATGGGCGTGGAAATCGGAGGAGGAGGGAGCAGGGAGGTAAGGAGGGGGCGGAACTGAGGGACACAGACGCTGGGGGGAGGGCAGGAGAGAGAGCAGGGTTGGTGGAAGGGGGGGGGGGGGGAGGCCATAGGAAAACAAAAAACTAGCCCGTTGTTATGGGCTTAACAGCTAGTGGTTACATAACAGGACTCCTTCAGGAATCCTACAGTTATGGGCAGCAAATCTAGCCACTAGGTGTCACCACTGCACAGTGACTGGGACTCTTCACTCCAGGGGACTTTGAATGCTGCCTCAGCAGTAAAAACAGGCAGTGGAAGTCCTGAACTGGGAATGAAACCCAGGTAACTCCACCTTGAAAGCCCTACCACTTTTTTTTCCCCCTGAAAGAAGAGACATATAAGGAGAAAGAGGGTAAAATGAGAAATAAAATATATTTTAATGACTTTGAGAAACAATAACCAGTAGGATGCTCTTATAGAATTAAAAAAATAAAACTTGGAATCCCTGTCTCCTCAGCTCGAAACCTTGGAGTCATCTTTGACTCTTCTCTCTCCTTCTCTGCTCATATCCAGCAGACCGCCAAGACCTGTCGTTTCTTTCTTTACAACATCCGTAAAATCCGCCCCTTTCTTTCCGAGCACTCTCCAAAACCCTCATCCACACCCTTGTCACCTCTCGTTTAGACTACTGCAATCTGCTTCTTGCTGGCCTCCCACTTAGTCACCTCTCCCCTCTCCAGTCGGTTCAAAACTCTGCTGCCCGTCTCGTCTTCCGCCAGGGTCGCTTTACTCATACTACCCCTCTCCTCAAGACCCTTCACTGGCTCCCTATCCGTTTTCGCATCCTGTTCAAACTTCTTCTACTAACCTATAAATGTATTCACTCTGCTGCTCCCCAGTATCTCTCCACACTCGTCCTTTCCTACACCCCTTCCTGTGCACTCCGCTCCATGGATAAATCCTTCTTATCTGTTCCCTTCTCCGCTACTGCCAACTCTAGACTTCGCGCCTTCTGTCTCGCTGCGCCCTACGCCTGGAATAAACTTCCTGAGCCCCTACGTCTTGCCCCATCCTTGGCCACCTTTAAATCTAGACTGAAAGCCCACCTCTTTAACATTGCTTTTGACTCGTAACCACTCGCCTCCACCTACCCTCCTCTCTTCCTTCCCGTTCACATTAATTGATTTGATTTGCTTACTTTATTTATTTTTTGTCTATTAGATTGTAAGCTGTTTGAGCAGGGACTGTCTTTCTTCTATGTTTGTGCAGCGCTGCGTATGCTTTGTAGCGCTATAGAAATGCTAAATAGTAGAAGTAGTAGTAGTACATGGTTACATTCTAATAAACACGGACAGTTCTGAAAAAAATGGGAACCACCCCCTCTCCCCCATATATTTGCTGAACAGGGAAGCAGTACAAATAAGGTGAATGGCTGTAGGTTTTGCTCCCACGAGACCTTGTTAAATCATTTTAAAAAGGATCTCCAAGATTTCAGATTCTCCATGGGTTCTGTGCACACAGTTGTCCTAGCAGAGATCAGTTTTGAGAGCATGGGGCTCCTCCATTGGCTTAGCAAGAAAGGAGTTCATGGATCCGTGCACACAGAAATCCTTTAACAAATGTAGGGCACAACTTAAAAACAAACAAAAAAACAGCAGCTCAATCAGAGCCAAAACTTGGGAATATTTTGCCTGTTTTATACCCCCCTCTCAAAGTACCTGGTCTGACCATTTCAGATACAGTCATTGGCTGAGAAAGCCATCCATCAGGCCTCCTTCTGAAAATTACAGGCACAGGTCCTCAGTCCAGTCGCTAGGCATCACCAGGTCCACATCATCCCTAGTCCCACCTGATCCCAGGGAGCAGAAGATCCAACCTAGTGATCAAACTACAGCCATTCTCCATGCCAGTTATCAATAGAAATTAAACAAAATAAAACATGGAAAAGAAAATAAGATGATACCTTTTTTATTGGGCATAACTTAATACAATTCTTGATTAGCTTTCGAAGGTTGCCCTTCTTCGTCAGATCGGAAATAAGCAAATGTGCTAGCTGACAGTGTATATAAGTGAAAACATTCAAGCATTACTATGACAGTCTGACAGGGTGGGAGGATGGGGGTGGGTCGGAGGTATGCATGGGGACATCAAAGCATATCATTGATATTCTAACAGGATGGGTGTGGATAGGTGAGGGGAGGGTGATCAACAGAGACATACAGCTTTATGGTTTATAATGGGCTAGGAACCCCAGATCCTTGTTAAGTCCTTTCTGTTGGGTGTTAAAATATTCAATCATTCTGACTTCAAAGGTCTTACGTTCTTGTATGGTTTTAAAGTTACCTTTCAGGATTCTCACGTAAGACCTTTGAAGTCAGAATGATTGAATATTTTAACACCCAACAGAAAGGACAACAAGGATCTGGGGTTCCTAGCCTATTATAAACCATAAAGCTGTATTTCTCTGTTGATCACCCCCACCCCTCACCTATCCATACCCATCCTGTTAGAATATCAATGATATGCTTTGATGTCCCCATGCTACCTCCTACCCACCCCCATCCTCCCACCCTGTCAGACTGTCATAGTAATGCTTGAATGTTTTCACTTATATACACTGTCAGCTAGCACATTTGCTTATTTCCGATCTGAGGAAGAAGGGCGACCTTCGAAAGCTAATCAAGAAATGTATTAAGTTATGTCCAATAAAAAAGGTATCATCTTATTTTCTTTTCCATGTTTTATTTTGTTTGATTTCTATTGATAACCTTAAGAGTGGACTAACACGGCTACCACACTCCATGCCAGTTCAAAGCACAGCCACTAAGGATATAACTTTTCATGCAAATTATTTTTACCCTTTAAAGGGTGTTGTACAAACCTAAAGAGATGATTCCATCCCAGTCAAGCTTTTGTGTTCAAGGTCTTCCTTTAGAAAAACCAGCTTGAAACTCCATAAGGTGTTCTTCTGACAGTGGATAACCCCCTTCCCCCTTTCTGAATTCTTTTATTATTTAGCTGATGTCTTGCTAGCAGTAGTTCAAGTTAAGTTACATTGAGGTACAGCAGGTATTTTCCTGTCCCCAGAGAACTTACAATCTAACCCCCCCCCCCCCCCGTTTACTAAGCCATGTTAGTGACTGCCGTGTGCTAATGCCGATACTTTGAATGGGCTGCATCAGTAATGTCGTACAGCAGACGCTAGCACGGTTTAGTAAACAGGAGGGTAAGTTTGTACCAGGGGCGTAGCTACGTGGGGCCACGTGGCCCTGGACCCCCTGCCGACGACCCTCTCGACCCCCCCCTCCCACCGCCAATCCGCCGTCAACCCACCATCGCCTACCTTTGCTGGTGGGGGACCCCAACCCCCGCCAGCCGAGGTCCTCTTCTTTCTTCGTTCTGTTTCTGAGTCTGACGTCCTGCAGGGGGGGGGGGTCAAAGTTGTTGTTGGTGGTGGCGGTGGCGGCGGGGGGGGGGGTGGGTGGCAATGGTGTGTGTGGGGGGCTAAAATGTGCCCCCTCACCTCGGGCTCTGGACCCCCCTCCCGCCGAAGTCTGGCTACGCCCCTGGTTTGTACATGTGGCAATGGAGGGCAAAGAGACTTTCCGAAGGTCACAAGGAGAATGAATGGGATTTGAATGCTAGTCTCTCTGGTTTTCGGCGTGCTGCTCAAACCACTAGGCCACCCCTCTACTCCACTCTCTAAAAAATGTTGTCAACTCTTTGCAATGTCAGTCTGATATTATCAATGCATAGGAACTCTAAAGGAGGGAAGAGATAGACGTTATGAATGGGCAGACTGGATGGGCCAAATGGTCTTTATCTGCTCTCATTTTCTCTGTTTCTATGGATGTCAAGCAACCACAACATTGCCAACTTAACATCCTGAGCATCAAACAGAATCATCACAATTTTGACTTTCAGATGCCATTACCAGGCAGACTACCTCTTATCCTATAGAACAGTGCTTCCCAAGTTCGGTCCTTGAGTACCCCTTGCCAGTCAACTTTTCAGGATATCCACAATGAATATGCATGAAAGAGATTTAAATATAACGGAGGCAGTGTATACAGATCAAGTTCATGCTTTATTGTGGATATCCTGAAAGCCTGACTGGCAAGAGGTACTCCAGGACCGGACTTGGGAAACACTGCCATAGAATGCACTGGGATGAGAAGAAGAGCAGGACTGAGCTTTTCCTAAACTTACAGCAAGAAATATCTGGAGAGCGCTGCTGACCACCTCAATGTACTGGTAGTCCAGCAAGCAGCCAGTCACTGTGATCACATGATGATCCTCCAGGGCCAGGTTGGAGTTTATGACTGGGGTCACCAAGCAGCCAGGCCCGTTCTCCATCCACCATGAACGGTGCAAAGAGGTGTTAAAGGTCATAACGAAGTCCCTTTCCTGTGAAGGAAGTAAAATATGAGAGAAGCATAATTAGATCCAGAGAAAATGACCTCTATAGAAACAGTTGTTAGAGAATCTTGAGAAAGAGTCATCTTTCATCTTCAAAAAGTGGTGTCTCTTAAGGGATGGTCATTTGTCTAAGATTGCCACATTTTTATTTTAAACACAGCCAACTGATATGCATCATCTTGCAAAAATTATTTGCTCAAGTTATACTTATACGGTCTGTGCCAGAGCCGGTGGTGGGAGGCGGGACTGGTGGTTGGGAGGCGTGGATAGTGCTGGGCAGACTTTTACGGTCTGTGCCCTGAAAAAGACAGGTACAAATCAAGGTAAGGTATACACAAAATGTGGCACATATGAGTTATCTTGTTGGGCAGACTGGATGGACCGTGCAGGTTTTTTTTCTGCCGTCATCTACTATGTTTCTATGTTAAGTTGGTAAATATCATTGGGGCCTTATAACACCTTCCTCACTCCTGCCGTGTTGCAAAAGATGCCCCATCCAATACTGCAACTCTTCAAATGTGATCACCCCAAGTTTAGAAAGCGGGTTGTGGGTGTATGTGGGGGAAGGGATTATGGTTCATAAAATGCACAAGCTGGATCCAATGTACAACCTAGTCCCCCCTCCCCAATTAATTATACTTTGGATAAACACTTTTCAGTCAAAGCGATACCCCAAAAGCAGGCTACTGCCAGAATTTCTTTAGGCACCGCTGACAGAGGTATTTAAGATTAAGCTGTTGTTGAGAGTAACAAACAGGTATATCCTGGTTATGTTATTTATTTATTGACTAGCCATTGAGCCCGTAAAAACGGGCTGGTATTGGGGTTTTCCTTCCCCCTCCCTCCCCGCGAGGTCGCCACCGCTACCGTCCCCCCCCCCCCCCCGGAGTTGCCGCCATCCCTCCACCTGGCCTGGCCTTCTCTCCGCTACTAAACTTACACATTCATTCGCCGGAACGCAGCACGCACATCAGCTGAGCTGCCGTCGGCCCTTCCTTCTTTGCCTGTGTCCCGCCCTCCTGTGACGTAACGTCAGCGAGGGCGGGACACAGGCAGGGAAGGAAGGCCGACGGCAGCTCAGCTGATGTGCATGCTGCGTTCCGGCGAATGGATGTGTAAGTTTAGTAGCGGAGAGAGAGGGCCCGGGCCGGGTGGGGGGGGAGGAACGGTAGCGGCGATCTCAGGCGGGCGGGCGGGGGGGAGCGGTATCAACCTCGGCGGCGCAGTTTTCCTCTCTGTCCCGCCCTCGTCATCACGTATTGACGCGGGGGTGGGACAGAGAGGAAAGTCTCTACTGCGCATTTGCGAGTGAGTCGGTCACTCGCCGTTTATATGTTTGATGCTACGTCTCTGATCTTTTGTAAATTGTCTTGAGATATTTTTTTGTAACGATGGATTAGAAATGTAATAAATCAATCAAATACAATAGACACTGGTATCCACATATTCAGTAGGAGAGTTGAACATGACTCAAATTGTCATTCAGTCCGGTTTGTCTCTAATGTAGACGCCAAAGGACAAACCAAGCCAGGTCTATTTGTGCAAAAACAAAACATGCAATTGTACAGAAAATCTAAAATCTTCTTTTTGCAACAGTTTGGTGACCCAATTTTATTTGTCCTTCGTCTGCTTATTCCTTCTCCTCTTTTTCATCTTTCTACTTTTTATTATTTTAAACTTTTGTTAAAAAATATGTATTTTTAAAATATTTTTTATGTATTCATTTCAAATTTTTTTTTTTTTTTACAAGATTAACTCTTGAACAAGAAACACAGAAAGTAGCAATGCTACAAAAGCATCATAAGGTAATTCAAGTTTTTAAAAAAAGTAACATACAATTTCTTTCTTAGACCACAAAAGAGAATAGGGGGTAGTAATACCATAATAAAAGAGAAACAAAATAACAGATTGAGGGTGCCGTAGGTGGGCCCTAGTCAATAGGCAGGATGGATCTGTCCACCTTTTTAGCATCATCTTTAGATAAGGTTCCCATCCAGGCAGCCCTTCTGGTTTCTTTTGTTAAAGAATTTGATAGGCTGTGGATTCTAAAGGCTTATTTTCATGTTATGAAGGCATTAGTTTATGACCAGAGAGTGTGTTTGTTACCAAGTGTCTAATGGGCTACCCATGCTCAAAGACGATGTTTTCTCCAGTTGAAAGCTAGGATTCTTGACTTTGGGGTAATGTTTTTTTATTTCCTTGTAAGTATATTATTTCTCATATGAGGAACATATATATATATATATATATATATATATATATATATATATATATATACCGTGTTTCCCCGAAAATAGGACCTACCCCGAAAATAAAACCTACTGGGGTTTTCCTGCAAATTTAAAATATAAGACATCCCCCCCAAAAGTAAGACCTACCAAACTTTTTTTTTAAGCAGGGCCGCCGAGAGCCACCCGAGGTCGCCAGGTCCCCCCTCCGTCGCTCCCGGAACTAACCTGAAGCTCCTTTCACCTTCGCAAGTTCGGATTCGAAGCAGCAGGGCAGACCTCTCCTTCCTTCCCTGTCCCGCCCTCGCCTGACGTTACATTACGTCAGGCGAGGGCGGGACACGGAAGGAAGGAGAGGTCTGCCCTGCTGCGCTGCAGCTTCGAATCCAAATCCGAACTTGCGAAGGTGAAAGGAGCTTCAGGTTAGTTCCGGGAGCGACGGAGGGGGGACCTGGCGACCTCGGGTGGGGGGGACCGATGTTTCCCAGAAAATAAGACATCCCCCCGAAAATAAGACCTAGCGCGTTTTGGGGAGGAAAAATAAATATAAGACATTGTCTTATTTTCGGGGAAACACGGTATATATATATATATATATATATATATATATATATATATATATATATATATATACATATGGAACCCTCTCAATTAGAGTTTTCTGGTAGTTAATACATTGGATCGGTCAACATGATGATTTTCTCAACTCTGGGGAGATAATATACATTTAAATTAAGTATTTATTTGGGGGGAAGGGGGCTTTTTTGTATTATTTTGAAGTATTTCTTTTATTAGTGTGTGCTAACACTGCCCCCCCCCCCCCCTCCATTATGTGGTTGATATCAAGGGTCCAGTTTTTCTTTGGTAGTTGATATCTTTTCGGATTGTTTGAATACAGACCCTTAGAAAATTGTTAATATGCTTTTGTTAAAATAAACTGCATAAACAGAAAAAATAAGCATTTAATTACTGAATATTCTTTTCTTACACTAAATTTGCCCTACAGACAGGGAAAACCATATTGATTTGATTCTCATCTGGTCCTTTGGATGCTTAGGTCCAAGAAAGATCCTGACTGTAAGCTGTCATTTAGATTCAATCCACTTTGCAAGCCTCCCGTCACCCCACTATCAGTCCAGCCCAGGCAGCCAGCTATCGGGATTAGTGTTCCATTTTATCTCTCTGCAGCCTGACATTTTGGATCCCATGTCTGAGAGAAGGGAGGGAGGCAGTAACTCCTGATCTGAATGCCTGCTACAGATCAAACCCTCCACCTGCCCCTCCACAGTCCAGTAAAGGGCTTAGCAGAAAGATAACACCAGGAACATGGTTCTGAGGGAGGGGTGGAGGGGAGCAGCTTTGATTCAACAATGCAGATGAAGTACTGCCACTGGTTTTAATTAGCTCTTCAAATCCAAATCCTGATGACATCAGCAGGGTTATAGATCAGATTTCTGCTTTGCATATCAATAAGGCAGTGGTAGGAAAAGCATGCAGACAAGTGTGCATGTGGGAGGGGGAGGGTAGGGGGTGAATTTCCTTCGCAGTTCAGTTTGCAGTGAGTTTTCTCGACCCATTAGGGAATTTCATTTCTGAGCAGGTGGGGTATTAACCCAGGCTCTGCTGTAAGAATAAGCAGACAGGAACTTTAACCCTTCAAATATCACACTACTCACTGGACTGCAGAAGGCATGACCTTGGTCAACTGAATCTGAGATATATAAAATCTTGCAAGTTTAAGTATAGAGAGGTTGATCAGGCAGAGGCTTCCCAGAGAAAAAGGGAGGCCCTCTCTTTACAGCCAGATGGGGTGCCCTGGCAGTTGTGGTGACAAAACGCATACAAGTGATTTGCAGTGCCTAAGAAAGCAAATGGAATGGTAGGTATTATTAGGAAAGGAATGGAAAGCAAAAATGAGAACATTATAATGCCTTTATATTGCTCCATGATGCAACCGCACCTCGAATACTGTGTGCAATTCTGGTCACTGCATCTCAAAAAGATTTAGTGGAATTAGACAACGTTCAGAGAGGGGAGACAAAAATGATAAAGAGGATGGGACGACTTGACTATGAGGAAAGGCTAAAGAGGCTGCAGCTCTTCAGCTTGGAGAAGAGATGGCTGAGTTGAGATATGATAGAGGTCTATAAAATACTGAGTTGAACGGGTAGAGGTAAATCACTTGTTTACTTTTTCCAAAATACTAGGAGAAGTGGGCACCCAATGAAGCTACTAAGTAGTAAATTTAAAACAAACTGGAGAAAATATTTATTCACTCAATGTGTAGTTAAAACTCTGGAATTGGTTGCCAGAGAATGTGGTAAAAACAGTTAGCTTAGCAGAGTTTAAAAAAGGTTTGGCTAATTTCCTAAAAGCAAAGGTCTTTAGCCATTATTAAGATGGACTTGGGAAAATCCACTGCTTATTTCAAGGTAAGCAACATAAAATCTGTTTTACTATTCTGGGATCTTGCGACATGGATTGGCTGCTGTTGGAAACAGGATACTGGGCTTGATGGACCTTCGGTCTGTCCCAGTATGGCAATGCTTATGTTCTTATGGTCAACATATAATTTGAAATGTCTAACTTAGATGCTTTTAAATCAGATGTGCTATCCATGTATTGATTTTGTGTATTTACTTGGACTTAGGTCATATCTGTTTTGATAGTAGTTCATGAAGATTTACATTCAGATTCACTAACTATTTCCCTTTCCCTGAAGAGCTAACAATCTTGATCAGGGGCCACTGACAGGCAGATGATCAAACCCCGGCGCTATTTTAGATAGCGCTCTGGAAATACCGCCCTTTGAACGCCGTAGTAGCGTGGTGTTGCGCTATGGCATGATCAGAAGTTAATGTATGCAGATATATGCAGCGGTGTAGCGGCGCTTCAGCGTAGTTAAATGAAGCTAAGTAGCTGGGACGCATGCGCACTAATCAGACGCGCTAGGCTATGAACAGCATGCATGTGCGTAGGGCTGCTTGTCGTTTTGTCCTGTCATAAAGCGGGGAATAATCGAACGGCGCCGGCCATCTGCAACGACAGTTGAGGACGTCCTTCCCTGTGACGGCAGTTGAGGACGTCCAAAATGTGGATGTTCCTGTGAGAAGGACATCCATGCCTTTGCTATGCTATGCCCAACGTGACAGTAGCTCCCACCTCCAGCACATGTCATATCTGGTTACCGCTAGGTTAGCGCAGGAGCCCTTACCGCCACCTCAATGGGTGGCGGTAAGTGCTCCCCCTCAAAATGGCTGCATGGCAAGTGCTTCAATTGCCGCATGGCCATTTCCTGAAAAAAAGAAATACCTGCCTTTTACCCACTGCGGTAAAAGGGGGCCTCGGCGCAGGTCAAAAACACATGCGGACTCTGGCACAGGTCCCCTTTTGCTGCAGCTTTGTAAAAGGGGCCCTTATTTATTTATTGGGATTTATTAACTACCATCATGAAGAGATTCACCCAAGGTGGTGTACAGCTTCACATAAAATTTACAATTTTGTTAACAGTATAAACAGTAGTAAAATGACCAAATACCATATAAGCACGAATAAAATCAATGAGGTAAACTTGAAGAAGGAAAACTGAATCCTAGCAACAGGGGTGTAGCCAGATGGCCAGTTGAGGGTAGGCCTGAGTCCAAAGTGGGTGGGCATGGAATTTGGCCCCCTTCTGGTTTCTCCACCCCTCCCTACCCACAAACCCCAAATATTAAATACTTGAGCTGGCGGGAATCCCCAAACCCTGCCAGCTGAAGATTTCCTCCTCCTCGAGCAGCCGGCAGAACTTGCCTCAAACTGATGCTGCTGCTGGCAAGTCTCAGCCTCAGCTCAAGGCAAGAGCTGCTGGCTGACATTTGGAAGAGCGCTGGCTTCCCAAGGAAAGAAAATCTTCAGCTGGCAAGGTTTGGAGATCCCAACCAGCCACAGCAAGAGTGTCACAATTTTGGGTGGGCCTGAGTCCAAAGTGGGTGGGCCCTGGTCCACCTGTGGCTATGCCACTGCCTAGCAATAGGACTAAGATGATACATTATCAGAAATATAAACATTTAGCTGCACAGTAGAACAATCATAAAACAGAAATATGAAAAACATCAGCAGAATATGAAAGATACCATAAGAAGGAATGTAGAAGAACATTCATGTAACATAGGGACACATTAGAACATTCAAATAGAGATGATACATACAATATAATGAAACATCTTAATGAGTAGACAAAGGGAACAAGAGCAGTTGAGATATATAGATGGGACAAAATGAAAGCAAATTATATGTATATATAGGAGTGGAGGAGTAGCCTGATGGTTAGCACAGTAGGCTAAGAACTGGGCAAACTGGATTTCATTTTCACTGTGGCTCTTTGTGACCCTGGGCAAGTCACTTAACCCTCCGTTGCCCCAGGTACATAAGAACATAAGCGTTGCCAAACTGGGACAGATCAGAGGTCCATCAAGCCCAGCATCCTGTTTCCAACAGTGGCCAATCCAGGTCACAAGTACCTGGCAGGAAAACAAAGAATAGCAACATTCCATGTAGAACCCCAAGAGTAGCAAGATTCTAGAATTCTAAAGAATAACAAGATTCCATGCAGAATTTCAAAGTGTAACAACATTCCATGTAGAACCCCAAAGAGTAGCAAGATTCCATTCAGAATCCCAAGTACATAAGTATTGCCATACTGGGACAGACCAAAGGTCCATCAAGCCCAGCATCCTGTTTCCAACAGTGGCCAATCCAGGTCACAAATACCCTGGCAAGATCCCGAAAAAGTTCAATTCATTTTATGCTGCTTATCCTGGTAGAAATATTCCTCAAGTCCATCTTAATAATGGCTTATGAACTTTTCTTTTGGGAAGTTATCCAAACCTTTTTTTAAACCCTGCTAAGCTAACAGATTTTACCACATTTTCTGGCAATGAATTCCACATTCTGAGTCTACTAGACACAGAGAAAGTACCTGTATATAATATATAAACTGTTTTGGATGTACCATAGAAAGGCAGTAAATCAAAAACCTAATAAGCATACACATGTACAGCTGAATAAGCAGACTGAATGGATCATACGGGTCTTTATCTGTCATCATCTATTATGTTACTATGAGGAACCAGACTTAGTTACAGAATGTGCAGCAAGCTAGTCCAGATGTGGAGTGAGTGGATATTCAGTCATCACAGACTTGGGAAAAGAGCCAGGTTTTCACCTGCTTCCTGAATCAGAGGTAGTCTTGAGGTCAGCATAGGCCCACTGGGAGGGAGGGAGGAGAGGAATGCACTTCCAGAAACTGTACATCAGGAAACAGGTGAAAGCCTGCTCCTCTTCTATCTAGAAGTAACTAACTAGATAGTCGTCACACAGCAGCCAGGTTCATCTATGGAAAAACACGTTTTGAAAGCGCAAAACCTCTTCGCGAAAAACTGTACTGGCTACCAATCCAAGAATGTCTCGCCTTCAAGATTTGTACTTTCATTCACAAAATAATCCATGGTCTTGCACCGAGCTACATGACTGGACTAATCGACCTACCAGTGAGAAACACATTTAAATCAGCAAGAACGTACCTAACCTTCACTTCCCAAGATGCAAGGGACTGAAGTATAAATCAACATATGCGTCCAGTTTCTCCTACATATGCACACAGCTCTGGAACACATTACCAAAAGATCTGAAAACTACAAGGAACCACCTACATTTTTGAAAAAACCTAAAGACTCACCTTTTCAGAAAGGCATACCCTACATAACCAACATAAACACCGAACAATGTAACACAACAATTAAACTAAATAACGGACAATACTCAATCCCTCGCCAAACGATCTCACCCTTGCAACCCACTCGGAACGAACTGCACCAAATCTATAAATTGTACAATCCACTTTGTATTTTTTCACACCGGAGTCTGTAACCACCTTTCCGGAACTATGTAAGCTACACTGAGCCTACAAATAGGTGGGAAAATGTGGGATACACATGTAACAATTCAATCAATCAATCAATCAATCAATCAATACATAAAATACAAAGACTGCCTTCAGTTGCACTCACTCCAGCAGGATTTGTTACAACACATTCACATGTGCAACTGTTTCCATACGCTAGTCATATTTATCAAACTCCTGCTACTCTTCATTATCTATCTAGCTTATTTTCGAAAGTGATGGGCGCCCATATTTCGACTCAAATCGGGAGATGGGCGTCCATCTCTTAAAGGCGCCCAAATCGGTATAATCGGAAGCCGATTTTGGGCGCCTTCAACTGCACTCCATCGCGGAAACGGCCAAAGTTGACGGGGGCGTATCAGAGGCGTGGTGAAGGCGGGACGGGGCGTAGTTATCGGCCGAGGAGAGATGGGCGCCTTTGGCCGATAATCGAAAAGAAATGGGCGCCAGTAGCGTGAATTTAGGGCACTTTTTTTGGACCCTTTTTTTTCATGAACAAGTCCCAAAAAAGTGCCCTAAATGACCAGATGACCACCGGAGGGAATCGGGGATGACCTCCCCTGACTCCCCCAGTGGTCACTAACCCCACCTCCCACCACAAAAAAAGAACTTTCAAAACTTTTTTTTCCAGCCTGTATGCCAGCCTCAAATGTCATACCCAGCTCCATCACAGCAGTATGCAGGTCCCTGGAGCAGTTGTTAGTGGGTGCAGTGCACTTCAGGCAGGTGGACCCAGGCCCACCCCCCCCTACCTGTTACACTTGTGGTGCTTAATGCTGAGCCCTCCAAAAAACCCCAAACCTACTGTACCCACATGTAGGTGCCCCCCTTCACCCCTTAGGGCTATGGTAATGGTGTAGACTTCTGGGCAGTGGGTGTTGGGGGGGATTTGGGGGGCTCAGCACACAAGGGAAGGGTGCTATGCACCTGGGAGCTCTTTTAATGTTCTTTTGTAATGTGTAAAAGTGCCCCCTAGGGTGCCCAGTTGGTGTCCTGGCATTTGAGGGGAGCCAGTGCACTACGAATCCTGGCCCCTCCCACGACCCAATGCCTTGGATTTGTTCGTTTTTGAGATGGGCGCCTTCGGTTTCCATTATCGCTAAAAACTGATAGCGCCCAGCTCAAAAACGCCCAAATCCTAGGCATTTGCCCCACACAACCTGTATTATCGAAAAAAAGATGGGCGCCCATCTTTTTCTGAAAATGCGGTTTATCCCACCCTTTTGTATGGCCGCCCACGGAGATGGGCGTTCGCGTTCGATTATGCCCCTCTATGTGTTCCAGCTTCATTTACCCTCTGTGCTGTCTATTAAGATGTTTTAATGTGTATTGTGTTGACATTGGAAGTAACATACGATGCTGTAGTATGTATTATTGTTATTTGAAAATTTTTTTTACTGCTGTAATTGTTTATTGCCTATGTCCAGATTATTCTTGCTGTACATCGCCTTGGGTGAATTTCTTCAAAAAGGTAGTAAATAAATCCTAATAAATAAATGAATAAATAAATAAACAAGACCAGAAGAACTGAATAATAGATGCAGGATACTAAAGCCCAGCTGTGGTGGTGAGAATTTGTCAAGCTTGGCTATAATGTTGTAACGTGAAATGCCAGATGATTGACCTGTCCAGTATCCTGTGATTCACGGGCAGGTTGAATTTCCCAGTTAATCAGTCTCATTAATCTTGTGATTCTGCACTTCAGATGTTAATTCTTCTTTACGCTCCGCCATGCAACTGTCTTCCCATCACATCCCCATGCTCCTTCCCATTCCCTACATCCCATCCCCCTTCAAGCACTGATAGATTCCAGGAACTGCAGTGAAAGCTGGCAGTACCATGCATCTCTGTCTGGCTGGATACATGAAGCTCGTGTTCCAGTAGCTAGTTCTACTGTTTATCCAGAAATGCACACCTTCCTTCACGTTTAAAGGACAGTGTCATCTGTCACATGCGTGCCGGGATGCTGAGCGGAAGAGCACAGGGTCCCTCCCCAGTTAAAGTCTTCCTTCAGTGACACACAGCTCTGCTCAGTTCACGGGTTAATAAACTCTTATTTGACAAGCTCTGGGGCTCAGGAACAGGGGATCCAAATTTGGATACCCCCATTTGTCAGGGCTAGCTGGGTCTCAGCGTGCTGTCCAAGTGCTACGCATAAGCCTTGGCGTGGTGAGAGAGGGAAGATGGCTTCCAGCCTATGCCCTCTTAGGGGTAGCATTGAGGTAGGGTCTGGGGAAAACCTCACATTTTTTTGTTTATTCAGTACTGTCCTGTGAAGGAACGGTGTGCGCGCATTGTGGAGCGCAATACGTCGTACTGTATGCCCCTGATGCAGCCTGTACTCTTGGTGAAACACGGCCATGTCAGGCATCTGAGTGTGAACCCTGGGAACATCAATACGATTTATTAAAGACTGCTTTTTCTTCATCAAGCTTATGCTTCTTGTCTTTTTTTTCCATGGGAAAAACCTCTTCCAGGCAAACACAGCGAAGGAGACACAAAGGACGACGTGGAAAAACAGTCAATGGACTCAAAGAGTTCACAGCAGGAGTTGTATTCAAAAATACATGCAATGGACTCGACACAAATCAAGTTTCGGCCACGAAGGCTTGCCTCAGGACTCGTCACCGTATAGTATAGAAGTCGAACTCCTCTCGTTCTATGGCACCTGAAAAAAATTGTGACCTAGAACGAGAGAAGTTCGACTTGTATACTATACAGTGACTCCTGAGGCAGGCCTTCGCCGGTTCTCTGCCCCTGTACTTCCTGCTCCAGGTAGGGAACTGGCAGAGCCAACATCACTCCCAGGAGATGATGTGCCTGGGGGTGGAGGTGATGTTCCCTGGGGGGGGGGGGGGGGGGAGTAATGCACTGGGGTTGGTGCTCAGCAGCAATCCGTTCCAGGTGGCTACCGACCTAGGAACACTACTGATGAACACCGTAAACTACTTAGGTCTAAGTGGTATGGAAGTGCTTAAATGAATGAATGAAATTAAATAGCACATGATTAATGCAAATTACCACTAAATACGTTAACGTGGTTTGCAGTAAGCCATTTTCCCATATTAAGCGTGCATTAGCAATTAACATGATTTGGTAACGAGGCCCTTTAACAAAGCTTTGGTAAGCACTCACACATGCAAAAAATAGCTTACCACAGGGTGTGCTAAGGTGTCCCATGGTAATCTGAGGATGTCCACAACGCTACCCATGTACTAGCAAATAAAAATGATTTTTTAGCATTTGGACATGTTTGGGGAGCGGAGAGTTTGCTTGTTCTGTGCTAATTGGTTAGCGCATGAGCATTGCTGTGTGCTAACTGATGAGCGCAGGTTTAACGCCTATCCCTACCACCTACACAATAGCTGGCAGTAGGAACTCATGCGCTAATTGTCACAAATTAATGGAAAAATTAGTTCATGGCCATTAATATGAAACTTAGGGAAATCGGCAGTAAGAATGGCCTTGGCGTGCAGAAATGACCCATGTAAGGATGTGCTAAGGCCACTTTTCCGCTGTTTGGTTAAAGGGCCCCTTAATTAGTAGACAAAAATGAAGAGGAACTGTAGAAGAAGAGGGGGGGTGAGTGAACCAGGGACGGGAATAACAGAAGAAAATAGGTTGGATTAGGCAGCAAAGTGACTGTTAAGAGAGTTGCACGGGGACAGAAATCCAACCCGTCCCCACCCGACCTCACTGGAATCCGTCTCTATTCATCCCCGCGGGGAATCTAACCCATCCCCGCAAGAATTTAACCTGCCTTCACCCAGTCCCACAAGAATTTAATGGTACATAAAAAAAAATTCCCGTCGGCTCTCTCAGTCTCTGGGTTTGAGCCGCAGCACTGCAGGCAAGGAAGGAACGGAAGTTGGAAGTTGGAGCACTCTGGTTCGCACATGTAAGACTTCTCTGACTCACTGGCACTGTGTGCTAAGAGATCGCCACATGCACGCGCCAGTAGGTCAGGTGACATCTGATGCTCGTGCCTATGTCAGAGCTGAGGTCTACGCATCAGCCCGGAAGCAGAGAGGATTATAGTAAGATAGTAAATGACAGCAGATAAAAAACGAATCGGTCCATCCAGTCTGCCCAATAGTCACAATCATTACCAATTCATGATTAATTTTGTGTCCAATGTTCCCATCAATCTGTTCCCATATGGCTTATTATGGGAACATTGGACACTAAAGGGTTAAAATCAACAATGAATGCGATATTATATACTTGATTATGGTCTTTCTGCGGGGTTTCTGGGACATAGACCATAGAAGTCCACCTGGCCCTGTCCTTATGTTCCAACTGCTGGAGTTGCTCTCAAAGCCTACTCCAGCCTATTCATCTTCTCATTTGCGGGACACAGACCGTAAAAGTCTGTCCAGCTCTGTCCTCATGTTCCAGTGACTAAAGTTGCTGTCTAAACCTTCTCCAGCCCATCCTAAACCAGATTGCCATATATGAGACACAGACCGTACAGGTCTCCTGGTATCGGCCCTAGTTCATCACACCACAGTCACCATCTAAGTGTCACTCGACACATCCACACACATGCAGCCATTTAAGTTTAGGTTTTTTATAACATCCATTTTCTAACTGGAGATCCTCTGTGCTCAGCCCACTCCTTTTTGAACTTCATCACTATTTGTATCTCTACCACCTCCTTAATGGAGACTTTCCACATCTGTGCTGTTAAAGCAACGAGGAGGAGGAGGAGAAAGCACTCAATGAACTTGGTACTCGGTAGGTGAGAGGCTAGCACAAATGCAGCATACACTTATAATGCCGTTGTATCGCTCCATGGTGCGACCGCACCTTGAGTATTGTGTTCAATTCTGGTCGCCGCATCTCAAGAAAGATATAGTAGAATTGGAAAAGGTGCAGCGAAGGCGACTAAAATGATAGCGGGGATGGGACGACTTCCTATGAAGAAAGACTAAGGAGACTAGGGCTTTTCAGCTTGGAGAAGAGAGGGCTGAGGGGAGACATGATAGAGGTATATAAATAATGAGTGGAGTGGAACAGGTGGATGTGAAGCGTCTGTTCACGCTTTCCAAAAATACTAGGACTAGGGGGCATGCGATTAAACTACAGTGTAGTAAATTTAAAACAAATCGGAGAAAATTTTTCTTCACCCAACGTGTAATTAAACTCTGGAATTCGTTGCTGGAGAACGTGGTGAAGGCGGTTAGCTTAGCAGAGTTTAAAAAGGGGTTGGACGGTTTCCTAAAGGACAAGTCCATAAACCGCTACTAAACGGACTTGGAAAATCCAAAATCCCAGGAATAACATGTATAGAATGTTTGTACGTTTGGGAAGCTTGCCAGGTGCCCTTGGCCTGGATTGGCCGCTGTCGTGGACAAGATGCTGGGCTCGATGGACCCTTGGTCTTTTCCCAGTATGGCATTACTTATGTACTTATGTACTTCCACTAGAACCCCACAGGAACTGCTTCTGTCCCCACGGAACCCCACAGGAACTGCTTCAGTCCCCACGGATCCCCACAGGAACTGCTTCCGTCCCCACGGAACCCCACAGGAACTGCTTCTGTCCCCACGGAACCCCACAGGAACTGCTTCCGTCCCCACGGGATCCCTGCAGAACTGCTTCCGTCCCTATGGGAATCCTGCGGGTTCCGCGGGATTCCCGCGAACCCCGTGCAGGTCTCTAGTGACTGTTCTCTTCACCCTTCCCTTCCCCCCTCCCCCCTACAGACTACCTGACATGGAGGGGCTGGGACAGAATACTTCTAGTGCGCTTGAGTCTCAAAAACAGTGGCAAAATTTATGTCCTACTCACTTTACTTCAAGCGTCCCTCATTCTAATGATAATATTTTAGATTTGTATAAACCCCCCCAAAATACTTAATAAACGTACTATTTCTGAGATATAGATAGAGGCATCTCCGGGATGGCAAATTCATGTTTTGATGCTTGCTCTCTATGACAGCTTCCAAAAGCAGAGGGGAGACGGAAGAACATTAACGCACTTAATAACCAAGTGCAAGGCAAACACAGGAAAGCTGCAAAGCTCCAGAAGGTGTCAGCTGCCTAACACTCAGAAGAACACAACAGTTTCTGCAGCAGACAAACTCCGAGGGTTCCCTAAACAAGAGCTTTCTGGAGTTTAATAACACAGATGTTTGCCAGGCACTTAGTGCTTGTCGACTTTATGCTGCATTCACTCTTGGTGTGACCTAAACACAAAGCCAGGATTAGAAGTGAGGCACTGGGGGAGATTGCAGGGGGGGGGAGGGCTTTTTACTAAGCCGCGTAGGTGCCTACATCAGAGGCGTAGCTACGTGGGGCCAAGGGGGCATGGGGCCCCACAGATTACGTCCTGGCCCCCTCTACATTTGACCCCCCCCCGCCACCGCATCAAGTACCTTGTTTGCTGGCGGGGGTCCCCAAACCCCACCAGCTGAAGAGTCTTCTTCAGCGCCGGTCAACTCCGGCGCCTTAGTTGCGTGGTCATCTGTTTCTGACGCCTTACGTCCTGCACCGTGCATGTAGCCCCTGACTACATGGAAGATTTGATAGATCTGTCATCCAGAAATGCTTCCTCGACCGCTCGATCTTATCTCAACCTTCGCTTTCCTAGCTATAAATCTGTTCGATATAAAATGCTCCTTTCCTCATCCTTCACCCATGTCAGCCCAAAGACTTGGAACAGTCTACCTAGGTCCTTAAAGGAGATTGACGACCATCAAATTTTCAAGAGATCCTTAAAAACATTTCTGTATGAGAAGGCATATCCCAACTATATCTCTCAGCCCACACCTGCTTCCTCTTGACTGTACCTGTTTCAAACAGTTAATACCCTTATTGATATGTAATTTTTGAAAGCCGCATTGTGTCCGCTTTTGTGGGAAAATGTCGGGGTATAAGTGTACTAAAAATAAATAAATAAAAACGCTTAGGGCCCTAATGTGCTCTAGCGTTTTTAGTGCACACTAAAAATTAGCGAGTGCTAATGTTAGAGACATCCAGAGGAATATCGGGTGTCTCTAGTGTTAGCGTGCGCTAATTTTTAGCACGTACCAAAAATGCTAGCGTGCGTACAGCGCAGCTTAGTAAACAGGGCCTTTAGATTGTGAGCCCTCCTGGGACAGGGACATTCCCAGCGTACCTGAATGCAACTCACCTTGAGCTACTACTGAAAAGATGCGAGCAAAATCCAAATAAATAAATAAATAAAATGTCAGTCAAGATTACTTTAATTATTTAGACAGAACAAACTTCTGAAAGAGGCAAGTTTTAAGATTCCTCCTAAAACAAAGGAGTCAGATTGAGTAAAGCATATTGAAAATTCTTGCCAAAATTTGGGGGCTTGATATTCCAACAGTAATTCATGGGTTTTCAATCTTTTACCACCTTTAGCAGAAGGAAAGCTAAAAGGAGAATTATCAATGGCTCTTCGAGACCTGGACAAAGATGTGGACTGAAAATTATCCAATATGTAATTCAGAACAGCTCCTGCAGGTCATCCAAATCTCATGGTGTGGGTAAAGTTTTCCATCCACACAGTGAATAACAACATTTTCAATGAATGTCTTAATAATTTTTGTCTGAGATTTCAATGTAGGACCAATTTTGAGCCACAAGAACTCAACACATCCCCCAAGGTTTGATGAAGAGGGGCAATCAGGAGAAGTCACAGAACATTGCATAATGCATGGCCTTGACTTCTCAGCTCTCATATGCCACCACTGTGCAGCAGCTGGAGACATGGCAGTTAATGGGCTCAGCCTGAGGGCACCATGAAACGCCAGCTGATGGATAGTTCCCAAGAAGCCCCATACTCGCTGCCATTACACAGCTCATTACCTGAGACAGGTGTCCAACTTCCAGGTAAAAGCAGATGATGAATGCATTCCAGCCAACCCAGAGCATCAACCACATGGCGTACTGCAGGAGAAACACAGAATGAGAACCATGGAGACAACAAACTGGACAGGCTGCATGAGTCAACTAGTCCTCTTGTTTTCAGCATTATAAACAAAACCAAAACTGGAAGACAAGAGAGGGTCATGAGCAGTTTGTGATACCTTCTAGAGAAGGGACCAATGTGGTTTCAAAGGTTCATGTACATCGTCTTTGGGTGATTCTAATGTTGGGCAGTTTTCATTTTCTTTTCTCAGCACATAGAGAGATACGGTGTTAGGGAATAATACCATGTCTTAAGAAACCATCAAGTCCTGGCTTTGTTCTAGTGTGAGCATGGTTTTAAGAGGGGGGGGGGGGCATATAATCAAGATCTAGGAAGGTATCAGCATGTGTCTCATGGCACTGACTCAACTAGCAGCTCTGTGTGCAACATCTGTGCTCCTTAACAGTCCTGCTAGACATTACTAGTTTATATCAGAGATAAAGAGCCACCTACTCCTCAGTAAAAACTGCTCAAGTCTCCCATATTTCATTACTATAAAGACTCATTTAGCGGGACTCCTCCAAAGCAGTGGAAATGCCTGTCATCAGTGTATTCCTCCCACCTGGAACAGTTCAGTGTTTCCGCCCTCCAGCCAAAAAACTGAAAAAGATTTCTCTCTTGTCATCCTTTAAGTGGAAGACATTTGCTGGCCGATATTCAAAACTATTTAACTGGCCAGAAATGGCTTCTGGTGGTTAAATAGCATTTTGCCACCTAACCGAGGATATTCAGCGGGAGATAACCCGGGGGGGGGGGGGGGGGGGAATCCTCTCCCAGATCAGCAGTAGCTCTTTTAGAAACTGAGGAGTCCTTTTACTAAGGTGCACCAAAAAATGGCCAGGCGTGTATACTGGACGCGCAAAGGTCCATTTTTCAGTGCATCTGCATAAAAGGCCTTTTTTGGGGCCAAAAATGGACGTGCGGCAAAATAAAAATTGGCACGCGTCTATTTTGGGCCTGAGACTTTACCACCACCCACTGACTTAGCAGTAAGGTTTCACAGGTCAACTGGGCAGTAATCGTCAACGCGCTCACGCTGCCAATTACCGCCCGGTTAGCACCACATGGTAGAAAAGAAAAAAATATTTTCTGCTGCTTGAATTATCACCCGGGACACGCAGTAGCCGGGCTGTAGTTCTAATTTGACATGCGTTGTACGCGCATAGGCGCCTACGCCCCTGAAGGTTCTTTTCCTATTTTGTGTCCGTGGGCAAAGAAACTTTAGCAAATCAGCTGTACAAAATGTAAAATCATGAAAACTCCCAAACTTTCAGCACCAGTAGGCTCAAGCTTAGATGAAAGCTGAATCACAGTGTGGAAGTGGAAGACACACCGTTGATTTGCAAAAGAATAAATGTTCAGGGGCATAAAATCCCCTGTGCCAGGGCACAATTGCTAGGCACACTTGTTTTTTTTTTTTTAATTAGATTTTAATTATACAACAAATTCAAAAGGTAACACAACAGAATAAAATACACAATACACAATAAAACTGAGTTCAAATCATAATGTTAGTTTGCAGTTGAAAGAAAAAGGTCTAAAGATTTCCATTTTTGAAGACCAGTTTTACACACACTTGCGAACTGGCACCTGGAATTTGTCAAGCCCTGGTTTAAGGGTTACACCTAGTAGTTAGATTCATGGCCTATGATTGCACTGTCCCAGAAGGAGCCCTGATTCATGGCCCTTGCCGAGAACTCACTGCAATGGCCAAACTAGTGTACTGAGTGGGGGAAAGATCGAAAATCCTGTTATAGCTGTGAAGCAGTGGCGTTCCTAGGGGGGGGGCGGTGGTGTGGTCCGCCCCGGGTGCACACCGTGGGGGGGGGGGGGGTGCCACGCGCTTGTCGGCGCTGCTCGTTCCATGCTCCCTCTGCCCCGGAACAGGTTACTTCCTGTTCCGGGGCAGAAGCAGCATGGAACGAGCGAAGCCGACAGGCGCGCGGCACCCCCCCAGCAGGTAAAAATGCACCCGGGGGGTGTTGTTTCACCGGGGGGAGGTGTCGTTTCGCCGGGGGGGGGGGGGGGAGGGCGCTGCATCGGCGATCCGCCCCGGGTGTCAGCCACCCTAGGAACACCACTGCTGTGAAGGCTCATGGTACAGATCCTAATCTTAATTCTGACTAAACAGGAGGTATAAAGGAGCAAGAGGAAACTGACAAGCCTAAAAAAAAATGGTTGCACAAAACCCTTAATATTATCTACACCCAGCGCTCAAATATAAAGTTGGCTAGACAAACTGATTTCACCTTAATGGGATCATACTTTATAAATGCTCCCATTTCATTAGGTTTACAGTACTGCACTTTGTAGACACTGGAAGTCGGCCAAACCCAGGCCCTGTGGAACAGTTAGGCTTACACTGAGAAAACCACATTTCACAGGCTAAGCAGCTTACAGATTGAATGCTTCAACTGTGAACCTTTTATTTCCTGGAGGCTTTGACCATTTAGCACAGGCGGAGAGAAGCATCTGTGTTCCACATGTGGCCCTCTCCTACCACCCAACTATGAGGGGGCTCCTGGGGTCTCCACAGCACCAGTATCTTTCCTGCTCCAGCGGTCCTGCAAACAGGTCAAGAGGCATGACCTGACCACCACCAGAGGTAAGGTACCAAGAGCCAGTCAGGGTAGCTGCAGCAGCTCAAGGCAGAAGAGCCTAGGTTGCCACCCAAGTAATAGAGCAGCAGAGGTAGCCTAGTGGTTAGTGCAGCAGACTTTGAGCCTGGGGAAGTGGGTTCAATTCCCACTGCAGCTCCCTGTGACTCTGGGCAAGTCCCTTAACCCTCCGTTGCCCCAGGTAAACACTTTGAATGTAGTTGCAAAAACCACAGAAAGGTGGTATATCAAGTCCCATTTCCCTTTCCTTATTGAGATTCTACATGGAATGTTGCTACTATTAGAGATTCTAGATGGAATGTTGCTAGTGGAGGAGTAGCCTAGTGGTTAGTGCAGTGGAACATGGAATGTTGCTGCTATTGAGATTCTACATGGAATTGTTGCTACTATTAGAGATTCTACATGGAATCTTGCTAGTGGAGGAGTAGCCTAGTGGTTAGTGCAGTGGACTCTGATCTTGGGGAAACTGGGTTCAATTCCCACTGCAGCTCCTTGTGACTCTGGGCAAGTCACTTAACCCTCCATTGCCCCAGGTACAAATACGTGTACGTGCAGGACGTCAGAAACAGAAGGAAGCTTTTTGCGGGAAGAAGAGGACCTCGGCTGGCGGGGGTTGGGGTCCCCCGCCAGCAAAGGCAGGTGACGGTGGGAGAGGGGTGTCGAGGGCGTCATCGCAGGGGGGTCCAGGGCCTAATCTACGGGGGCCCAGGCCCCCCTGGCCCCACGTAGCTACACCACTGGCATAGATTGCAGTTACTTGTGTAACTGTACTTAGTGGTACTCTATAACCTTAGCACATAATTTTTTTGGTGTGCAACTAGTAGGTGGTTGCAGATGTAGGAGAGGCATGGATGGGTCATGGGCAGGGTCGGCCCAAGACAATCTGCCGCCTGAGGCGAGTAATGAGCTGCTGCCGTCCGCCACCCCGCCATGGTATGACACCTCCCTCCTTCTTTCCTCAACCCCCTTCCCCGAATTTACCTTTTATTTTCTTGTTTTTCAAAAGAAGGTGTCAGTGTAACATGTAACTGAGGACCTACATTAGTGTTCTGTAGTGGCAATTACACGTATAATTGTCATTATACAAGTCTCACTTGGGGGGGGGGGGGGGGAATTCTGTTATAATGCCGTTGTATCGCTCCATGGTGTGACCGCACCTTGAGTATTGTGTTCAGTTCTGGTCGCCGCATCTCAAGAAAGATATAGTAGAATTGGAAAAGGTGCAGCGAAGGGCGACTAAAATGATAGCGGGGATGGGACGACTTCTTTATGAAGAAAGACTAAGGAGGGTTAGGGCTTTTCAGCTTGGAGAAGAGACGGCTGAGGGGATACATGATAGAGGTATATAAAATAATGAGTGGAGTGGAACAGGTGGAGGTGAAGCGTCTGTTCACGCTTTCCAAAAATACTAGGACTAGGGGGCATGCGATAAAACTACAGTGTAGTAAATTTAAAACAAATTGGAGAAAATGTTTCTTCACCCAACGCGTAATTAAACTCTGGAATTCATTGCCAGGGGAACGTGGTGAAGACGGTTAGCTTGACAGAGTTTAAAAAGGGGTTAGACGGTTTCCTAAAGGACAAGTCCATAAACCACTACAAAATGGACTTGGGAAAAATCCACAATTCCAGGAATAACATGTATAGAATGTTTGTACGTTTGGGAAGCTTGCCAGGTGCCCTTGGCCTGGATTGGCCGCTGTTGTGGAGAGGATGCTGGGCTCGATGGACCCTTGGTCTTTTCCCAATATGGCATTACTTATGTACTTATGTACTTATAACGTAGCTATGCCACTGCTGTGCCCTGAGATTGGCCAAGGACAATCAACTCAGTTATACATATAAAGTATCACATACCCTGTAAATGAGTTTAGCTTGTTGGCAGACTGGATGGACCGTACAGGTCTTTGTCTGCCGTCATTTACTATGTTACTATGGTTTGTGAGAGATTGTATAAAGACACCCAGGCTCCTCTATGTCTTCATAAAATAGCCCAAAATAGGTGCCTACCTGGGCCTTCCTACTAGGCAGTCTGTTATATATGTGATTCCCATACGCTGCCCTGCCACCAGTCCCGGCCTCTTCTCTAATGTGGCCTGCCTCCGAAGAAACAGGAAGTTACATCAGAGAGGCAGGCTGCAGTAGAGAGAAGGGGCGGGACCAGTGGCAGGGCAGCCTATGGGAATCACTGCTGCCGCCTTTTTTAAAAAACAAGATAATAAAATGTAAACTCGGGGAAGGGGGTTGGGGAAGGAAGGGCAGGGGTTTGATGCCATCTCAGAAGAGTGTCACCTGAGGCTCCCGCCCCAGTTGGCTTAATGGTAGGGCCACCACTGGTCAGGCTAAGGTTACATAAAGCATGTAACTGAGGACCTACATTAGTGTTCTGTAGTTGCAATTACACGTATAATTGTCATTATACAATTCTCACTTGGGGGGGGGGGGAATTCTGTAAATAGTGCTCACAAATGAAAAAATAAAATAGTGTCTACTACCATGGGTGGCCCAAGACTGTCTGCCGCCTAAGGCAAGGGATGACCTGCGCACCAGCTCCGCTCCGCCCCCCCCCCCCCAACTCTGACATCTCTTTCCTTCCTTCCAACCCCAAAATTATGTTCTTTTCTGGCTTTCCAAAAGTCGGGGCGGCAGCGGTTCATGCCGCCGGCCTCTCTACTGCGGCTCACCCCACCACCGAGGAAACAGGAAGTACATCAGAGAGGCGGGCCAACTGAGGGGGGAACCCTTATACACTCTTTCTTGGAATGCTCGGCTCTATCACTGTGGAATGTGGCTTTTCAATTATTGGCTGCCGTGTTGCAGCGGGAACTGGAGTGGGACTATGCAACTTTATTGTTAGGGGATCAGTCATTATTGGTGGCCCAGGGACTGCGATATCCACAGCGCCGATTTGTGTATGTCTCTCTGCTGCTGGTTAGGAAAACAGTTTTGCATTTTTGGATATCCCCAGAGCCCGTACCTGCAGAAGCATGGAAGGCAAAAATGAGGGAAGTAGGCAAATATGAGAGTCAGATCTACAGGGGATCCCCCAAATTGGCCAATAGACAGTACACTTACATATGGGCTTCATGTTTAAATATCATGGGCTAAGGTTTCTATGATAGTAGGAGGGGAGGGGGATAGGGGGAAGGGCATGGGCAGAAGGTGTATGGAGTATGAATGTTGTGATGGGATGTATATGATGACGGTTTGCTAGTGTGTGAAGTGTAAAAGGGGGTCATAAAAGAAAACTCAGTATGGAATGCATCTCACCTTTTTGATTGTGCTTCATTGTTTTGTTGAACTTTGTATCAGTATTGTGTGCAGAGTGAACTAGATGATGTCTTTCCTGCTTTTCATGAGTGTAATTGTGTACTGAAGAAGTTAAAAATAAAATAAATAAAAAAAAAGAGAGAAGTGGTCGGCAGCAGGGCAGCATATGGGAACCACTGCTGCCCTGACGTTGTGGGAAAGCAAGAAAAGAAGGTAAATTCAGGGAAGGAAGGGCGGGGAGACGATGCCAGAATGCGGCTGGTGAGGGGGGGCTGCCGCTCCAAAAGAGTGCCGGGCCTCAGTGGCCTAATGGCAGGGCCCACCACCGTGTAGCGCCATGACTTCGCCTGCTGAAATCCGGCGTAAATGCTGGCACCTAAGTTAGGCGAACTTACCCAGTATTCTATAACCTTGTACGTACTTTTTGGAATGCCCCGGACACGCCCATGCCCCTTCAATGACCACAACCCCTTTTGGGGAGACACGGTATGAGAATGAGATGCCCCTGCTTATAGAAAAGCATGCAGCCAGATGAGCAGCAAATTTTAATGGGTGCCAATTAACATCAGGAATTGGTTGTTGGCATCCAATTATTGATGGTTAAGAGCTCAATAACCAATTAATTTGTGCGCACATCTCAGCAGCGTATCCAAATTTGGGTGCCGTATATAGAATCCAGGGATTAGCGCACACACACATTGGGCGGCCTAACTTTTGAGAAATTACCCTCAGCTCACTAAAGCACTTTCAGAATTTGGCCTTCATTGGCTGGCAGTCTAACGGTTCAGTTTAGGAATATGAAAGATGTTTAAACAATGTTCTATGTCAAAGAATTTTCAGTTGCATTTCATTAAGCCACAACAAAGGCGCTGGACTCAGATGCCGGAGCACCGCTGGCTCTCATTAATGCTAATGGCTTCATTTAAGGAGACTGTGGCATCCAGCTGCACCACGCAGGGGTTCTCAGCAAGGGCTGCAAACAGGACTGGCATTTAAGATATCTACTTTGAATATTCATCAGACGCATTTGCATACCAAGAATCCAAGGATAAGGTTAACTTGCACAGCTTGGTTAGGCTGAAATCCAGAGCTGTTTTCAGAAACCCATGGCATACCAGACACCACCTAAAATGTGGAGTGGGAAGAGGAATGGACAGGACTTAGGATGGCACTAAGGCAAGGCACATGGAAGGCAGGGCTGACCTTCAGTAACTGAGATACTAAGGGGCAATTCTACAATGTGCCAAGTACATGCTCAAATGATTCGACAAAAGCATATATATATATTCTTATTACGACTTTGTAATTATTTATATTGTTGCTACGTAAGCCGCATTGAGCCTGCCATGTATGGGACAGCCCAGGGTACAAATGTAACAAAAATAAAACAGATACTATTGGAGATTCTACATGGAATGTTGCTACTATTGGAGATTCTACATGGAATGTTGCTATTCCACTACCAACATTCCATGTAGAAGGCTGCGCAGGCTTCTGTTTCTGTGACATCCTGCACGTACGTGCAGGACGTCAGACTCACAGAAGCAGAAGCCTGCGGGGCCACATTGGTGATCTGCAAGGGCCGACTTCTACATGGAATGTTGCTAGTGGAATAGCAACATTCCATGTAGAATCTCAAATAGTAGCAACAGTGGAGGAGTGGCCTAGTGGTTAGGGTGGTGGACTTTGGTCCTGGGGAACTGAGGAACTAAGTTCGATTCCCACTTCAGGGACAGGCAGCTCCTTGTGACTCTGGGCAAGTCACTTAACCCTCCATTGCCCCATGTAAGCCGCATTGAGCCTGCCATGTATGGGAAAGCGCAGGGTACAAATGTAATAATAAATAAATAAATATATGCACATAAATGCCAACATTCCACCTAGCAGTATTCTATAAATACACATACCTTATATAGTACGTATTTTACAGGTAGGTGTACATGGGTGGAGGGGCATAGCTACTATGGGGTCACTGGGGCCTGGGCCCCTGTAGATTTGGACCTGGACCCCCCTGTCGCGACCCTCTCGACCCCCCCTTCCCGCCGCCAACCTTCCCCCGCTGCCATCGCGTACCTTTGCTGGCGGGGGACCCCAACCCCCGCCAGCCGAAGTTCGTCTTCTCGGCCGCGCAGCGTTGCTTGCTGAATGATCTGATCAAGGTTCTGTGCACACACAGAAACTTTGCAGTGTGCGCTCTAATGCATTTAAGCACAAACTTATAGAATAGTCATCTACTTCCATTTGAGTGTCTAAAGTTGGTGCCCTTTATTTCCTTATTACTTATTTGTTTGAACGTAAGAAATTATAAGAGCTTGTGGAAAACAGATGAAGAATCCTCTGCAGCAACTTCCTTCAGTTACCACTGTACCGGCTGCAATAACCAATAAACCTTCCTCCCTCAGAAAATGTAAAGTGTAAGATTAACCATTTTGAGTTTTTCTTATTTTCTTTAAGATTGTTTTCCTGATCTTGGATCTTCTAAATGTGGACAATTATGTAAATATATATTGTTGAGAGAAAATGTTTTCCTTTTTATATTACTTTCTGTATTTCCTTACATTTATGTGCTAAATGTGAATGTAATTAAGTAAAATGATAATAAATAAAATAAAATAAAGTTTGGGTGCCTTGAGGAGGGGCATAATCGAAAGGCACGCCCAAGTTTGCTGAGACGTCCTCGCAAAACGTCCTCGTGTAGGGGCGGGGAAACCCGTATTATCGAAACAAGATGGATGTCTATCTTTCATTTCGATAATACGGTCGGGACGCCCAAGTCTTGAAATTTAGGTCGTCCTTAGAGATGGTCGTCCCTAGACTTGTCATGTTCTGATTTTCGGCGATAATGGAAACCAAGGACGCCCATCTCAGAACGACTAAATGCAAGCCCTTTGGTCATTGGAGGAGCCAGCATTCGGTAGTGCAGTGGTCCCCCTGACATGCCAGGGACACCAACCTGGCACCCTAGGGGGCATTGCAGTGGACTTCAGAAATTGCCTCCCAGCTACATAGCTCCCTTACCTTGTGGCTGAGGCCCCCCAACCCCCCCACCAAACCCACTACCCACAACTGTACACCACTACCATAGCCTTTACAGGTGAAGGGGGGCACCTACATGTGGGTACAGTGGGTTTCTGGTGGGTTTTGGAGGGCTCACATTTACCACCACAAATGTAACAGGTGGGAGGGGGGGGCCTGGGTCTGCCTGCCTGAAGTGCACTGCACCCACTAAAACTGCTCCAGGGACCTGCATACTGCTGTGATGGACCTGAGTATGACATTTGAGGCTGGCATAGAGGCTGGCACAGAAACTTGATCAGATCATTCAGCAAGCAACGCCGGCGCAGACGAGAAGAGGACTTCGGCTGTCGGGGGTTGGGGTCCCCCGTCAGCACAGGTACGTGACGGCGGCAGGGGAGGGTTTTTCGTAGGAAAGGGGGGGGGGTCAAGAGGGTCGCAGCAGGGGGTCCAGGGGTCAGTATTGCAGAGGGGGGTGTTGAAATCGGAGGGAGCGGGGAGTCTGTAACTCGGTGGGAGGCGCGTGAGGGGCCTTGAACTGGAAGGGAGTGAGGGGGGTCCGGAACTCAGAAGGAAGGAAGGAAGGGAGGGAGGGAGGGGGCGTGGGGTCTCGTAGGGGACAGAGCGAGACAGCGAGGGAGGGTGGGGGGATTACCTTGCTAGCGCCCGTTTCATTGCCTACCCGAAACGGGCCTTTTTACTAGTTCTAATATAAACCACTGAATCTATCTAGTCAAGCGATATAGCAAATTTAATAAACTGTACACTGTAACTGCAAGTAGATGAGGAAACCCATTGTGTGAGAAAGTGCTTAGTACATCCGGCTATTTTTTTTTGGGGGGGGGGGGGGGTTTAGTGTGGCCACTTAAATAAGGTCAAGCTTGGAAGGTGACCTAATCCAAGTTTGCTGAAACTCCCCCCTTCCCCCTAATCTAGCTCTGTGGTTCCTGATTGACTTTGGGCAAATTACTTCATCTTCTTACATCTTTGCTCTAATCTCCGTTCTGACCTATGATTGGATAATGATAACACCGTTAATATAAAGTGGTTTGGAAATGTGTTGGCACACACTGTATCACTCTTACTGACATGGCTGTCACCCCATTAAGTGCAGCACTGGTCTGGAACTGAGACACTGTTGGTAGGAAATAGGAACATTCTTTACCTACCATGATGAGGTACCTTGATCTGTACTGGATGGTCCCAAAGATGCCCAGGATGACCGCCATGATGTGCAAAAAGTTGGCCAGGATGGGTGCCCACTGATAACCCATGAAATCAAAGATCTGCCTTTCTAGGGCTGCTATCTGGAAAAGAATACAGGGACAAAGCAAAGAATTATTTATTCAACATCCGTTCACAGGACATTAAGGTAAAAGTGTATGAAGTAATTAATGAGGAATCCCACGGATAATTAGTTACAATAGACTAAAATGTCTGCATGATTCATCGGCTGGAGAGCGGCAGATACATCACACCGGGAAGGACCTTAATGGAAACTGTTTCTAAAGGAGCTCAGGAATAAAGGTCTACGAAATGTGGTTTTGGGGGGGGGGGGGGAGATATCAAGAGGGGTGACTTCCACCTTCTGGCTGGTCCGCTGGGTATTTTTGGTCTACAGAAATGTTTCACACTCATGGTATTACAGTAGAAAATGTCTGGCTTCTTTGAACAGTGTTATCTCCCTGGAGATCTGAACTGGCTGCGATCAAGTTCTGCTTCTGCTCAGGGCAACCCTACTTTCAAGCTAGGACAGGTTGGGTTGGGGAAGGTCTAGGAAGGACTTTATGGGTCAGTTGCTACTCCTCTACATCCTCTTCCTTAATCATTCTCTTGCTGTCTGTAAACAAACTACTCAAAATAGGAGTAATTCTATAAAGACAACTCCAACATTGACATGCCAAATGGCTAGAATAATGGTACACTGGCACCTAAATGCCCAAATTCTATCTAAGTGCTATTTTCTAAACAGGTGCCTATATGAGCTACTGGTATTCATTTCTATAGTACTACTAGATGTACACACAGCTGTACACATTATATGCAGGTACTTTCTCTGTCCCTAGGAGGCTCACGATCTGTACCTGGGGCAATGGAGGGTAAAAGGGCCCTTTTACTAAGCCGCATAAGTGTTTACGGGCACCCAACACTCCAAAATGGAGTTACTGCATGGCTCTTGCGGTAATTTCATTTTGGCGGGCGTCCGATAGGCGTGGCCGAAAAAGAATTTTTCTACTGCACATATCGGGTGCGCGCCAAGTGGCATTTGGCGTGCGTAGGTCATAACCACCCAGTTACCGCGTGAGACTTTACTGCTAGGTCAATGACGACCCATCCCGAATAGACAGGGAACATTTAGAACAGGGTTATCCAACCTTGGTCCTCGAAGGCCACAATCCAGTCAGGTTTTCAGGATTTCCCCAATGAATATGCATGAGATGATCTATTTGCATGCACTGCCTCCACTGTATGCAAATAGATCTCATGCTTATTCACTGGGGAAATCTTGAAAACCTGACTTGGAGAGGGCCGAGGTTGGATACCCTTGATTTAGGATGAAACATTACCTCTTGGGCTAGAATGACAGTAGGTTGCTCATGGCCAAACAGTGAAGGTGCCAGAGATATGATTTGAATCTGAGTCTGCACAGTATACAGGGGTAACTCTACAGATTTAGGAGGCAAAAACACATGCAAATGCCAGTACTCAAGCCAAGTAAATGACCATTTTCCGACAACAGGCATTCGCCAATATTTGATGGCATGTACTTTGCAGTTGGGTGTTCATATGGGCAGAGCACAGGCAGGGTGAACATTTATGCATATACATTATAAAATACTATAACATTCATATACACTCTTTAAAAATCTAGGCATGAGTATTTACGGTAACACATAGAGTACAGCACGTCCATCATTGCAAAGATTTTCTGAACCTAGTGGCATCTTTTCTACTCTTGGAAGTCTGCGAATGCTGTACGGGAATTTAGCCATCACATCACATTCTTACCCTGGCTAGTACTAGCAGTAAGCTGTTTTGAAGTAATCAATATCCTGATTCTTGTCTCTGCTGCTCCTTGTAGTCTTATTTCAAAGTCTTCATTCTATTTCTTGTCCTCAAGTGTTTTGTTTCTCGTATCCTTACACTCTCTTCTGCAACATTGCATCTACGCTGCTTATTTCAAAACATCGCATTCCCGAAGTTCACTTTCAACTGCTTGCCTCTTCATATTTCACACACATCCATTTATTTATTCCCTAAATCATCCCTCTTACACATCTTTATATAAAAGATAAAATCCAGCATTTTCCTTCTTTCCGCCTATTTAGTCACTTCTATCATATTAGTAATCTCTGCTCTCTCTCTCGATTGTCTCCCATTGGATACTCCACCATCAATGTTCCAACTTAACTTCAAGAAGACTAAACTCTTCTGCTTTCTGGCTTCTTGTTCTCCTCAGCCTCAAAATTCTTCCTTCTTCTTTTACCTCAGTTGTCACTTCTCTCTCCTTCTCGCCTTTTACGTTTGCTAAATCTTATGCCATTCTTTTCCCTTTGCCATTTGTGTCTCTAACGTGGAACTTGCCCTCATTGTCCTAGCATTCATCAGCTGTATCTTCCGCTCATCCCTCAGGCTATCAGAAGCTTCATCCATTCTCTAGTTTGTTTGTTTTTTTCTCATCTTGACTACTGTAACTCTCCTGGCTGGCCTATCTCTTTTATCGCCATCTTTTATAACTCATTCTGAACTTCACTATTTGTCTTCCCTTATCTGCTCCATTCATTTCTTCTCTGGCTTCCTATCCATGTTCACGAGGTACGTATATAAACTCAGACTAACTTTAGTAGCTTATCACTTCACAGCTCTCTCCTGCCTGGAATCCCTTTCTTCCCCTTTTGCAATCTATCATTCTCTTTCCTCGTAGTCAAGATCGTGATTTAAGGCCTGGACAAGTTAAAAAACAAAGGGTCGGGGGGGGAATTCTTGGATTTCAATTTCTTTAAATTTGGATTTAGCTCACACGTTTTCAGTAGTAGCTCAAGGCAGGCTACATTCAGATACACGTATTCTTGCAAGTACATTTTCTTGTATAATTGTTAAATACTGCAATAGGCCCTTGGAGGTCTTTTGCTTAACCTTTTAACTTGCAGCATTTTTTGCACAAAAAGTCTGCAGTTCCTTTTTGTACATAGGGGCCCTTTTACTAAGCCGCGAAGGTGCTTATGTTTGCCCAACGTGTGCCAAACTGGAGTCAACGCCCGGTTACCACGTGGCCCTTGCGGTAATTTCAATTTTGGCGTGCATCCGCTACGCGCGTCTGAAAAATACTTTTTATTTTCTGACGCACGTAGACCATTACCGCCCGGTTACCGCGTGAGATCTTACCAGGAGGTCAATGGCTTGCAGAAAGGTCTCAGACCCAAAATGGACGCGCGGCAATTTTAATTTTGCCGCACGTCCGTTTTCGGCCAAAATTTTAAAAAGGCATTTCTTTTTTGTAGGTGCACTAAAAAATAATTCTGTGTGCACCCAAAACACGCAGCTACACTACCGCAGGCCATTTTTCAGCGCACCTTAGTAAAAGGATCCCATAGCTAGGGGGGTACAATGATTCCTGCCAATCTATTTCTTTTCCAGTGATCACAGAAAGAGAAAATCTGGGGTGTAAAGTGTAGTATTTCAAAACTGTTCACAACAGGCCCAGGCTGCTGATCTGCAAGGGCAGGCTTCTAGATGGAATGTTGCTAGTGGAGGAGTAGCCTAGTGGTTAGTGCAGTGGAACATGGAATGCTGCTACTATTTGAGATTCTACGTGGAATGTTGCTACTATTAGAGATTCTACATGGAATGTTGCTAGTGGAGGAGTAGCCTAGTGGTTAGTGCAGTGGAACATGGAATGTTGCTACTATTTGAGACTCTACATGGAATGTTGCTACTATTTGAGATTCTACATGGAATGTTGCTAGTGGAGAAGTAGCCTAGTGGTCAGTGCAGTGGAACATGGGATGTTGTTACTATTTGAGATTCTGGACTGTTGCTATTACTTGAGATTCTACATGGAATGTTGTTATTCCACTAGCAACATTCCATATTTAGATTGCGTATGCCTTGTAGCGCTATAGAAGTGATAAGTAGTAGTAATAGCAGTAGCCTCTTAGTGTGCTAAGCAATGCATGCCTATCTGGCCAATATTCAGCCAGTGGTGGTGAGCACTTTGCTAACTGTTGCCGGGTTATTCCTGGATATTCAGTGCCATGCCCTTTTTGCTCCTTTTTGTCATCATAAAGGCATGGTACTTAAATCTTACTACCCGTCTACTATATGCATCTTATTATCTTCATATACATTCCATTTTTGTAATGTGTTATTTTATTGTGTCATTTTTAATTTTTTTATTATAAGTACATAACTATTGCCACACTGGGAAAGACCAAAGGTCCATCAAGCCCAGCATCCTGTTTGCAACAGTGGCCAATCCACGTCACAAACACTTGGCAAGATCCCAAAAAAGTTCAATACATTTTAGGCTGCTTATCCCAGAAATAGCAGTGGATTTTCCCCACGTCAATTTAATAATGGTCTAAGGACTTTTTCTTTAGAAAGCTGTCCAGACCTTTTTTAAACCCCGCTAAGCTAACTGCCTTTACCACATTCTCAGGCAACAACAATTCCAGAGTTAATTACAAACATTGAGTGAAGAAAAACTTTCTCTGATTCGTATTAAATTTACTGCTTTGTAGCTTCATCGCATGCCCCCTAGTCCTAGTATTTTTGGAAAAAGTAAACAAACGATTCATGTCTACCTGTTCCACTCCACTCATTATTTTATAGACCTCTATCATATCTCCCCTTTTGTCTTTGTGTACATGTCTATAAGAAGACTCCTGAGGAAGGCTGGAAAGCCGAAGCACGGCCTGTGTTGAGTCTAGAGTTATCTGGGACTGTGAATTTGTATTCAGTTTCCACTCAGGACTGTGTATCCACTCAACTCTGAATAAAGATTGTTTTTATTGTCACTGTGGATCATCCTGTTGTTTTATCGCCTCCACTCCTGTGTTCTGCCTCCTCCATCTTGGCGCCAAGCTATAGAATGTCTCCCTATATCATAAAGAACTGAGCTGTGCTATCTGATCTCCTTCTCTTGAACCTTACACTTAATCCCGGATCTCTGCTCCCTTCAAATGTATTTTTTTTTTTCTTTGTGAAGCAGAATTTGACCTCTTGCCTGGATAACTGAAGGCGCCAAGCTTCTCCTCTGTGGTTTTATTCACTCACAAAACTCAATGCAGACTCCATCAACGCAATAAAATATCACAAAACCCCTGACCTTTGTCCTTTACTCAAGCAATGACACCGGTTTGCTGTCCCTTTGCTTCCATCAGGACACCTTGCGCTATTTTCCTCAGCTCAGCTGGTAGAGGCATTTCCTTATGAATAAAGCCAACCTTTATTTAAAAGGAACTGGCAGGACAATGCAAAGAATGAGGAACGAAAGTTCAGGAGAAAAAGCCAGATATGACCAGAAGGGAAAAGGAGACGTGAAGAAAAGTTGATTTGGGTTGATAGATTTCCTTAGCTCTAAGAAGTCTTGTTAACACTATAGTAACTTTCTACAAAGCTTTGTTCAGCATCTTCCTTCCTTCCCTTGTTCAACTCTCCAGTCTTCTCCCTCCCTCTCCCTAACTTTAGATTTTTACTCTCTCTGCCACGATGCCTGTGTCCGGACCTTTTCATCTTCCTTCATTCCTTTCATCACTTAGATAAAAGTGGATACTCAGCAGCACTATCAGATAAATGGCTTATTTAGTGGCACTATCCATATGCCCCCAGATTAAATATAGGTAGCCAAAAGTTTGGCATTGTAGGGGTATTTACCCGAGATCTCACCTGAGCTGGTCTTGGTAATTGCATAGTCCCAAAAGCATCCAAATTTGGACACAGATCCCAGATGCATGTGCAAATCAATTAGTCAGTTAGGTGCTAACAGTCAAGTATTAACATAGTAACATAGTAGATGACGGCAGAAAAAGACCTGCACGGTCCATCCAGTCTGCCCAACAAGATAACTCATATTTGCTGCTTTTTGTGTATACCCTACTTTGATTTGTACCTGTGTTCTTCAGGGCACAGACCGTATAAGTCTGCCCAGCACTATCCTCGCCTCCCAACCACCAGCCCTGCCTCCCAACCACCGGCTCTGGCACAGACCGTACAAGTCTGTCCAGCACTATCCCCGCCTCCCAACCACCAGCCCCACCTCCCGATCTTGACTAAGCTCCTGAGGATCCATTACTTCGGCACAGGATTCCTTTATGCTTATCCCACACATGTTTGAATTCCGTTACCGTTTTCATTTCCACCACCTCCCGCGTCAAGTCAAGTATTGAGGTTAATTGGAGTTAATTGGCATTTAATTGGCACCAATTTGTATCTAAAAGTCCAAACAGTTTCTTTATTTGTACATACCCGACGTGGCCACGTTTCGCCAATAAGGCTGCATCAGGGCTAGTGATATTCAATGCTGGGCCATTTCCGGCGACAAGCATTGACTATCTGGTTCATTTTTGTCCGATTTAAACTTAACCGGCCAAGCCAATATTCAGCGTTGGCCACTTAAGTTTATAGTGGTCAAAGATAGGCCAGCTATTTGGGCGGCCTGATTTGGATGCGAAACTTAGCCAGCGATGAGCTGAATATTCATGGCTAGCCAACTATATCACATGATATAACCGGCTAGCTACTATGCGCTGACTGGGCCCTGCTAAATATTCACGGATAGCTGGTTAAGTGCTATTTAACTGGCCAGGAGCCATTCCCAGTCAGTTAAATAGAGCCAACGATTGGCTGGAAAGTGTGCAACTCAAAAGGAGGCATGGCAATGGGAGGGGCATGACTGGGTTATAGAATACATGGATTTACGTGCCCAGCCCAAAGTTGGCTGCAAGAACCTGCTCTAAGCGCTATTCTATAAAGGTCACTTAGCACTAAGTCATCTTTATAGAATTGGTGCTTAGCACAGCTCTTAACAGGGCCTCCTGGGACAGAGAAATATCCAGTGTACCTGAATGTAACTCACTGTGAGCTACTACTGAAAAAGGTGTGAGCAAAATCTAAATAAATAAATAAATATTTGAGATTCTACATGGAATGTTGCTATTATTGGTGATTCTACAGGGAATGTTGGTACTATTTGAAATTCTGTTGCTACTATTGGAGATTCTACATGGAATGTTAATGTTGCTATTCCACTAGCAACATTCCATGTAGAAGCCTGCCCTTGCAGATCAGCAATGCAGCCGCGCAGGCTTCTGTTTCTGTGAGTCTGACGTCCTGCACATACGTGACTTGCCCAAGATCACAAGGAGCAGCAGTGGGATTTGAACCAGCCACCTCTGGATTGCAAGACCGGTGCTCTAACCACTAGGCCACTCCTCCACTATAGCAACATTCCGTGTAGAATCTCAAATAGTAGCAACATTCTATGTTCCACTGCACTAACCACTAGGTTGCTCCTCTACTAGCAACATTCCATGTAAAAGCCTGCCCTTGCAGATCAGCAATGCGGCCGTGCAGGCTTCTGTTTCTGTGAGTCTGACGTCCTGCACGTATGCACGTATGTGCAGGACGTCAGACTCACAGAAACAGAAGCCTGCACGGCCGCATTGCTGATCTGCAAGGGCAGGCTTGGCCTAGTGGTTAGAGCACCGGTCTTGCAATCCAGAGGTGGCCGGTTCAAATCCCACTGCTGCTCCTTGTGATCTTGGGCAAGTCACTTAACCCTCCATTGCCTCAGGTACAGACTTAGATTGTGAGCCCTCCTGGGACAGAGAAATATCCAGAAACTCACCTTGAGCTACTACTGAAAAAGGTGTGAGCAAAATCTAAATAAATTATATATATAAATAAACTTTAAGCACCATACTGCCTGGGTTGTCTGTGTAAAGGGCAAAGGAACAGCTGAGAGTAATACAGAGACTGCTACCTGAATAACTGTCCGGATAAAATTAAGCCAGATCATCAAATGGCATCAAGTTAGAAACCTCTCTTACACATACATAGTCATGCTACTTTTGCAGGCAGGAGAGGTAAACTAGCGTCAATTTGTAAAAAAATATAAAAAATGTAAAAAAGTTTTAAAATATATATAGTTAGTGTGTACAGTTATATATTGTATGTCATTTTTTCCTTACTATTTAAAAATATGTTGGAAACCACGTTGAGTGGTCCCTATTGGATGAATTATATGAAATACAAGTGTACAGATAAAGAAGGCACCCCCTCCTCATTGCTTCCCCTCTTCATTTAAAGGAAAGAGATGCAATGGTTCTCAATTCAGACCTGAGGACACACCTTGCCAGTCCGAATTAATCTCATGCACATTCATTGTGGATATTTTGAAAATCTGACTGGCTAGGTGTGTCTCGAGGACTGGGTTTAGCATCACTGAGAATCCACGTACGTGGAGAACTCAAAAAGTCCCACGGAGAGACTCAAAACAAAGAGGGAAGTGGGTCAGAGCCAGGCTATCCAAAGACAGGACCACTGGAGTGACGGAATGAAGCAAAGTTAATTGAAAAACAAACTGACTCGACACAACATTGTGTTTCGGCCAGAGGGCCTACATCAGGAGTCTATAAATTAAAAACAATATGTAGAAACAAAATGTAATAATAAAAATGTAAACATAAACAAAAACTATCAACCTATGAACATATGAGAATAAACAATAATATCAAAATATGAAATGTAAATGCAACACAAAATGTTATCATGTTTTACAAACTATGGAGTATTACATTTAAATTTTACCAAGTCTTTTTCATGTTTTATCCACCAAAGACTTAAAAATGTTGTGTTGCAATTATGCTATAAATACACAGAGTAAACTGAATACATTTACATATCATATTTTGATATTATATTTTGATATTATTGTTTATTCTCATATGTTCATAGGTTGTCTGTTTTTGTTTATGTTTACATTTTATTATTGCACTAGTAAAAAAGGCCCGTTTCTGACACAAATAAAACGGGCGCTAGCAAGGTTTTCTTCTAATCGGAGTGTGTATGTTTGAGAGAGTGTATGTGAGAGTGACTGTGTGAGAGAGAGAGAGAGTGAATGTGTGAGTGTGTGTGTGTGTGTGTGTGTGTGTGAGAGAGAGAGAGTCTGTGTGTGAGTGTGTCTGTGAGAGAGAGTGTGTGTGTGAGAATGAGAGTGTGTGCAAGTGCATATGTGAGACAAAGTGTGTGCGAGAGAGAGAGAGAGTGTGTGTGTGAGACACAGACTCTCTGTGAAACTGAGTGTATGAGACCAAGAGAGTGTGTGAGTGACCATGTGACACATAGAGAGTGAATGTGAAACAGTGTGAAACATAAGAGTGTGTGAGAGACAGTGTGTGAGAGTGAGAGAGAGAAAGACATTGACTGTGAGAGTGTGTAAGAGAGAGAGAGTGTGTGTGTGACAGAGATACCTCCCCCCCTCTCTGGTGTCAGGTCCCCTCCCCTCTCTCTGGTGTCTGAACGTTACTGTGCAGGACAGTGAGCTCTGGCTGTGCTTCAAGGAACTGACCAATCCTATTTAATAGAATGCACCTCCAACATTCTGAAGTCGAGAAACCTCGTGTGGTTGGTCACTTCTGCTTGTGACGAACCCGGAAGTACGTGATGTCAATTCAGGAGATGGATACAGAGAGTATTTATGCCTCAGCCATGCAGTCAGCTTCAGAATGTTGGAGGTGCGTTTTATTATATAGGATTTTGTTTCTACATATTGTTTTTAATTTATAGACTCCTGATGTAGGCCCTCTGGCCGAAATACAAGGTTGTGTCGAGTCAGTTTGTTTTTCAATTAACTTTCCTTCGTTGCGTCACTCCAGTGGTCCTGTCTTTGGATAGCCTGGTTCTGACCCACTTCCCTCTTTGTTTAGAATCACTGAATCATTGGTCTACTCTGATCACAATGACAGTCAGCTTTGTTCCATTAAAGACACAAACTCATTCAGCTACCCAGAAATTAGTTTAAATTTCCTAAAACAGCTGTATAGACAGAGCGGCTGAAATGGCTTAGTTTAAAGGGAGAAGACAAAAAGCAGAGAGAGCCAAGGGGGTGAAGATGTCACTGGAGCCAAACTTACTCAGGTTAATCATTCATTGAAGACCCAACACAGTTGTGTTTCGGTGAGTGCCTGCATCAGGGATCCTAACATGGCTATGTCGGGTCATTAATAAATGATTAACCCGAGTATGGCTCCAGTGACGTCCTTAAACCTCTGGCCATCTCTGCTTTTTGTCTTCTCTGCTTTCTGTGGAACATTTTTGTTTCTCTTCTCAGTTTAAGGGAGAACATTTCAGGTGAGTTCTGGACTTCTGACAGCCCTACCCCGATATAAATGGGCACCACAGCATTGATTTCCAGTGGTAGAAGCTGGTTTTAGAAACCCCACAATACACCTCCAAGCCAAACAGCTGGGTTCATGCCATTCATTTTTTTTTAAAACATGAATATTTGTACGGTGAACGCTCCCACTGCAAGAACCGGCACATGTTCACTCCTGCAGACCCTTTACTAAAATATCACTGATACTGATCACGTCTTGACGTGGACACCTCAATTACGATCTCTACATTCTATGTAAGGAACGCATCACGTTCAAAATACATTCACTAGTTCACAAAATTATCCATGGAGATGCACCAGCTTACATGTCTGACCTAATAGACCTACCACCTAGGAATGCCAAAAGATCATCCCGCACATTCCTTGATCTACACTTCCCAAGTTGCAAAGGAATGAAATACAAACTAATGCATGCGTCAAACTTCACCTACTTGAGCACACAGTTACGGAACGCACTGCCGCGCAACTTGAAATCGATATACGAAATAACGAACTTCCGCATACTACTGAAGACCCATCTCTTTGAAAGAGCATACCAAAAAGATCAACCCAAGTGAACCTACACTACACAACTCGCCTCTTTAATTTCAGAACTGTTTCCTAAAATCTGCTTGTATACTACTACTTTGAATTATCATCATGCCGACCAAGATCATGCAATACTAAATGTTTATATTACTAACATTCTTCCACTACTCATGATGTATTGTAAGCCACTTTGAGCAAAGAAGTGGGATAAGGTGGGATACAAATGCAACAAATAAATAAAAAATAAATAAATAAAATGAAAATGGAGGCCTGAAAGTACTCAAAATTCTGTTAAAGCATTTCGCAAAGCCCAAGGCTATAGCTCAGCTCACAGCGCATCGCTGAGTGCAAAGGGAAGTGCAAACTGTGCTAAATAGTATTTAATGAGCACAATCATGCACCAATCAATGGAGGACTCAGGTCATAATTAAATGGTCTCGCACAAGTCCTTCAGTCCAAAAATTCTCCTTGCAGCAAATTCAGACCAATTAGCCCTTGCTAGGCAGGAAAAGCCCTCTTAATCGAACAGATTTTAACTGTAATGACTTTGTTCTAATGAAACAAATCATGCAGTGAGGTCCAGGGGACATGGGGGCGGTTGGCCAAGGTGGGACATGTGTCCACCTGAGGGTGCTGAGCCAATCAGATCACTGGAATGGCTGCGCAGTCCATGACCCTGTGCCTTATCATTTTGTTTTCCATTTATTTAAAAAAATGTTTTAGCTTGTTTTAGGTCTGCTAAAGGTACACTGCTTTGATAGCTTTCAGGCTTGCAGATGATATACGAGATATTAAATAACAATAATAGACCTCATATTCAAAATTATGTAAATGGCCAGAAGAGGCTCCTGGCTGTTTAAGTCACCTTGACAGGCTGAAGATAGGACCCGACATAGTGAACTGGATTAGGAACTGGTTGACGGACAGACGCCAGAGGGTGGTGGTTAATGGAATTCGCTCGGATGAAAGGTGAGCAGTGGAGTGCCTCAGGGATCGGTGCTGGGACCAATTCTGTTCAATATATTTGTGAGTGATGCTGCCGAAGGGTTAGAAGGTAAAGTTTGCCTTTTTGTGGATGATACTAAGATTTGTAACAGAGTGGACACCCAGGAGGGAGTGGAAAACATGAAAAAGGATCTGCAGAAGCTAGAAGAATGGTCTAAGGTTTGGCAATTAAAATTCAATGCGAAGAAATGCAAAGTGATGCACTTAGGGAGTAGAAATCCACGGGAGACCTACAGTGGGGGAAATAAGTATTTGATCCCTTGCTGATTTTGTAAGTTTGCCCACTGACAAAGACATGAGCAGCCCATAATTGAAGGGTAGGTTATTGGTAACAGTGAGAGATAGCACATCACAAATTAAATCCGGAAAATCACATTGTGGAAAGTATATGAATTTATTTGCATTCTGCAGAGGGAAATAAGTATTTGATCCCCCACCAACCAGTAAGAGATCTGGCCCCTACAGACCAGGTAGATGCTCCAAATCAACTCGTTACCTGCATGACAGACAGCTGTCGGCAATGGTCACCTGTATGAAAGACACCTGTCCACAGACTCAGTGAATCAGTCAGACTCTAACCTCTACAAAATGGCCAAGAGCAAGGAGCTGTCTAAGGATGTCAGGGACAAGATCATACACCTGCACAAGGCTGGAATGGGCTACAAAACCATCAGTAAGACGCTGGGCGAGAAGGAGACAACTGTTGGTGCCATAGTAAGAAAATGGAAGAAGTACAAAATGACTGTCAATCGACAAAGATCTGGGGCTCCACGCAAAATCTCACCTCGTGGGGTATCCTTGATCATGAGGAAGGTTAGAAATCAGCCTACAACTACAAGGGGGGAACTTGTCAATGATCTCAAGGCAGCTGGGACCACTGTCACCACGAAAACCATTGGTAACACATTACGACATAACGGATTGCAATCCTGCAGTGCCCGCAAGGTCCCCCTGCTCCGGAAGGCACATGTGACGGCCCGTCTGAAGTTTGCCAGTGAACACCTGGATGATGCCGAGAGTGATTGGGAGAAGGTGCTGTGGTCAGATGAGACAAAAATTGAGCTCTTTGGCATGAACTCAACTCGCCGTGTTTGGAGGAAGAGAAATGCTGCCTATGACCCAAAGAACACCGTCCCCACTGTCAAGCATGGAGGTGGAAATGTTATGTTTTGGGGGTGTTTCTCTGCTAAGGGCACAGGACTACTTCACCGCATCAATGGGAGAATGGATGGGGCCATGTACCGTACAATTCTGAGTGACAACCTCCTTCCCTCCGCCAGGGCCTTAAAAATGGGTCGTGGCTGGGTCTTCCAGCACGACAATGACCCAAAACATACAGCCAAGGCAACAAAGGAGTGGCTCAGGAAGAAGCACATTAGGGTCATGGAGTGGCCTAGCCAGTCACCAGACCTTAATCCCATTGAAAACTTATGGAGGGAGCTGAAGCTGCGAGTTGCCAAGCGACAGCCCAGAACTCTTAATGATTTAGAGATGATCTGCAAAGAGGAGTGGACCAAAATTCCTCCTGACATGTGTGCAAACCTCATCATCAACTACAGAAGACGTCTGACCGCTGTGCTTGCCAACAAGGGTTTTGCCACCAAGTATTAGGTCTTGTTTGCCAGAGGGATTAAATACTTATTTCCCTCTGCAGAATGCAAATAAATTCATATACTTTCCACAATGTGATTTTCCGGATTTAATTTGTGATGTGCTATCTCTCACTGTTACCAATAACCTACCCTTCAATTATGGGCTGCTCATGTCTTTGTCAGTGGGCAAACTTACAAAATCAGCAAGGGATCAAATACTTATTTCCCCCACTGTATGTGTTAGGCAGTGAGAGTCTATGTACGGACGGGGAGAGGGATCTTGGGGTGATAGTATCGGAGGATCTGAAGGCGACGAAACAGTGTGACAAGGCAGTGGCCATAGCTAGAAGATTGCTAGGCTGTACAGAGAGTGGTGTGACCAGCACAAGAAAGGAGGTGTTGATGCCCCTGTATAAGTTGTTGGTGAGGCCCCACCTGGAGTATTGTGTTCAGTTTTGGAGGCCGTATCTTGCTAAGGATGTAAAAAGAATTGAAGCGGTACAAAGAAAAGCTACAAAAATGGTATGGGATTTGCGTTACAAGACGTATGAAAAGAGAATTGCTGACCTGAACATGTATACCCTGGAGGAAATGAGAAACAGGGGTGATATGATATAGACGTTCAAATATTTGAAAGGTATTAATCCGCAAATGAACCTTTTCCGGAGATGGGAAGGCAGTAGAACTAGAGGACATGAAATGAGATTGAAGGGGGGCAGACTCACGAAAAATGTCAGGAAGTATTTTTTCACGGAGAGTGGTGGATACTTGGAATGCCCTCCCGTGGGAGGTGGTGGAGATGAAAACAGTAACGGAATTCAAGAATGCATGGGATAAACATAAAGGAATCCTGTTCAGAAGGAATGGATTCTCAGAAGCTTAGCGGAAATTGGGTGGCAGAGCCGGTGGTGGGAGGCGGGGCTAGTGGTTGGGAGAAGGGGCTAGTGCTGGGCAGACTTCTATGGTCTGTGCCCTGAAAACGGCAGATAGAAATCAAGGTCAGGTATACACATAAAGTAGCCCATATGAGTTTATCTTGTTGGGCAGACTAGATGGACCATACAGGTCTTTCTCTGCCATCATCTACTATGTTATCACGTTACTATCCAGGGCTAACCGTATATTTTCAGTGGCTCTTAATCAGATAGTGCTGCTGAAAACACCTGGTTAGCACTCAAGCTGAAACCAGTTATTTGGGGGGGGGGCATTCTGGGGGTGGAGTCAGCGTTTAGCCACTTAAGTGCCAATATTCAGCACTTAACTGGCTAAGATAATTGTATTTATTTATGCGTTCTTGCGTCCCCCTATTATCCAAAAAACAAAATTCATTTCAAAGTGGCTTACAATTTAGTGAAGTCACAATAGTGTTGTGCAATGTGGAGAGGGAATCTATAGTTCGTGTGGTTATTCATAGAGTTTTCAAAAAGATAAATTTGAAGAGGAAAAGGTAGTGGTAGCTTTTGTGTTCAGCTGTAGAGTTTTGGTGACGTTTATTCATACAGTTTTTGAAGAGGCAGATTTGAAAGGAAGGCGACCTCATAAGTAGGACCTCATAAAACACAGTCCTATCTTTATGCGGTTATTTTATACAAAGCCATGCTGCAAATTCTCAGTGCGGTAAATGAGAGGAAACCCATTCAATTCCTATGGGCTTCCTTTCATTTGCCGCGTGGGAATCGCTAGCACAGCTTTGTAAAAGAAGCCCTAAGTGCTAAATATTGCACTTAACTGGCTATGTTTTGGCCAGCTCTCTATACCCAGAAATTTAATGCTAGAACCCAGAAATGGCCCGGCATTGAACTTCCAGGATTAACGCCACTGGTGGTCATCAAAACACTGATCAGCTCTGCCTGAATATCGGGCCCAATAATAATAAACTCAATAAAGAAAAAACACACTGTCTCATCATCTCATCCCAATACAATACATACAAATCCACAAACATTAACACCCCAGGTTACACCCTCCCTATCTCAGACAGCCTAAAAATTGTCGGAGTAACAATCAACCGAAACCTCTCACTAGAGCCCAAAGCTAAATCCACCGTAAAGAAAATGTTTCTCTCAATGTGGAAACTCAAACGCGTGAAACCATTCTTCCCGAGGGAAATATTTCGCAACCTGGTACAGTCAATGGTACTAAGCCACACAGACTACTGTAATGGAATCTGTGCGGGATGCAAAGAAAAAATTATAAAGAAACTTCAGGCCACCCAAAACACAGCAGCTAGGCTTAAATTTGGAAAAAACGTGTTTTGACAGCGCCAAACCACTCCGAGAAAAACTGCACTGGCTTCCAATTAAGGAACGCATCATTTTCAAAATCTGCACGCCAGTTCATAAAATTATTTACGGCGAGGCACCGGGATACATGACAGACCTCATTGACCTGCCAATCAGAAACACCATAAAATCAGCACAATCATACCTAAACCTCCACTACCCAAGCAGCAAAGGACTCAAATACAAATCCACTTATGCATCCAGCTTTTCCTACTTAAGCGCACAACTATGGAATGCACTACCAAAAGTAGTAAAAACTACGCTCGACCACCTAAATTTCCGGAAAGCACTAAAAACAGATCTGTTCAGAAAAGCATACCCCACCGACCCAACATAAAAAACCTGGATACCTGCGACATAACGTAACCAAAGACCGTAATGGACATATCCTAATTCTTCCTCTCCCTCTCTAAGTTCCCCCCCAATTGTCTTTACCATACATGTACCTCATTCTACCATAATATCACCTTGTAATTGTTCATACCTTGTATTTGTTCATACCGGAATCGGTTAACACCGTTTACGGTACTATGTAAGCCACATTGAGCCTGCAAAAAGGTGGGAAAATGTGGGATACAAATGTAACAAATAAATAAATAAATGGTTTTAGGGAACTGAAATAACATACACAATGAAACATGTCCTTGTTTATTTGTATTTTGTCACATGGGATACAGCACGACACAAAGCAAATGTCCCAATGTCTCTGTCACTTGAAAATGACAGCACTTTCATGTCACATGCACCAAACATTTCTCATTGTATTACACCAATAAATTCTACTATCTAATGGTATTGTCATGCAAATGCCAAAAGTGCAGAATTTTATTTGTGTGGTTTAGCAAGAAGCATTGAGGTTCCCATTCTTCTGGGCCTATTAAATTTCAGAACAAGGTAGTATCAAAAAAATCATGTACATTACATACATTTTGTAGTTTTTTTCAACTTTTTTTTTTTTTTGAAAATATCTTTATTATTAGAAGAAAAGACATGTAACATTTGAACATCACATTTCGGCTCAATGAAGCCAACTATTTCCAATATTTCCAATATCTAGCAGCCGATAATAACCTATAAATACAATGAATACATTGACTACATGTGTCAGCTAACAAACCTTGTTGTATAACTTTTAACCGGTCAGATTCTAATGAATTACAACAGGTTAAATTTCAGGACCATGGTTAGCTCCAGGATAGCACCTTGAGGGGTCCTTTCACTAAGCAAAAAGTGGCCTGCAGTAGTGTGGGCATTTGTTTTTGGCACATGCCAGGATGGTTTTTACTGTGTCTGGGGAAAAAGGACTTTTTTTTCAATGGGACGGGAAAAAGGCCTGCGGTAAAACTGAAACCAGCGAGTGCCTACGTATGGCCAGAGCCCTTAATGCCATCCACTGATCTAGCGTTGAGGGCTAACAAGCTACACGCGTGGTGACCGCTCAGCATGCGCCAACTGCCAACTAATGCTGGAAATGCCGCCTGCAGTAGGAAATAAAAATAATAATTTGTCTTTGCAGAATGTGCGCACTCCAAATCTGAAACTACCGCCGGGGGGGGGGGGGGGCGTGCTAGTCTTGCAGTAGTCTCATTTTGGTGCGCACTGCACATGCGTACAGCCTACTGCACATCTGTAAAAGGGTCCCAGAGTTACTAAAGTATGCTCCTGTGGTAACACAACTTATTAGTACTCCCCCCTCCCCCGATATTCAACCAGCAGTGATTAACATTTTTTAAAATAAATCTTATTTATTGACAACCTGAACCTTTGTCACATTACAATTTCAAGATATTAATAACAATACAAATCATTCTTGGAGTTTTTCACATGTTTCTACTTCTATTCCCCTTACCCACCCTCTATTTCCCGACCCCACCTACCTATTTCCCCCTCCCCTTCCCTCCCACTTCTTCCCCTTTGTAAGTCTATCCATTCAAAATTTTGCTCCTTGCGACAGGAGTGAGAAAGTCCCAGAACGGAGACCAGGTTTTACAAAATATATTGCCTCTCTTGGAGGCTAAGTCCACAGCTCTTTTCTTTTCTAATGAACAACAATGAATCATGGCCGCTAACTGTAACAGGATGGGGGTGTATAGGTGAGAGACAGGAAGAGTCGGGTGGATGAGGGACAGGGAGATATGCATATCTCCATGCATATCTCCCTGTCCCTCATCCATCCAACTCTTCCTGTCTCTCACCTATCCACCCCCATCCTGTTAGACTGGCACTGAAATGCTTTGATGTCTCACTTATAAATACTGTCATCTACCAACATTTGCTTATTTCCGATCTGACGAAGAAGGGCAACCTTTGAAAGCTAATCAAGAAATGTATCAAGTTATGTCCAATAAAAAAAGGTATCTTCTTATTTTCTTTTCCATGTTTTATTTTGTTTTATTTCTATTGATTACCTTTAAAAGTGGAGTAACACGGCTACCACACCTCTCTACTTATGCCAGGCAGAAATCTCTTCCGTAATTGCAACCAATTTCAAAAACAATGATTTGAAATGTAAGCTCACAATGGATATTCAACGCATTGTTAATCCTTCCCCAGACCCTTGTCCAACTTACTTCATATTGTTAGAAAAATATAACACAATGTGTTAAGGGTGGTAAGTACAGCAGGGCTGCTGCGGTAGCCCGGCGGTACTTCCTGTATAGCGAACAGTAAGCCCGCATTGGGCTTACTACCGCTATGGGCTTACTCCTATGGAGGAGTGGCCTAGTGGTTAGGGTTGTGGACTTTGGTCCTGAGGAACTGAGTTCGATTCCTAGCACAGGCAGCTCCTTGTGACTCTGGGCAAGTCACTTAACCCTCCATTGCCCGCTGCATTGAGCCTGCCATGAGTGGGAAAGCGCGGGGTACAAATGTAACAAAAATAATAATAATAAAAGGAGCCCTACATTTTTTAAATTAACACACGGTCATTTATGACCTCCACATAAAAAGTAGGATTTTTACTGCCACAGTAGTAAATGGCCTTGGCATGCGACACACTACCGCAGGCCACTTCCTACCGAAGTTTAGTAAAAGGACCCCTAAGAAACCACAGACCTGTCACCTGCCTGCACAGTTTTGAAAATTTCTGTATCATTATACAAGCTAGGGCAGGGGACAATCTAAATTCCTTCATATAAAGAGGATTTATTTGACTTTCATGGGGGTACAATGGATATGATTAGAGCAGCAGGCTAACAACCAAGGGAGCCCAGTTCAAATCCCACTGTGGCTCCTTGTGTCCTTGAGCAAGTCACTTACCTCTCCATTGCCTCAAATACAACATGGCACCTATGCTGATGTGATGCATGTGGGAAAGAGGAACCCAAACTATAACTACGTCATGCAAGGTTCAGCGTTGGGAGTCACGGACCGAGAAAGGGATCTAGGTGTCGTCATTGATGATACGTTGAAAACTGCCTGCTCAATGAGCTGCTGCGTCTAGGAAAGCAAATAGAATGTTGGGTATCATTAGGAAAGGGATGGAAAACAAAAATAAGGATATTATTCTGCCATTGTATCGCTCCATGGTGCGACCGCACCTCGAGTATTGTGTTCAATTCTGGTCGCCGCACCTCAAAAAAGACATAGTGGAATTGGAAAAGGTGCAGAGAAGGGCAAAAAAGATGATACAGGGGATGGGACGGCTTCCCTATCAGGATAGGCTAAAGAGACTGAGGCTCTTCGGCTTGAAGAAAAGGCGGCTGAGGGGAGATATGATAGAGGTCTATAAGATAATGAGTGGAGTGGAACGGGTCAATGTGGAGCGTCTGTTTATGCTTTCCAAAAATACTAGGACAAGGGGGCACGCGATGAAGCTGCAGTGTGGTAAATTTAAAACGAATCCGAGGAAATATTTCTTCACTCAACGTGTAGTTAAACTCTGGAATTTGCTGCCGGAAAAGGTGGTTAAGGCAGTTAACTCAGCAGAATTCAAAAAAGGGTTGGACAGCTTCCTGAATGGACGAGGGAATAATACAGTATTTCTAGGATGGGCGGGACAAATTGCTTGTTCTTTTGGCTATTGTTGGTGACAGGGTGCTGGGCTCAATGGACCCTTGGTCTGGTTATGTAAGAGCCTCAAGAGGCAGCTGACAGGGGGGGGGCAAAGTTCCCCGGCACCGGTCTCCAAGGGGGAGCCCGAGCCCAGCAAGCTTCTTCCTGCCCGCTTCTGGATCTGTCCTCTTCTGCTCCTGCATGCTGCCCAGGATCCGGATGATCGCATTAAAGCGATATTGCGTTAATGCAATCATCTGGGTCCTGATTCCCAGCACAGAAGAGGACAGAGCAAGGGAGAAGACAGAAAGGTGTGGGGGGCTGAATGTAGGGGGGTGGGGGTGCGGCGGCAGCAGCCCAGGTGGTGATGGGGGGGTGCATGGGGATGCGCAGCTGTCCAAGTCCTGCCCCGGGTCTGGCTGTGTCTCTCGGCAGCCCTGCCTCCAGGTTTGCTCCTGTTCCACTTGGCCAATGGACCACCAAGATAGGCCCGGGGGTTGGGAAGTGCTGGAAGTTGGGGAGGATCATGGAGGGGCTTCTGCTATTGGTGGAGGGATCTGGAGAGGGGTCTGGGCATGCTAGGGGGAGTCCAGAAGGGCAGTGGGGCATGGCCAGCAACAGGCTGTGACCCAGAACTTATACAGGTGCTGGCTGAAATTCAGTACCGGCACCTGCATAACTAAGTGGGGTATAGTTAGGACAACTTAAGTGTGGCTCAATCTGCCCGCTTAGCTATGTGGGCACTGCACTGAATATATCTGGCTCGCACGTGGCTTCCAGCCCCTGCCTGGCTCCGTCCTGGAAATACCCCGCTCTGCTCGGATTAGAGTTGGTTGGTTAGTGCTGAAATTCAGTGGCCCATCCTGATGAACTGCGGCTGAACACTGGCGGGTAGCCCGCTGACTGCACTTTAAGCTGGCAGGAACCTCCTCTGCTCACTTAAATCAATTTGAATATTGACCTCTGTGAATTTAAAATGGAACTTGTTAGATTACTCATGAATACAAACCTCACTTGCAGCTTTAACGCCACAGGACCTTGGACATCTCTTTGCATCCATAATCCTCAGCTACTTAGCTATGCCTGCATAGGTTTCTTCTCCCCTTCCCTTTCTAATAGCCATGATGCGCATAAGGCAGGGAAACTGGCAGGCAGACATTCACCCCAGAGATGGCTGCCTGTAGACTTGCAAAGTGTTTTGACTGTCTGCCATGTTGAGATCCTGCACAGATGAAAGGCGGCATGAATGTGCTAATTACTATCGGCAATTAATCATCTCCAGACAGGGTTGTCAGATTCCTGACCTACATCAAATCTCTTCCCCTCCCCCACCCCCTTCCCAGACCTTCTGGCTCAGTCCTTTTCACTAGATGCAATGCCATGACCAGGTGGGTGTGTTGCTGATGAGCAAACAGACAGACCTGTAGGAGACGGTCTTAACCAAATAAATAACCCCAATTTCTCCCAGTTCTCTCTGATTCTTGCTATGCACATTCAGAAATAATGACCTGATTTTATATGCAGATTGGTTTTCCCAGTATCTAGCAGGTCCCCATTTAAGTTTAATAACTAGCAGTCTGTAGTCACAGCAAAATTTAAACACCCAGGTGGCCAGGAATTTACAACCCGCCAGACACCACAAACTTGTTATATTACAGTCTCCATTCTGCTGGAAGTCTGTAATGCTCCCTTGTAGGCGTCTCTGGGTTTGGGGCAGTGGCATAGCTAAGGGTGGGCCTGGGTAGGCACAAGCCCACCCAGTCTTGCCTCAGGCCCGCCCAGTCAGCAGCCCATGAGGCCCCCAAAACTCTTCAGTGGTGGCGCCTCACTACTCTCTCTCTCTTCTCCACTCGTGACCTGGCATCTGGTCCACTGCCTCAGGTCCAAACTTAAATTGTGAACCCTCCAGGCACAGGCAGCTCCTTGTGACTTTGGGCAAGTCACTTAACCCTCCATTGCCCCATGTAAGCCGCATTGAGCCTGCCATGAGTGGGAAAGCGCAGGGTACAAATGTAACAAAAATAAAATAGATACTATTGGAGATTCTACATGGAATGTTGCTACTATTGGAGATTCTACATGGAATGTTGCTATTCCACTAGCAACATTCCATGTAGAAGGCTGCGCAGGCTTCTGTTTCTGTGAGTCTGACGTCCTGCACGTACGTGCAGGACGTCAGACTCACAGAAGCAGAAGCCTGCGCGGCCACGTTGGTGATCTGCAAGGGCCGACTTCTACATGGAATGTTGCTAGTGGAATAGCAACATTCCATGTAGAATCTCAAATAGTAGCAACAGTGGAGGAGTGGCCTAGTGGTTGGGGTGGTGGACTTTGGTCCTGGGGAACTGAGTTCGATTCCCACTTCAGGCACAGGCAGCTCCTTGTGACTCTGGGCAAGTCACTTAACCCTCCATTGCCCCATGTAAGCCGCATTGAGCCTGCCATGAGTGGGAAAGCGCGGGGTACAAATGTAACAAAAATAAAATAGATACTATTGGAGATGCATGGAATGTTGCTATTCCACTGGCAACATTCCATGCAGAAGGCTGCGCAGGCTTCTGTTTCTGTGAGTCTGACGTCCTGTGCAGGACATCAGACTCACAGAAGCAGAAGCCTGCGCGGCCACATTGGTGATCTGCAAGGGCCGACTTCTACATGGAATGTTGCTAGTGGAATAGCAACATTCCATGTAGAATCTCAAATAGTAGCAACAGTGGAGGAGTGGCCTAGTGGTTAGGGTGGTGGCCTTTGGTCCTGAGGAACTGAGTTCAATTCCCACTTCAGGCACAGGCAGCTCCTTGTGACTCTGGGCAAGTCACTTAACCCTCCATTGCCCCATGTAAGCCGCATTGAGCCTGCCATGAGTGGGAAAGCGCGGGGTACAAATGTTAACAACAACAACAACAAAAAAAATATCCAGTGTACCTGAAAGTAACTCATCTTGAGCTACTACTTTAAAAGGTGTGAGCTAAATCTAAATAAATAAAAGGGTTAGTGGATGAGTTTACCCTCATTTCCCCCCCAGGAAAACCCCAAAATGACCTCTGTGAACAAGGCTAAAAACAAACAGCTTTATTGAACTATGTACAGGTTTTGCTACACAAGTATATAACGGTGTAGAAAGATTAGCAAAGTTTAAAGCTTTGCTTTGAGATAACTTCGGAAACTCATAGAAAACCATAAACCATACACCACACAGACTAATGCCAACACCCTTAACCAATTACTTCTCACCGACAGTATTCTTTTAACCAATCAGTTCAACACTCTTTGAATCCATTAGTCCTTTTGCCTAAGCAGCAAATCCTGGTCCCTTCCTGTCACTCTAACCCGCGTCTTTGTGTGGGTGTGGTCTGTGCCCCACTCCTTACTCCTTTCTTATGTTCTTCCCTGGCCCTTCTCCCACCAAGTCCCCAAGTCTCACCCTCCTGCTGGAGCACTCGGGCTGGTGGCTGCTAAATGTTCTGTTGAGTTGAACTGGCCTGGCCCCGCAGCCAAGCTCCAATTTCTCCATGTGCTCCTGATGCCAATCCACACCCCGCTCTGCTCCCGGTGCTTTCTGCCACTTGGCCTTGGGTACCCATAGTGCCTCCAATGACCTTCCCTGAAGTGGTTCCCAGGGGGTCAATACACCCTGGGCTTACTCCCAAGGACCTCTTCTGCCACTGGACCTGGGGTCCAATTGGATCCACAGGCCTTCTGTCCAAAGCCGTCGAGAGACACAGCTGGGCCCAGGGCAGGACTGGACTGCCTCGTGCGCACCCCCCCTGGGCCGCCGCTGCCCCACCCCTTTCTATCTCCATGCTGCTCCCTCGCTCTGACCTCTCCTACTCCAATGCTCCTGTGTACCGGGAGTCGGGACCCGGATGATTGCATTAACTTGATATCACGTTAATGTAAACATCCGGGACCTGGGCGGCAGGCAGGAGCAGGAGAGACAGACCTAGAAGTAGGCAGAAGCTTGCTGGCACCAGGCCTGAGGCCGGGCCCAGGGAATTTTGCCCCCCCCCCCCCCTTGGCGGCCTTGCTTCTGCCTTACCCTCAGCCACTCCCAAGGGTCACTCATCTTCCCATCTTCTTGAGGTGCCTCCAGGGGTCCTGCTGTGGACCAGAATACCAGCTTTTAACAGAGCTCTGGAACCCACAGTCCTCGAACTCCCTCATAGAGGACAACCTCTTCTCTGCCAGTCTTCAGGAGGAGCCCATGGGTACTTTTCCCTTCTGTGGCCAAGAATACTTAACAAGGCTCTGCAACCAGCACTAACAAGGTTTCCACAAGAGAGGGCAACTTCCCCACTGTCAAGATTCAAGGTTCAACTTTAAGGTTCACTGTCAGTCTTCAGGAAGAGCTCAAGGGGTATTTTTCTCTGCTGTGGCACAGAATACCAGCCCTTAACAGGTTCAACAGCGTTTCCTCATTAGAGAGCTCAACCAAGCACAGAACCTCTGAATAACAGAGACCTGAAGACTCAGATGTCCCTTCCTAGTAACTAGGTCACTCTCCTGGTAAGTAAATTCTTTGAACCCCTCCTCCCCAGATTAGCTTTAGCTATCTTTCCTCTGTGTGTTTACCTTACTAAACTCATGTTACTTTTATCCTCTTTAGTGGATAATATCTCCCAAAGTGTGTAAATGTGATCCCATCAGCCTGTCTGTCTCTCCTTCACTGAATAATTAACATAAGGTGCTGCCCACCTTTCTACTATCCAGTGTTGCTGCTCAGGCAAGATGACAGAAACCTCTCTGAGGGGTCCTTTTACTAAGTTGCGGTTAAAAAGGGCCCTGCACTAGCGACAGGGGTTGTTTTTGCCGCACGCTGAGGCCCTTTTTACTGCAGCAGGTAAAAAGGCCGGAAAAGACATGGCCATGCAGTAAGATTTCTCTTTACCGCGTGGCGATGCAGGGGGGAGCACTTACCACCTCCCATTGAAGCGGAGATAAGGGCTCCCACACTAACCTGGCAGTTACCGGGTAGCAGGGGCATAGCCAGACATCGGTGGGAGGTGGGTCCAGAGCCCGAGGTGAGGGGGCACATTTTAGTCCCCCCGTCACCACTGACCCCCCCCCTGTCGCCACCGCCGCAACCACCACCTTTGACCCCCCCCTCCAGCGCCAACCCTTTCGATCTCCCCTTCCCGCCGCCGCCAACCCTCCCCCGCCTCCGCAGTCGGGTACCTTTGCTGGCGGGGGTCCCCAACCCCCACCAGCCGAAGTCCTCTTCTCCGGCGCGGCCATGTTGCTGATCTGCAAGGATTCTGTTTCTGTGAGTCAGAAACAAACGTCAGACTCACAGAAACAGAAGCCTTGCAGATCAGCAAAGCGGCTGCGTCGGAGAAGAGGACTTTGGCTGGCGGGGGTTGGGGACCCCCGCCAGCAAAGGTACACGATGGCGGCGGTGGGGGGGAGGAAGGGGTTGGTGGCAGGGGGGCCAGGGGCCAAATCTATGGGGGCCCATGCCCCCACATAGCTATACCCCTGCCCGGTAGTGCGTGGTACTGCCTGATTACCGCTGAGTAACCCTCTGTGGAAATATTTTTTGAATATTTCTGCTAGGATGGAAAATACTGGGTGCTGGGGATGGAAGTACTGCCAGCGCCCACATTGGGTCAGCAGTAGCTCCGGATTGGCGCGCAGTAAGCCTGCGGTGGTCTTACTGCCACTTAGAAAAAAAGGTCCCTTATTTTCTCAATGCAATACACAGGGGCGGCCCGACCATTAGGCCACCTGAGATGGGGGCCTCAGGCGGCACTTTGCAGGAGCGGCATCTCGGGGGGTGGCTTCACTGAGTTTTACCGGGTCATGGTGACTTCCAAACCCGGCAGTGGCAGCAATTCCCATACGCTGCCCTGCTGCCACCGGCACCCGCCTCTTCCCTTTACTGCGGCCACCTGAATTAACTTCCTGTTTCGCTCAGGCGGCTGCAGTAAAGGGAAGAGGTGGGTGCTGACGGCGGCAGAGCAGCATATGGGAATCGCTGCCGGGTTTGGAAAGTCATCTTTAACAGGTAAAATGCCCAGGGGGCGGTGGGGCGGCATCTCGGCTGGGGGGGGGGGGGCGGCATGCAAGCTCCGCCTCAGGCGGCATCTTGCCTTGGGCCGGCCCTGGCAATACATAAGTACATAAGTAATGCCATACTGGGAAAAGACCAAGGGTCCATCGAGCCCAGCATCTTGTCCACGACAGCGGCCAATCCAGGCCAAGGGCACCTGGCAAGCTTCCCAAACGTACAAACATTCTATACATGTTATTCCTGGGATTTTGGATTTTTCCAAGTCCGTTTAGTAGCGGTTTATGGACTTGTCCTTTAGGAAACCGTCCAACCCCTTTTTAAACTCTGCTAAGCTAACCGCCTAAGCTACAGACAGAGAAAGTCTGCTTTTACGACTCACTGTGACCAAAGATCTCTCTCCCCAGTTTCTCATTAAACCTTCCCTTTGGGGGGGGGGGGGGGGGGGTTGCACATCTTTGACAGGTGCAATCTACTAGCAAATTAATTTCAATGAAAACATCTGAATTTCAGTGTATCCCTCATGGGACACGCAGAGGATCTGCTGATACCTGAAAAACGTGTTTCTTCCTTGAAAATTAGCACAGCCAAATGTAAAGGGTAGGAATAATTCACAACTTCCCTCCCTGCCTCCTGCCTTGGTGCAGACTCCTTGCGGGGATAAATGTTTTACTGCATAAATTGCAGGTTGTAAACATAAGCAACAGGACCAACAGCATCTAATCTGGCGTCATAGTGCACCTTGGATGAATCCAGGCGTTTGCAGCACAGAATTATTCTTGCAAATCTTCTGAGGATGTGTTTGCTATTCTGCAGAGCAAAGTCTGAAGGTCTACGAATGGGGGCAGTCAGAGACGCCTCCAAAAAGACAACAGAAAACAAGCAATGGGACTTAAGATACAGATAAGTAGTGAGGCATACTGGTACCGAAACCTCTAAATGCAGCAATTTTTTAGTCCAGTAAGATTAGTGGAGTGGAGCGGGTGGACGTAAATCACTTGTTTACTCTTTCCAAGAATACTGGGACTGGGGGGCACGCAATGAAGCTATAAAGTAGTAAATTTGAAACAAATCGGAGAAAATATTTCTTCACTCATTGTGTAATTAAACTCTGGAATTTGTTGCCAGATGTAGTAAAAGCAGTTTGCTTAGCGGGGTTTAAAAAAGGTTTGGATAGCTTCCTAAAAGAAAAGTCCATAAGTCATTATAAAAATGGACGGGGAAAATCCACTGCTTATTTGTGGGATAAGCAGCATAAAATGTATTGTACTGTTTTGGGATCTTGCCAAGTACTTGTGGCCTGGATTGACCACTGTTGGAAACAGGATGTTGGGCTTGATGGAGCTTCGTTCTGTCCCAGTATGGCAATACTTATGTACTTAAGGGTTTGCTGAGGACAGAGATACAGCAAGATGACCTCCTACATCTTGCCATGACGCTTTACCTGTCCCTCAGGTAAAGCTAACCAATGCCTTAAATCTTTCTTTGTAACTTTCTGCATCACTGAGCCCAATCTCTCTTGAAAAGAAAAAAAAATTTGAAAAGTGACAAGTTACATCCCAAATGCATTTATTTCAGGTAAAATAAAATTTGTTAAAATGACAAAAATGATAAAGGGTACAGGATAAAGGAAAGGTTAAAGAGGTTAAGGCTCTTCAGCTTAGAGAAGAGACGGCTGAGGGGAGATATGACAGAGGTCTATAAAATACCGAGTGGAGTACAACGGGCAGATGTGAATTGCTTGCTTATTCTTTCCAAAAATAAAAGGAAGCACACAATGAAGCTCCTAAGTAGTAAATTTACAACAAATTGGAGAAAATATTGCTCCACTTAACATATAATTTGTTGTCAGAGAATATGGTAAAAGCAGTTAGCTTAGCAAGGCTTCAAAAGTTCTTAAAAGTTCATAAGCCATTATTAAGATTGATTTGGGAAAATCCACTGTTTATTCCTGGGATAAGCGGCAAAAAGTCTGTGTTACCCTTTTGGGATCTTGCGACCTCGATTGGCCACTTTGGAAACAGGATACAGGGCATGAAGGCCCTTCAGTCTGCTTATGTACTTACGTAAAACCAGTGCCGTAGCAAGGGCTAATGGCACCCGGGGCGGGTTGCCGCTGCGCACCCCCCCGGGTGCAGCACGACGTGACCCCCCCCCCCTCTGCAGCGGACCCCCCCCCCCGGAGCGCAACCCCCCCCCCCCCCAGAGTGCATTCTTACCTGCAGGAGGGCCGATCCGCCCCGAGTGCATGTCACTCGGAGCTGCGTCGGCCCCACTGGTTCCCTGCTCTCTCTGCCCCAGAACAGGAAGTAACCTGTTCCGGGGCAGAGAGAGCAGGGAACCAGCAGGGCCAGCACCCCCTGAGCGTGTGCACCCGGGGCGGACCGCCCCTCCCGCCCCCCCCTTCCTATGCCACTGCGTAAAACCCAAATGAGAAAAGGTGGACTATTAGGCAAGAAGACATTTAAAAAAAACCTTGTAAAGGAATCCTGAGAGAAGAATTCACAGTGGTATAAGGAGGGCACTACAGAAAGTAAATCAGTCAGCAAAATCCAGTCATTCCAAAGTGATGGACGCTTGGACAAATCTTTCACAGATACATTAAATAAGTAGATGAAGCACAGTTTACATAAGCTGAGTGCGTGCCCTAATTACTGCGCAGCTGATTATATGGGGGCTTTTAAAAACTTTATTAGAATGGGGACGTCAGTGCACGCTGACTGGGAAGGAAGGTGTACATAGAATCTCAGCAAAAATCAATTATGGAATGTGGACGCCATCATAACTGCTGAGGACATGGCAGGGGCATAGCCAGACCTCGATGGGAGGGGGGGAGCCAGAGCCCAAAGTTGGGGGGGGGCGCATTTTGGCCTGCCTCCTCGCTGCCACCCCTCGACTGCTGCTTCCACCCCCCTGTCGCCGCAGCCCCCCACCTGCTGCCACTGCATGAAACTACCTTGGCTGGTGGGAGTTCTCAACGCCCGTCAGCTGAAGCGTTTTTTTCCACCCTGGTCTCTTATTGCCTGTCCTGCTCTCAGTCGCGCTGTGCATGCTTGTTTTAATGAAGTGTCATGCATGCTCAGTTTCACTAAAACGAGTGTGCACGGCGCGACTGAGAAGAGCAGGGTAGGCAATGCAGCAAGACCACCGTGGGACAAAAGCTTCAGCTGGCGGGGGTTGGGGACCCCTGCCAGCCAAAACGGGGGCCCCAGAGCCAATTTGAGTGGACCAAGGCCCCATGGCCCCCGTAGCTACGCCACTGGGACATGGAGAAGAACAATCCAGATGATATACATGGTAACACAGTAGATGACGGCAGACAAAGACCTGTACGGTCCATTCAGTCTGCCCAACATGATAAATTCATTTTACTTGATATGCGATACTTTATATATATACCAGAGTTTGATTTGTCCTTGCCATTCTCCGGGCACAGAGCGTAGATGTCTGCCCAGCACTGTTCTTGCACTAAAAGTTCTGAAGATTCTGGAATCCTAAAGAGTTACAAGATTCCGGAATCCCAATTAGTAGCAACATTCCATGTAGAACCCAAAAGAGTAACATAGTAAATGATATTCAGCACTATTTAACTGGCCAGGAATGGCTCCTGGCCGATTAAATAGCCTAAAGCCAACTAAGCACTAATATTCAGCCGAGATAGAATATTAGCTCTTAGGGCCAGATTCTATATATGGTGCTTAAAAAATCCATGAGGAAATGATTTCTGCCTAAGCGTATTCTATAAACAGCGCCTAAATTTAGGCGCAGTATAGAATGCACATAGTTGATATCTCAGTGCCTAAATCTATGAACATTCATTTACACCAACAAAAATCTGGTGTAAACCCCAGTGTGTAGATTTACACGCACTAGGCCATATTCTGTAACTAGATACGTAAATTTCAGAACGCTCACAAAACCCCCATTTCCCCACCCCTTTTGAGCTGTACACTTTAAAATTTAGGCGCAGTTAAATACAGAATATGCTTAATAGCGGCGGACTGACCATTCAGGCAACAAGGCAGTGCCCGAGGGCCCAGAGGCTCTGCCTGGTTGCCCGCCACTGTCGCCCCTGCATACTACAGGCCCCCTGGGGCCCTGGTGGTCTAGTAGCCACTGCCCCTATTCTCCCCAGCACCGCTGTGTTTTAAAAATGGCTGCCGAGACTCTCTGTGGCAGTCTCATGAGACTGTTGAGACCCACGAGACTACCGCAGCCATTTTGAAAACACAGCACTGGGCAGAGAGCGGCAGCAGGTGGGCAGGAAAGAGTGGGGTTCTTTCCTACCCCCGAAGAAGCCATTAGAACACCAAGGCCCTTCAAGGCAGGGGGGCGGCAGTAGTGGGGGGGGGGCAGCGGTAGTGTGGGGGGGCGGCGGTAGTGTGTGGGGGGCGGTAGTAGTGTGGGGGGGCAGCAGTAGTGTGGGGGGGGCGGTGGTAGTGTGGGGGGGCAGCGGTAGTGTGGGGGGGCGGTGGTAGTGTGGGGGGGCGGTAGTAGTGTGGGGGGGCAGCGGTAGTGTGGGGGGGGCGGTAGTAGTGTGGGGGGCAGCGGTAGTGTGGGGGGGCGGTGGTAGTGTGGGGGGGCAGCGGTAGTGTGGGGGGGCGGGTAGTAGTGTGGGGGGGCGGTGGTAGTGTGGGGGGGCAGCGGTAGTGTGGGGGGGCGGTAGTAGTGTGTGGGGGGGCAGCGGTAGTGTGGGGGGGCAGCGGTAGTGTGGGGGGCAGCGGTAGTGTGGGGGGGTGGTGGTAGTGTGGGGGGGCAGCGGTAGTGTGGGGGGCAGCGGTAGTGTGGGGGGGCGGTGGTAGTGTGGGGGGGCAGCGGTAGTGGGGGGGGGCGGCGGTAGTGTGGGGGGGCAGCGGTAGTGTGGGGGGCAGCGGTAGTGTGGGGGGGTGGTGGTAGTGTGGGGGGGCAGCGGTAGTGTGGGGGGCAGCGGTAGTGTGGGGGGGCGGTGGTAGTGTGTGTGGGGGGGCAGTAGTAGTGTGTGGGGGGGGCAGTGCAGGCAGTATGAGGGAGGTCAAGAGTACTCTCACTGCCCAGAGGCCCAGAGTATTCTTAGTCCAACCCTGAAGCTTAGTGAGATGTGCACATAAAATTCTCATTCTTGCCAATTAGTGCTCATTACTGCTTGTTAAGTGCTGTAAAATACACTGATTGCCTTGATGAGCCAATTAAGTTATGCATGTAGTTATAGAATATGCTTCAATTTCCGCGCAGATCTCTAGGCACGTTATATACAACCCGGTCCTTAGCGTCTAGCCTTGTCACCGGCTATGTCACGTGACATAGCCATAGCACCAATATTCAGTGGCGTAGCACATGTTTAGCGGTAGCTGGTGGGGATCCCAAGCTCCGCCAGCTGAAGACTTCCCCCCTGATGGTAATGAAAACGCTACTCTCCGTGATACCGGCATCTGCACATGCTCAGTTTTCAGCGCATGCCTGCTGCAGACTGAAGGAAAGAAGCGTTTTCCCGCCAGCTGAGATATTTTTTTGGTGGTGGTGGGGGAGGAAGAGAACACTTGGTGCCCACCCACTTCTTGCCTAGGCCCACCCAAAATCTGTTGTCTGGCTACGCACCTGATTCATTGGCTGACTAAGTTTAGCAGCCAGATAAACCCATGTAAATAGTAGGTCTCTATTCGACCGCTATAACTTAGCTGGTCAGCTGATGAATATCGGCTTAACCAGTTATGTTTTAGGAGCCAACCACCCCCCCCCCCCCAGAAGAAATTCAATGCCGGTCACTGGATATGGCCCCGGCATTGAATTTCTGGGTTCACCGACGACCATGGGAGTTAGCCGGGCTTCCTCCTGTAGTCTCAGTATCAGCTGCCAGGCGCTTATTTTGAAAAAAAGTTTAGGCACCTTGTAATGTCAAAGTGACTTTGGATAGCATTAGACTATTACTAGGGTGACATAAGGAGGAAATGTCATAGTTAACACCTTTCTAAAGCATCTTTGGAAGCAAAGTATTTCATACCGTGTCACGCAGCCACAGAAGCTGGTAACCTCACCCAGATGAACGGGAGACCAACCAAAATTGCGTTGCAAGTTGCTTTGAGGATAAGAGAAAAGGGGGCCGGTACTGGCAAAGGTCTAGAACGGTAAAGGATAGAAAGCAGAATGACACTCGGTTCGGTGCTGGGTCTTCCTGCTATATTTTTATCATCAATCTAAATTATTTACATAACAACATCCTATATAATAATTCTCACCTCCAACGTTCCATGCTTGGGACCGTGGGTCCCTGGCTGCAAGTGGTCTGCGAGGCAGACACGCAGGACGTCACTGACGTCAACACAGCTCGGAATCAGCTGTCACCACCCCCCCCGCGCTATGGCCCCCTCGAAACCCACCCCCTCCCGCGAACCTGTCGATCCCCCCCCCCCGCCGGAACGCCGAAAACTGCCGCCGCCGTTGTTGTGCTACCTTCCCTTCCCTTCCCGTAGGTTGTTCAATCATCTTCTTAGAAAGTTTTACTCCGTGCGTCTGACGTCAGACGCACGGAGTTAAACTTTCTAAGAAGATGATTGAACAACCTACGGGAAGGGAAGGTAGCACAACAACGGCGGTGACGGTGGCGGCAGTTTTCGGCGTTCCGGGGTGGGGGGGGATCGACAGGTTCGCGGGAGGGGGTGGGTTCGAGGGGGCCATAGCACAGAAACCTACAGAAACGGGCCTTTTTTACTAGTAACCAATAAAACGTTTTTGCAGAGGATGCCAACATGTGCATTGTGCTCAAGCAATAAAGTGAAAGGAACAGGCAATCTGAAGGGGTGGGGGTGGTGCAACCTGCGAAATCTGATTCAGCAGCAGAGTCTGGTCACAGCTGGCAGAGCACAGAGAGCTCTGGCAGGAATCAAAACAGCAATTTGTTGTACAGCCCTACAGTGCTCCCCTAACTTTCACGTTCAGAAATTGAAAGCTATTTGGTGTATCGGGGTTTATTTTTACATTGGAAACCAGTCAGTTTTAAGCTGTCATTGAAATTGGTTTGAAACTGGTTTCAGCTGCACTGATAAACGTGGGTGTACCAGGCTCTTGTGAAGTTAAGGAGAGATGTAATAGCACCATCCGCATTAACTGCCGGATTCTATATAGATCGACCAAAGTTGGGCATGGACCATAGATACGCGCCTAAACTAAATTAGCTAATTAGGTGATAATCAATTATTGACATTAAGAAGCACTTAATTGGCAGTCACTAGGCAATATGCACAGATCAGCCCTATGACCTATTCTATAACACGTGTGACTAAATTTCATAGGACACAACTCCAAAGGTGCGTGGCCATGGGTGGGGCATAGGCAGGTCAGGGGCGTTCTCGGAAATTAGGCATGATGTTACAGAATACCTGCATTTGCGCACCTGTCATCCATTGAGCGACAGCATTCACATCAGCCTTTAGTAGACAGAAGTACTCACACCCAAAGTTAGGCAGGAAATGCGCACTAAGGGGCCTGTTATTACTTCATTTTCTAATTGCTTTATTGTCTAATTGCTCTGTCTCCTTCTAATTACTCTGTCCAATTACTTGACCTAATTCTGTCTAATTATCTAATTCCCTACCTAATTCCCCACCTAACTCCCTAATTCCTTCACCTAATTCCCCACCTAATTCCCTAATTACTTTACCTAAACCCCCTAATTACATACCTAATTACTTTGCCTAATTGTTTATTGTCTAATTAGATTATTGTCTAATTGCTTTATCATCTTATTGCCTTGTAATTATCTGTACTGGAATAAAGACTATCCCTTTGGAAGGAAAACAGCTTCTGTCCTGTCTATCACCCCTTACCTCGGGGGTGGTTGGTCCATCATATCTGGGGTGGGTGTGAGGAGGTAGAAAAACCTTATTTGCCCCATACTTCCAAATTGTATATTCCTTATGGTACGCAGATATTTCAGAGAAATAATTCCCACATAATCATGGTCCTCACCGATACTAGGCTGTCAGAGGAGGCCCTAACAGACTCCACTATAAAGAGGCCCTTTCACAGAGCGGTGGTAAGCCCAACGCAGGCTTACTGCTCACTCATTTGGGACTACTGCCAGCCCAATGCGACCGCCGACGGTAGTCTCGCCCTGAATGTGCGCCATTTCCGAGGGAAAAAGAACACCCCTGGAAATGGCTTGTGCGGTGGTAACCTGGCAGTAATCAGGCATCACCGCGTGCTGCCCGGTTGCCGCCGGTTTAGCGCAAGATTCCCCTATCGCCACCTCAGTGGGTGGCGGTAAGGGCTCCCCATCACATGGCCATGTGTGCCTGGAGTCTTTTAACCCACTGCGGTAAAAAGGGCCCAGGCGCGTGGGAAAAATGGCCACCGCCGCCAGCGCAGGGCCTTTTTCCCCACAGCTTGGTAAAAGGGCCCCTCAGCTAGTGTTCTAGCCAGGGCCAGTTTTAGACATGATGGGGCCCAGGGCAGAAAATTAAGAAGGAGATCCCTGATCACCTCTCCTCCCCCTCCTCCGATCTCCCCACTTGAATTGCTACTAAGTGGACTGGGCATCTCTTACCCTTCTCCCCACCACGGTCCATCTCCCTCTTGTCCCCTCACTTTGTGGTGTTCTTTAAAAATGTATTTCCCTTCTCAGAGGGGCCCCGGGCGCAGCAGCCATCCTCACAAGCTGCCTCTGGCTGCCCCGAAGCTTTCCCTCTCTGCCGCAATCTGCCGAGGCAGAAAAAGGAAATTGCATCAGAGGGGGGGTGGGGGGTGGATCGCAACAGAGAAGGGAAAGATTCAGGGCAGCCGGGGGCAGCTTGTGAGTTTGACTGCTGCACTGGGGCCCCTAAGAGAAGGGAAATACATTTTTAAAGACGATCGAGAAGGAAGGCGGAGATGGGCTGTGGTGGGGAGAAAGGATCACGGAGGCCCTGGAGCTGTGGGGCCCAGGGCAGCTGCCCTGTTTGCCCCACCACCACCACCACCACTCATGCTGGCTCTGCTCCACACAGAGTGCCCTTCGCAGATTACTAGCTTAGCATGGATCATCCCAGCGCCATTTCTTAAATTTTCCCCAAAGCATTTAAACAAGAGTTCTTTGCAACTAAAACTGAAGCAGGTTTTGCCCTCACTAATTAAATCTGATTGGACTGGTTTAATAAAAAAGGCAGCTCGTCCAAGACGAAGGCGCTAGGACACAGATGAGGCACCAGAACTGGTGGGCAGACGTTCACCCCAGGGGTGACTGCACGGAGGCATACACAGTATTTTGGCTGTCTGGCATGTTCAGATCCTGCACAGGATAAAGGCAGCACGAATGTGCTAATTACAATCAGCAATTAATCATCTCCAGAGTCCAGGCACAGTTGTCAGACTCCTGACCTACATCAAACCTCACAACCCCCCCCATCCCCGAGACAGGAATCTCCAACGGTAAACCAACAGTATTTTCCTGCTAATATAAATACCTATAAATTTCTACCTCAGAAATAAATACAAGCCCCTCTGGAACACCAAGTTGGTGTATGGAGTGCCATCTTACAGCATCCGTGCTCCTTGCCCTACAGGATCCATCTCTTGGCATCTAGAGGATCCTTTAAATGGGATTCCTGTCCCATTAGCCCCTGTAACAAGGATGGGTGGTGGCTACATCTAACCTCACATTTATCAACTGCTGGCTGCTTAAATTGTATTGACCCCTCCATATTTAGCAGAGACTTTTGTAAAATATTTGGGAGCTAAGGGGCCCTTTTACTAAGCCGCATAGGCGCCTATGCGCACCCAACGCGCGCTGAATTGGAGTTACCGCCTGGTTACTGCGTGGCCCTTGTGGTAATTTCAATTTTGATACGCGCGACTGAAAAATATTTATTTTCTGACGCGCAGAGACCATTACCACCCGGTTACCATATGAGACCTTACCGCTAGGTCAATGGCTTGCAGTAAGGTCTCAGACCCAAAATGAACAGGCAGCAATTTTCATTTTGCCGCACATCTGTTTTCGGCAAAAGTATTAAAAAAGGCATTTTTTTGTCTACACTACCGCAGGCCATTTATCAGCGCACCGTAGTAAAAGGACCCCAAAGTGAATGAGCATTGATGCTTTCAGGCTTATTTTCCAAAGAGAAGGACGCCCATGGGCGTCCTCGACCGATAATGGAAAAAAGAAGGGCGTCCCTGACGAACACTTGGATGACTTTACTTGGTCCATTTTTTCTTACAACCAAGCCTCAAAAATGTGCCCTAAATGACCGGATGAGCACCGGAAGGAATCGGGGACGTTCTTGGCTTAAATCCCGTACCCTTGCCGACTTCACTCATTTCAAATTCATGCTGAACTCCTTCCAGTCTGCCCTTTCACTTACCAAGCAGGATTACTTCACCCAATTGACTAATTCCCTCGGTTCTAACCCTCGACTTCTTTTCGCCACACTAAATTCCCTTCTCAAAGTACCTCCGTCTCCTATTCCCCCTTCTCTTTCTCCACAGACTCTAGCTGATTACTTCCATGATAAAATCCGTAAGATTAACCTTGAATTTTCATTCAAACCCTCCCCACCTCTCTCCTTTAGCCCGCACCCCCTACTCTCCTTCCTCTCCTTCTTTCTCCTCCTTCTCAGAAGTTTCTACTGAAGAAACTGCCCTTCTTCTTTCCTCCTCTAAATGTACTACCTGTTCCTCTGATCCCATCCCCACTTACCTACTTAACACTATCTCTCCTACTATCATCCTTAATCTTTCACTCTCCACTGCAATTGTTCCTACGACCTTCAAACATGCCATTGTCATTCCACTCCTTAAAAAACCCTCACTTGACCCTACCTGTCCCTCCAACTATCGCTCCATCTCCCTTTCCTCTCCAAATTACTTGAACGCATCGTTCACTGCCGTCGTCTTGACTTTGTCTCTTCTCAACCTATTCTTGACCCACTCCAATCTGGATTTCGCCCTCTTCACTCTACTGAAACTGCACTTACTAAAGTCTCTAATGATCTGCTTCTGGCTAAATCCAGAGGTCTCTATTCCATCCTCATCCTTCTTGACCTATCTGCTGCGTTCAACACTGTTGATCACACCTTACTCCTCCATACGCTGTCCTCGCTTGGATTCCGGGGCCCTGTTCTTTCCTGGTTCTCTTCCTACCTCTCACTCCGTACTTTCTGTGTTCACTCCGGTGGATCCTCTTCAACTTCCCTCCCGCTTTCAGTAGGTGTGCCTCAGGGTTCTGTCCTTGGACCACTCCTTTTCTCCATCTATACCTCTTCCTTTGGTGCCCTGATCTCATCCCATGGTTTTCATTACCACCTTTACGCTGATGACTCTCAGATCTACATCTCCACCCCTGAAATCTCAACCTTAATCCAGGACAAAATCTCTGCCTGCTTGTCTGACATTGCTGCCTGGATGTCTCAACGCCATCTCAGGGCCCTTTTTACCGCAGCTTGGTAAAAGGACCCCCTAAGGACACAGAGGGCATTCTCTTCCTCAAAAAGATGCATTATGGGATGGATTCAGTAAAAGGTGTCAAAAAGTAAGCACTGGGAAAAAGTTGCGCTCAGATCTCTTCTATAATGGATGCTCCAGGCTGGGCACTCTTTTGCTTAGCCTGTATTCCAGCGACCAACTTTGGGCGTGAGGACTTACACCAAGTGAAGCCCGGTGCAAATCCTGGCACACAACTTGGATGTGCAGCTCCCAGATTCTATAGCTTTGCACATAATTCTTTGGAATGCCCTGACCCGCCCATGCCCCTCCCATAGCCACTTCCCCTTTTGGGTTGCACATGAGAGGATTTGGGTGCGGGATCTTTACAGAATCGTGTGCAGCCATAACCAATCGCAAATCCAAATTAGAGCTAATTTACATCAATAATTGATCGTTAACAGCCAGTTATTGATTGTTAATGGCTCATTAACTAATTGATTTGTACGCACATCTCAAGATCACATGCAATTTTGGGTGCCCAAATTTGAATGTCATTTAAAAAACATGGGGGTATGCCACACGCACAATGGTGTTCCTAGGTCAGCTGTCACCCATGGCGGATCACTGCTGCACTCCCCCCACCCGGCGCTTCCCCCCCCCCCCCCCCCGAGTGAATCACCCCCTGCAAATTACGACACCCTCCCGGCGCATCACCTCCACCCCCAAAGCACATGGCTCGTACCTCTTGGGGGTGCAGGGAGCAGTCGCATGGCTGTTGGCTCCACCAGTTCCCTGCCCCGGAACAGGAAGTAACTTCACAGGGAACAGGAAACTGGTGGAGCCGACAGCCACATGGCTGCTCCCTGCACCCCCTTGCAGTGTGCACCTGGGGCAGACTGCCCCCACCACCCCACCCTTGGTACGACACTGCTCTTTACAATTGGCATCCACTTTCTTGAAAGAGTGCGCACTATAATCAGCAAACGGTAAAACACAATTTTTCATGTTTTTTCTGCTTGTTTTCATTTGATAATGACATGCAGCGACATGGAATTTGTTGTTTACTTTTCCCATATCGTTGCAAACAAATGTCCATCCCTATTGTGAATGAACAAGGAGTAAGAGGTGCAGGATGGTGGAAGAAATAAGCATAAACACTCATCTCTTCCCCCCCCCCCCCCCCCCCCCCCTCCCCCCCCCCCCGTAGCCTCTGTAAGGCTGTTATTGTTGCATTAGTATGGGCTATGCAAGGCTAACCTGTACTTCGCAGAACATGCTTCTCTGTTTAATTGGCCAATTACTACAGATTAATCTGTATGAGCATCACGTCTTCACAGTTGCATTTGAAAGGAGAGTGACCTAAATGCTTTCCCTTCCTCCCTTCCGCTGGCACTGCAGAGCATCTGCCAGAATTGGGACACAGAGGAGGAGGGCACTTGGCCAGGCTTGTGCTTCCCCTATAGCCCCCTCCCTCCACCACTGCCGCCCGCCCACACACACAAACACCTTAGGAAAAATAGAAATCTGTTGCAGATGTAATTACTTGCAAAGTCAGAAAACATCCTACGGATGTCGGTCATCTTTATTTCTGCAGACCCCCACTGGCCCTTCTCCCGCAAACCTACTGTTGTCCCTGCATAGCACCTGTACACAGAGCTGAAGCTTTTTTTGAATTAAAATCACTTAGATAAGGGACAGCAGCAGCCTGAGATCCTTTGCACTTTCTGTATTTGTTTCAGAAACTTGGCTTTACATTGCATTTAAATATAAAATTTGGATTGCTAAGCAATGTAGGATAGATCATGGGTGGTGGGGCGGGGAGGGCACAGAAGTGCTGTGCTTCATTGCAAATGACAGGATGTTAACATAGAAACATGACGGCAGATAAAGGCCATATGACCCATCCAGTCTGCCCATCCTCTGTAAACCCTAATTCTTCCTGTTCCTAAGCAACGTGGGCAGATGGGAAAAATTTTCCCTACCCCAAATCGGCCCTAAACTAGCCCAAAACCCACCCAAAGTCAAACCCCGCCTCCAATGTCACCGCCCCCGCCCCCAACGTCACCGACCCCGCCCCTGACAGCACCTCTGAAATCATTAGCCCCGCCCCTGACGTCACCTCTGATGTCATTAACCCCGCCCCTGATGTCAACCCTACCCCGGAAAAGCTTCTATTGGACCAAATTGGACCAATAGAAGCCCCCGAAAAAAGCGCAAACCCCGCACAGCTGCAACGAAAAAGAAGCCCAATTTCCCGCAGCCTGCAGCCTTCGAAAATTTCCAGCATCCTGGCTTAAAAACCAGCCCAATTGGGTGGGAAACCCACCCATCTGGCAACACTGTTCCTAAGCGATCCCACATGCTTATCCCATGCCTTTTTAAATTCTGGAACAGTCCTCGACTCCACCACCTCCACCGGGAGGCCATTCCACACCTCCACCACCCTTTCTGTGAAATAATGCTTCCTTAGGTTACTCCTAAGCCTATTCCCTCTTAACTTTGTCATATGCCCCCTCATTCCAGAGCTCTCCTTCAGTTGAAAAAGGCTCTCTTCATGTACATAAATGCCCTTGAGATATTTATTTTATTTGTATCCCACATTTTCCCACCTATTTGCAGGCTCAATGTGGCTTACATAGTTTTGTTAACATTGTTATTCCATGATATCAGATACAGTTAGTATTGTGCAGAGATTAAGTAAGGGAAGAGAGAAGAAGGAAGGGCGAGATTAGGGTAGTTATAGAGGTGGGCTTTCATAACTGAGTGGGTTGGTGAGGTGGATTAATGAGGTTATCGGTTCTCATTGCAGGCTTTGTTGAAGAAATATGTCTTCAGTGATTTGCGGAAGATAGTTGTTTCGTCAATTGTTTTCAATTGCCCCCCCCCACCTCGGGCTCTGGGCCCCCCTCCCAGCGAGGTCTGGCTACGCCCCTGGTTCTACCGCCTTCCTGTCTACGAAAAAGGTTTGTTTGTTTTCAAGTATTTGAACGTCTGTATCATGTCACCCCTGTTTCTCCTTTCCTCCAAGGTATACATGTTCAAATTAAACAATGCCACCCCCCCCTCCTCCTCTTCACATACCCCCCCTTAAAAGACGTCCCCTCTCCTGATGCCCAGGTTCTGTACCCTCCTCCCCCATTTGGGATAAAGCATCCACATTGCTCAAGGCAGTGCCCAGCCGATACTCCACCGAATAGCGGAACGGCTGCAGAGCCAAATACCATTGCATTAGGCGAGCGTTATTATTTCATTAAGCCATTTTAGGGAGGCATGATCTGTTACCAGCTTAAACTCCCTCCCCTCCAAATACACCTGACAGGTCTGGACTGCCCATCTAATGGCCAAGCAGTCCTTTTCAATAGTCGAGTAGTGGACTTCATGTGGAAAAAGCTTCCTACTTAAGTATAGCACTGGATGCTCTTCCCCCTCATGTTCCTGGGACAACACTGCCCCCAGACCTACCCCAGAAGCATCAGTCTGCAGGACAAAGCTTTTCCCAAAATCTATGGCCTTCAACACTGGCTCCTGACACAGGGCCCTTATCAAGGTTTCTATTGCCCTCTCCCCTTCCTCCCTCCACTTTAATTGATGGGGCTTACCCCCCTTCAGCATATCCGTAAGGGGAGCGGACAGGGTTGAGAAATGGGGGATAAACCGGCGGTAGTACCCAATAAGCCCCAACAACCCCCTTAGCTGTTTCTTTGTGTTAGGCCGGGGAAACTCCTGGACGTTCTGGACCTTGTCAATCAGCGGCCTCACCTCGCCCTGACCTACCCTATAGCCCAGGTATTTCACCCTCCTTTGGGCAACTTCACATAGGAGGATTCTGAGCGTAAGTGGGCAGGGAGTGAGTTCCAGAGCCCTGGACCAGCATAACTGATGGCAGTGGAGCGAGTAGCATCAAGGTGAACGACAGAACGTGGTGGTAACCAAAGTGTATTAGCGGTAGAAGACCGAAGAGACCAAGAAGGTGCATAGGGTATAAACAGATGTGAAAGATAATCTGGAGAAGATGGAAAATGAGATTTGAAAACAAGTATACAAAGCTTATACTGAATTCGAGTGGAAAGTGGCAATCAGTGTTCCACCTGAAGCAAAGGTGAAACGTGATCAAAGGGTTTATAACGGTAAAGTAAATGAACTGCTGTAGATTGGACGAGCTGAAGCCGTTTAAGAGAGGAAAGTGGAAGTCCAACATAAAGAAAATTACAATAATCGGAAAGAAGTAGGGAGATTGTGGATGCCTATCAAAGTGCCTTGCTCAGACAAATGGTGACGGAACCCACGAGGGAAGGATCTAGTGCTCATTAATCGAGGAAGTGTTTCCAATATACGGGTGGGTGCCCACCTATATAATAGTGATCATCACACCATTACAAGGGCGGCCTCCAAGACTTCAGCAGAAGTCTCGCAAGTCCGCCATTAGAAGTCTCAGCTGCCATTTTGAACAGCGATCCGGCAGCGGGGGAGCGCCAGCACCAGCAGCGGGCAGGCAGGACCAGGGATCTTTCCTGCCTGCCCCGAAGAACTGGTTACACAACCAGGGTGGCTGGAGGGGGGGGGCAGAGGGAGAGTAGGGTCGCTGGACATGGGTGGCTAGAGGGGGGGCAGGGGAGAGGAGGGTCGTTGTTTGATGCGCCGTTCCCTGCCACTTGCTCCGCGTGTTTCCCTACTCCTCCCCCTGCCTGGGAATCAACTGTGACTGGCGTCAGCCTGGGTGACTGGAGGAGGGGAAGGGGAGAGGAGGGTCGCTGGACATGGGTGGCTGGAGGGAAGGGGTGAGGTGGGCCCTGAGACCAGAGAGGTGGTGGTGGAAGGGGGGGCCTCAAACCATAAAGGGAGGGGGGAGGGGCACACACTCACTCTCTGTCTCTCATATACACTCTCTCTGACACACTCTCTGTCTATCACACTCTCCATCTCTCACACACACTCTCTCTCTCAAACATACACTCTGAGGAAAACCATGCTAAAGCCCGTTTCATTTCTGAAGAAGCGGGCCTTTTTTTACTAGTGTTAAATAAAGCAGGGGCCAGAACAGAACCCCGTGGCACATCAGAGAGAATGGGAACAGAGGGCGAACGATCTGAGTTATGACTAACATGACAAGAACGATTATAGAGATCAGCGACTGAAGCAGAGCTCATGTCAGGTTTCCAAAATGCAAAAGTAAATCACTTTATTAAACATCCACAGGGAGGGAATATAATGGATAAAAGGGTCAGTAAATCCCTCAAGCCCTTGTATTTGAAGGAGAAAACCTCCCAGATGTTTGCAGTAACTCACTGGTTCTCAAAAAAGCTGGTTGTATCACACTAGTTGGTCCTCAGTTGAGGAGCCAGGCAGTGGCTATTACTTTAATGGTCTTGCTTCCAGTAAAGGGATGCTCCGAGCCAGCACTGGGGCTGTGGTTTGCACTGACAGGTTTGCTTTGGGCCTTGTTTATTAAGCCGCACTGTAGGCATGCTAACTTTTTTCTAGCTTTAACGTGTGCAAATTTTTAGCGTGCGCTAAAAAGTTACCTACAGCGTGGCTCAGTAAACAGGGTCCTTTATTTTTTTCTTTACCAATTCTCAGATCTTCTGCACATATTTGCCCTGAATTTTTTTGCACACACCCATGATATCTAAAATAATTCCAAAAGTTTGTCCCTCTTCTTTTTACACATATAATAGAGAGGTGTGGTGGCCGTGTTAGTCCACTTTTAAAGGTAATCAATAGAAATAAAACATGGAAAAGAAAATAAGATGATACCTTTTTTATTGGACATAATATATTTCTTGATTAGCTTTCGAAGGTTGCCCTTCTTCGTCAGATCGGAAATAAGCAAATGTTGGTAGATGACAGTATGTATAAGTGAAACATAAGTTATGTCCAATAAAAAAGGTATCATCTTATTTTCTTTTGTTTTATTTCTATTGATTACACATATAATAAATATCAAGAGAGAGGACCCACAGAATTAATACTGGCTGCTGAGAGAAAGAGAGTAGAAAGGCAGCAAAGGGACAGAGGGAGACACAATGCCAGGGAGGAAATCAAATTCACATTTGCAAATTCAACAAAGGGATGCCAAAGGGACACATGCTTGTGAAATTTATCATTCGCTAGACTTGTTCATTTTTCCATAGTAATCATGAACCTACCACATCTTTCTCAGCCAGTGAGAAACTGACGGAAGGTGCAGAGGGGTAAGGGGAGGGGAGATGGAGGGGGGTTGCTAGCTGACTCTTGTTTTCTATGGATTTGGCTGTTTCAGCCCTGGGTTTTCCCACTGCATGCTTGCACCAGTAGCAGGAAATCAGAGTCTGGTTGGGGTAAAGCCAGAAATGAATCCAACTGCATGGAAAAAGGGACCCAGTTGGCCATCCTGGGGAGGAGGGCATCTAATCAGGAGTGGCCTAGTGGTTAGGGTGGTAGACTTTGGTCCTGGGGAACTGAGCAGTGGCGTACCAAGGGGGGGGGGCGGTCCACCCAGGGTGCGCGCCGCTGGGGGGTGCTGCGGTGCGCGCCTGCTCCGAGTTTGCTAACTTGCTCGTTCGCTGCAGCTCCCTCTGCCCCGGAACAGGTTACTTCCTGTTCCGGGGCAGAGAGAGCTGCAGCGAACGAACAAGCTAGCGAACTCAGAGCAGGCGCACGCCGCAGCACCCCCCCCCCCAGCGGCGTGCACCTGGGGGGATGTCATTTCGCCGGAGGGGGGAGGTGTCATTTAGCGGGGGGGGGGGGGGGTGTGCGCTGCTCCCAGGGGGGGGGCGCATCGGCGATCCGCCCCGGGTGTCATCCAGGCCAGGAACGCCACTAGAACTGAGGAACTGAGTTCGATTCCCACTTCAGGCACAGGCAGCTCCTTGTGACTCTGGGCAAGTCACTTAACCCTCCATTGCCCCATGTAAGCCGCATTGAGCCTGCCATGAGTGGGGAAAGCGCAGGGTACAAATGTAACAAAAATAAAATGGATACTATTGGAGATTCTACATGGAATGTTGCTATTCCACTAGCAACATTCCATGTAGAAGGCTGCGCAGGCTTCTGTTTCTGTGAGTCTGACGTCCTGCACATATGTGCAGGACGTCAGACTCACAGAACCAGAAGCCTGCGCGGCCACATTGGTGATCTGCAAGGGCCGACTTCTACATGGAATAGCAACATTCCATGTAGAATCTCAAATAGTAGCAACAGTGGAGGAGTGGCCTAGTGGTTAGGGTGGTGGACTTTGGTCCTGGGGGGAACTGAGGAACTGAGTTCAATTCCCACTTCAGGCACAGGCAGCTCCTTGTGACTCTGGGCAAGTCACTTAACCCTCCATTGCCCCATGTAAGCCGCATTGAGCCTGCGAGACAAGGTAAGGGAATTTATGATACCCAACTATTAAGACTAAGGATGGTAACACTTCTTGGTTGCACTAAATAGAGGCGTGCATAGTGACATAATCTGGTCCCCATCCTCAGTCAGTTTAGATCCATCCCCAGTCAATTCTTTTCCATCTCCAGCCATCCCTGCATCTACTTCCTATTCCCCACCGTATTACTACAGTCTATTCACCATCTCCAGTTTTCTTTCCCATTCCTATACCCAAACCACATTTGAGCAACCTTGTAAATTCAAGAAAAGCATATTCTTATTATTAACACTTTATGTTAAGTCTTAAGAAAACAAGTAAGTACTGGTAAGGAAGCTGTTCACTTAAATCTCGAAGTCCATAATGTTCTCGCTGTTCCGCTGAGTTGACACTAGAGGTCCCCATCCCTACCTGTCCCCAGTCAGATTGGATCCATCCCCACCTGTCTCCTGTCGATTTTTTTTTGTCATCCCCACACCATCTCCAGCATTAATGCAACTTTGGTCACCAATACTGTGGGTGTTCCTCTGCATTTCCCTTGGTCCCCATCCCGGTACACATCTCTAGTCCCAAACACTTCCAGCCAAACAGAGTGAATCTACAGTACTTCCCTTCATATTTAAATACACCTGGCACCACGCTTGGTATTGCTTCTCCAACAAGAGCCCAGGATGTCTGGCTGCATACCAAGCAAGCTGCACAGATATAACGTACAACCCACTCAAAATTTAATGTTGGCTTTCAAGATGATGGATTTAATTTAATCACTTATTTATTTTTTGATTTTTCAGATCAAAAGATCTAGGCAACGCAGAATACAATACTTAAAAGCAGTAAAGGAAGCCACCCACCTTAGCCAGCTCCCCCACACTGTAACAAGTCACAGATATTCATTGAAACAACTTCAATGAAAGAGCAAGATCATTTGAAAATGTTAAAACACACACACAAACATCTTGAGAGCTTTTCAAAAAGAGATGCAATTGCTTGTTTCTTTCAGAATTAGCATCTTGCTCCAAAGGAAATAGGTAACACTAGAGAAGGCGGGGGTGGGGGAATTATAGGATGCCTTATGGAAGGATTTGAGGTAGAGGTGTGCAGGGCCGCCGAGAGACTGGGCCGGCCCTGGGTCAAGTCCGCCCCCCCCCCCCCCCCGAGGTCATTGTCGCCACCCTCCGTCCACCACAGGGCCTGGCCCCCTGAATTCAAATCACAGCGCCTCACCTCGCTCCGTGTGAAAGTGCAGCAGCGGCAGTCTGCAGATCGCCTCCCTTCGGGCCTTCCCTCCCTGTGTCCTGCCCTCATCTGACGTAACTTCCGCGAGGGGGGGACACAGGGAGGGAAGGCCCGAAGGGAGGCGATCTGCAGACTGCCGCTGATGCGCTTTCACACGGAGCGAGGTGAGGCCACTGTGATTTGAATTCAGGGGGCCAGGCCCTGTGGTGGATGGAGGGTGGCGACAATGACCTCGGGGGGGGGGCGCTTTGATTTGAATGGAGGGGGCCCGGCCCGGTGGCGGACGGTCGACGGAGTCCAGGGCGGGCGGGTGGGACTGCGGCGCCGGGCCCCCCTTGGAGGCCCAGGGAATTCTGTCCCCCCTGCCTCCCCCCCCTCTCGGCGGCCCTGGGGGTGTGCATGGGGATGGGGACCATGGGAAACATTACTAGTATTTGACTAAATAAAATGCACATACATTGACTATATCAGCTATCTTCTCTCCCTGTTTCAGAGCGTACACATACAATGAATACCAGAGGCCTATTTCATCACAATAACTATAATCAGATGATTTCTTTAAAGCCTACACAGTCGCAGCTATCAGGAATCTGCTATTGTAAACCACGCTTATTACCACTTATTGCAGAAGTATAGCAAAGCCCATTCATAAAGTGATCACCAACATGAATGAAAGCTTAACTCCATCAGACTCTCCACAAAGATAGCAGTATTGTTGATATGCAGGCACGTTTTATGATGCTCTTCAGCAGGGAAGACCCAGGAATGGTGAGCGGCCACGGTCCATGGATGTTTTCTCCACTGGACGTGGGAAACCTGGGTCCGGGGGAAGATACAGTAATCTTCCTGTAGAATCCACCTTCCCTGTGGGTTGAGCCATCCAGTATCGGCGGCAACCAGGTCTTCGCCGTCCAAACCCAGATTCTGTGCTGAAACCCAGAAACCATGGGAAGACACACAAGTACAGGGCATTTACCATGGAGGAGCAAGGCTGAGACCCCTGCAGGGACTGGTGCAGGACTATGCATGCAGCATCCAGAGAAGAAGCAAGATCCAGAGACAAATGACAAAGGGTCACCAATAAATGCCGACCAAGCTCTGCCAGGAAAACCAAATGGCGACTGAATTTATTTTATATAGGTATCCAGACAGAAACTAGATGACCCTAAAAGTCACACAACCCTCCCTGTGCTCAAACTCCAAATTACAGGCTTTTTTTTTTAATGTCAAAGATACTATGAGCAGAACATTTGATATTATTCTGGTGTTAGAATCACTGGCATAGCTCAGTGTTAGGCTGTATATGGCAGTACTTACATAAAAGTCATTAATGTCACACCCAAATGTCATGGCATACTTTTTATAATTCTACAGTTTTCAGGGTATCCATAATTAATATTGTAAGAGAGAGAGATCTGCAATGGAGCCAGTAACATAGTAGATGACGGCAGAAAAAGACCTGCACGGTCCATCCAGTCTGCCCACCATGATAACTCATATGTGCTACTTTTTGTGTATACCCTACTTTGATTTGTACCTGTGCTCTTCAGGGCACAGACCGTATAAGTCTGCCCAGCACTATCCCTGTCTCCCAATCACCAGCCCCGCCTCCCAACCACCGGCTCTGGCACAGACCGTATAAGTCTGCCCAGCACTATCCTCGCCTCCCAACCACCAGCCCCGCCTCCCAACCACCGGCTCTGGCACAGACCGTACAAGTCTGCCCAGCACTATCCCTGCCTCCCAACCACCAGCCCCGCCTCCCAACCACCGGCTCTGGCACAGACCGTATAAGTCTTCCCAGCACTATCCCCGCCTCCCGATCTTGACTGAGCTTCTGAGGATCCATTCCTTCGGCACATGATTCCTTTATGCTTATCCCATGCATGTTTGAATTCAGTTACCGTTTTCATTTCCACCACCTCCCGCGAGAGGGCATTCCAAGCATCCACAACTCTCTCCGTGAAAAAATACTTCCTGACATTTTTCTTGAGTCTGCCCCCCTTCAATCTCATTTCATGTCCTCTCGTTCTACCATCTTCCCATCTCCGGAAAAGGTTCGTTTGCGGATTAATACCTTTCAAATATTTGAACGTCTGTATCATATCACCCCTGTTTCTCCTTTCCTCCAGAGTATACATGTTTAGTGGCAGTAATCAGTGGCAGGAAATTCCCTTGCCTCTCCATCACAGGCAGAGCAATGAAAATCCTCTGTCTGAGAGACATGGACTACAGCTCTGTGGGGGGGGGGGGGGGGGGGGGAAGGGATTTTGGATTTAGCTCAGGGTAAATTATATTCATGTACATCCCTGTAGGGCTTACAACCTATATTTGTACCTGAGGCAACAGAGGGTTTTTATTTATTTATTTTATAGCATTTATATCCCACAATTTCCCACCCACGGGCAGGCTCAATGTGGCTTACAACAGTCTGTAAAAACATACATCAATTCAGCAAACAAACAATCAATTTCTTAGAAGTGTAAGAGACAAAGGGTAAAAGCAAAGAAGGGAAAAAGAGAAAGAGTAGAGGTGATCAACATGACGCCTTGACAGAGACAGTTCAGAAGTAAGAGATGCTAGGCGGGATTTGAGCGTAAGCTTTTCCAAATAAAAAGGTCTTGAGGCCTTTGAATGACTTGCCCAAGAGCAACAGTGAGATTTGAATCTGACTTCCTGGTTCTTAGCTGGGTGCTTTAACCATGAGGTTACTCCTCCATTCCACAAGTAATCTAACCCAACCAACAGGTGTCACTGTTGCACTGTGCCTAGAGCTTTCTGGATATGGGGGTGACCACCTCAGAATGCTGTTTCCTCAACATCTTCATCTGCCCAACCCAGGGAACAGAAGCCAGGATTATGAACAAGGTTGCCAGGTGGGCGGTTTTACCGCCTAATTGGGCGGGTTTTCGCCAGCGGTGGTGGGAAAATTTCTCCGGCCGCGGTTTTTTGGGCGGTTTTCCTGTTGCCGCTGTGCGAGTTTGGCGGTTTTTTCCGGGGCTTCTATTGGTCCAATAGAAGCTTTTCCGGGGCTTCTATTGGTCCAAATTGGACCAATAGAAGCCTTTCAGGGGCGGGGCTGACGTCAGGGATGACGTAGGGGCGGGGCTAGTGACGTGGGAGGCGGGGTTAGTGATGCGGGGGGCGGGGATAGGTGATGCGGGGGAGGTTAGTGACGTGGGGGCGGGGTTCGGTGACGCGGAAGACGGGGATTGGCTATGGGCGGGTTTACGGCTGTTTCGGACTGGGAAAATTTTCCCAGCTGGCAACCCTGATTATGAATCAACTCAAGAGGAAGCCATACAGTGGATACAGCTACCACTAAGCTGTTGTACTCTTTGAAATATATGTCTTGGTCACATTCCTGCAGCTGCCTGGAAATGCAAAGATCTTTCACTGGTGATGGCTGACCTCCAAGCCACTGGAAGAATCCATATATATATACGGTTACTATACATCCTCTTTTAAGAGGGCATGTCCTCCTTTTGGACTTCTTTAGTTTTTTTAATTTTTAGGAAAATATCCTTTTTTTTCTTGTAGGTGCCTATGACCAAAACACTTACCCACATCATGAGAGAAACCATCTCTGGCCTATTAGTCAGTCTGAATACTTGTGGGGTGCTAAAGAGAGAGAAAGACATTGTTGATCTCTTCGCTGTTTCCCCTGCTGGTTGAATCTGTCAAAGGAATTTTGTTTGTGCAACACAATTTTAAGCAAAGATGTTGTCATGCAAAGACTTTCACGTGTTTCTCAGAAGCCAGCCAAAGTTGTTAAGGGATATCCATTCGTCTGATAGGTATGTTTGGGCTCAGACTCAGCCAAACTCAAATTTGAAAGTTTTTGAAAAGTAGATTATTGTCTACTACTGTACTGTAAGTCAGTTACTGTTTGATGTGTGCTCATTAATTAAAAGACATTTACATATTTGCTGCAATTAAATATTTCTTTAGCAAAGTAGCAACCATTTCTATTTTGTGTGTCCTCATTTTTGTCTCTGCAAGTATTTTATTTATTTTTTTTACATTTGTACTCCGCGCTTTCCCACTCATGGCAGGCTCAATGTGGCTTACATATTATATACAGGTACTTATTTGTACCTGGGGCAATGGAGGGTTAAGTGACTTGCCCAGTGACAAGGAGCTGCCTGTGCCTGAAGTGGGAATTGAACTCAGTTCCCCAGGAGCAAAGTCCACCACCCTAACCACTAGGCCACTCCTCCACTGTTGCTACTATTTGAGATTCTACATGGAATGTTGCTATTCTTCCATGTAGAAGTCGGCCCTTGCAGATCACCAATGTGGCCGCGCAGGCTTCTACATGGAATGTTGCTAGCAACATTCCATGTAGAATCTCCAATAGTAGCAACATTCCATGTAGAATCTCCAATAGTATCTATTTTATTTTTGTTACATTTGCACCCCACGCTTTCCCACTCATGGCAGGCTCAATGCGGCTTACATGGGGCAATGGAGGGTTAAGTGACTTGCCCAGAGTCACAAGAAGCTGCCTGTGCCTGCAGTGGGAATCGAACCCAGTTCCCCAGGACCAAAGTCCACCACTCTAACCACTAGGCCACTCCTCCTGGTAACCCTACTTATGCACGCATGTATTCATGAATACAACCGAGACAGTTTTCATGCCATCAGCAGCCCAGGTGAGCTCATAAGATGGTTCCACTGTGGTATTATTCATACAGCTAACACTTTTCCTCGTTATGAGAACAAGAGTATGGTTTCAGCATAATTCATTGCAACATATCTGAATCAGATCGTCATGTCCTTTGAAAGTATAACTTTGGTGATGTGATATGGGCTAAATATGCTTGAAGTAGTCTGAATACTGTGAAGAACCTACCCTTTCCCCCTACATTCAGCCACTACGCAAATGTATATAAAAGTCTGAATAATAATATTTCCGCTGTCCAGATTCTCATGCTTTGAATGCGAGCAAACGAAGATGAGCCCTGAAAATTAATAGCCCCCTGGTGGGTCATTATCTTTCAACTGGCTTATTTCATCTCATATACCATATGCCTCTGGTCCACCAGGGACTTTGTTTCATTTAGCAGCATTTGAATAGATTTTTGCACAGTAAATCCTTGAGGCCTTCCCCCTCCTTCCCCCCCAAAAGGACCTGGCTTGCAGTTTGTGGAAATGATGTCTCAGCAAAACGTGAAGCAGCTGCGTGCAGGATTAAGTGAAACAGAGGGTAGGAAGCTACCATCAAATGTTGCTAGGAACGAAGCTAAAATAAATCAGCGCAATAGGTAGCGGTAGATAGTCAGCCGGTGACAGTAAGCTTTTTTTTTTTTTTAGTCGCCGCCCCAGATATTAAATGCTGGCCATGTCCGGGCTCCAGCATTGAGTATATGGGTTCGTGCAGCTGGCGATCTGTTATGTGGTTATTAAGTGAAATATTCAGTGCTAAACTGCCTAAGTGAAACCAGATAAAGACTAAGGTGTGTTAATGGATTTAGGACACGTTGATTAGCTTGTGCTAAGTAATAAGAAGCCCAATATATTCTTACTAGCCGTTGAGCCCGTAAAAACGGGCTGGTATTGGAGTTTTCCTTCCCCGCCAACCCCCCCCACCCCCGCGAGGTCGCCACCACTCCCCCCTCGGAGTCACCGCCGCCGCTGCCACCCCTCCACCCAGCCCTCTCTTCGCTTCTGAACTTACACATCCATTTGCCGAACACAGCAAGGCACATCAGCTGAGCTGCCGTGGGCCCTTCCTTCTCTGCCTGTGGCCCCACCCTCCTGTGACGTAACGTCAGCAAGGGCAGGACACAGGCAGAGAAGGAAGGGGCAGCTCAGCTGATGTGCGTTGCTGCGTTCGGCGAATGGATGTGTAAGTTCAGAAGGGAAGAAAGGGCCTGGGCCGGGTGGAGGGGTGGCGGCGGCGGCGACTCCGAGTGGGGGGGAGGGGTAGCAACCTCGGCGGCGCAGTTTCCCTCTCTGTCCCACCCCTCCCGTCATCACGTATTGACGCGGGGGCGGGACAGACAGGGAAGTCTCTACTGCGCATTTGCGAGTGAGTACGGTCACTCGCCGTTTATATGTTTGATGGGCATCTTATCATTTAGTGCACAATAATTGTTAGCGCGTGCTAAATGTGTTAGCGCATCTTAGTTAAAGGACCTCTAAGTTTTATGCAATCTGATTTGGCTGCTTAACTGGACCAGATGCACTAAGGTCCTCGGAAGAGCCCTTCCCTTACCGATTCCATAGCGAATCGGTAGGGAACGGCCATGCATCAAGGAAATGGAATGCAAATGAGCTGCTCGTTGTAGCTCACTTGCATTCTCTATTCCCTCGGAAGCCAGTTGGCCGGCCGAGCATGCGCAGAGCAGCAAAGCGTTATGCTGGCTGCTCTGCGCATGCCAAGGACGTCCTTTATGGACGTCCTTCACTAAAAAAAAAAAAAAACAATCAGACCCTGTGCTTCACAGCTGATCTCTCTCCTCTTTCCCTGAGCCGGCAAGACAAGGAGGAGTGACCCAGCTTCCACCCTTATGCCTGGGGAAGAGGGACCAGCCGTGCACCAAGAGGTGGGGAAGGAGCCGTGGCTAATAAGGAGATGAACCCGACCTTCCCGCGAGTCGCCCGCGCTGGAACAGCAGTGCAGGACAAGACACAGGCTGTCTCACTCAAAAAAAACAACATAAAAAGGACGCCCCTGGCGGGACTTTTTTTCCCCCCCTGAAGATTTTTTGATAGGCGTCCTTCTTGGATGCGTTTTTCTTACACTTATGCCCCTCCTCCAGGTCTCTCTCAGCCAATCACAGTACGTTTAGCTGTCACTGGTGTCAGCTAAATGCGCTGTGAATGGCTGAGAGGCCGTGGGGGGGGCCTCACAATTGTCCATTAAGCTTCAGCTGGCAATGAGGAAGGGGCTCCTTCATTCAACTTTTGAAAGCTGGAGAAAGCTGCAAACGTCCACATCCTTTTTTGTTTTTCTGAGTGAAGGACGTCCATGTTAGGCACTTTAGAAGGACGTCCCTGATGAGCACTTGGACATTTTTTTTTCCCAGATTGTCGTCCTTCCAGCCCCTTCCCCATGCTCCTCAGAAGGAAAACAGCAGCCGAAGAGCCCCCGTGATTCCACCCTGTGTGGGGACAGCAGAATTCGAGGCACACAAACCCTCCAAACTACCCAGATTTCCAGGGGACAAGACAAATAATCAGCGCAGGAAGAGAGAACATCCTCGTAGCCCCGTCTGATCGCTGCTTCCCGGGAGCGTTTTGGAGAGAGAAGGCAGAGTAGTAGCCCTTCACTTAAGCTGCAAACGTCCAAGTGCTCATCAGGGACGTCCTTTTTTGTTTTTGTGCGTGAAGGGCGGCTATGTTAGGCACTTTAGGACGACGTCCCTGACGAGCACTTTCTTTTTTTTCCTTCCGATTCCCTCACAGCAGCCCCAGCGAGAGGTGCAGGCCTCCCGTTAGGTTTTCCACGGTAAGGGGATCGGATAACGGTAGTGCATCTCATTATAATAGCCTTTGGATCATTTGCATTCCGTTTTCGTTAGCTGCTACCGTGATCGGAAAATGCCCTTTTGTGCATGTCCCTGTCTACTACTTGCACGTTAAACTGGCTAAAACCAGTTTAAAACCCACGTTGCTGGCTCAGAAACAGTGGCGTAGCCACAGGTGGGCCTGGGTGGGCCGGGGCCCACCCACTTAGGGCTCAGGCCCATCCAACAGTACCACATGATAATGAAAATGCTGCTCTCCAGAATACTGGCACCTTCGCATGCTCAGTTTTCAGCGCATGCCTGCTGCAGACTACCAAGGTGGAGACTGGAGAGAAGCATTTTCCCATCAGCTGAGATATTTTTTGGGTGTGGGGGTGGGGGAGAGAACATTGGGTGCCCACCCACTTCTTGCCTAGGCCCACCCAAAATCTGCTGTCTGGCTACGCCCCTGCTCAGAAAGCTTAGTGCATCTAGCCCTTAGTCGGTTAAGTGCCGAATATCAACACTTAACTGCTTAAGTACCAACTTCACCCACAAAAGCACTGGCTATGGCTAATTGTTAATGCTGATACTCACAGCATTAACCCATTAAGCGCCAATGAATATCAGCTGGTAGCCTGTCCTGGTTTCTTAAATGGCTTTGACTATCAACCCGGTAGAATATACGGGCATCGGAAGAACCACGCGCTCTCTTCGTTCTTCCACTGCGAACTTCCCTCCCTTCCTTTCGCCTACCAATTCCTCAGGAATCTTCTTTCAGCTTTGTAGGTCCCACTCCCTGGAATGCCCTCCCGCCCCTTCTCTGCATGGAAACCTCTAATAGCCAATTCAGATCACAAATAAAAACCCACCTATTCTCCGAGTCCTTTGGATAGTCATAAGAACATAAGAGTAGGCATACTGGGTCAGACCAATGGTCCATCTAGCCCGGTATCCTGTTTTCTAAACAGTGGCATTCTGCTGTCGTGGAGGTTTCTTCCTTGTGTGTGCGACTGCACTCTCCGCCCGTGACATGCCCCTCCAAAAAATGTTGAAAAATCGGTAACAATTAGCGTGCGCGCAAACAGGCAATGTACCGCAAAATATTTTAACACGTTGCGCTAGCCATACAATAAGGGCTTACTGCCAGATTCTATATAGCGCACCCAACATTCTCCACTAAAGTCTCAGGGCTCTGTTTACTAAGGTGCGCTAGCATTTTTAGCGCACACTAAAAATTAGTGCGCGCTAATGCTAGAGACACCCATAGGAATATATGGGTGTCTCTAGCATTAGCGCACGCTAAAAATGCTAGTGTGGCTTAGTAAACATGGCCCTAAGCGTATTCCATAACAACATGAGCAAATTAATTGGCTTAACAAGCTAATTAGTGTTAATAACTGCACCTAACAATTATCTACTCCTCCTGAGAAGTAAGAGGGTCCTCTTCTGAGTCCCATGAAGAGTCCCATTAAGACTCCTCATTGAAACTGGGCTGAGTGAGTCTGTGCCTGCCTCAGCTCAGTGGAATCATGTCCATGCCCCCGAGGAGCACCGAGGTACAGCCCTACCCTCAGACGCCAGGGAAGCTTCCTCCCCAAAAACCGAGAGCGGTTCTGTATGTGTCAATATTGACATCATCCAGCTGTGACAATACAATGGCCTGCTTGTCCTTGGAGGACTTGGTCTGTGCCAGAGCTGGTGGTGGGAGGCGGGACTGGTAGTTGGGAGGCGGGGATAGTGCTGGGCAGACTTATAGGGTCTGTGCCAGAGCTGGTGGTTGGGAGGCGGTGTTGGTGGTTGGGAGGCGGGGATAGTGCTGGGCAGACTTATAGGGTCTGTGCCAGAGCTGGTGGTTGGGAGGCGGGGTTGGTGGTTGGGAGGCGGGGATAGTGCTGGGCAGACTTATAGGGTCTGTGCCAGAGCTCGTGGTTGGGAGGCGGGGATAGTGCTGGGCAGACTTATAGGGTCTGTGCCAGAGCTCGTGGTTGGGAGGCGGGGATAGTGCTGGACAGACTTATAGGGTCTGTGCCAGAGCTGGTTGTTGAGAGGTGGGGTTGGTGGTTGGGAGGTGGGGATAGGGCTGGCCAGACTTATACGGTCTGTGCACTGAAGAGGACAGTACAAATAAAAAAGTAGTACATATGAATTTATCTTCTTGGGCAGACTGGATGGACCGTGCAGGTCTTTTTCTGCCGTCATCTACTATGTTTACTATGTATGACTTCCAGATCTATTGAATATTTGGATATTCAATGGCAGTGCCTAGACAGGGCCTGGTATTGAATATCCAAGTCTAACGTAGCCTGCGTCCATCAGCAGCTTTGAAAAGCACTGACTGCTGTGGATTAAATATTGCCCAGAAATGGTTAAAAATATGCACCGGCTGATAAACACACTAGGTTTTCATTGATCAAATAGATCTACCCTAAAGACCCCATGTTAGACTCATTGAGGCTCAGAATAGAAAGTAAGATGTGGGCTCAGCCAGGACCAGAAGCCCTGAACCTCTACCTCAATGACATCACTCAGTTTTGCCAAGGGGTCCCTTGTGGTGCTGGGGTGACAAGCTTTTGCCCTGCTTCCCTTCCTTGTCCCCCAAACCAGCCCTGCTGTCCCTGCAGAAATATTTGCAGAACCCATCTTATATAATAAAACTCACCCTCAACATTCTGAGGACACTGACGTGACTTCCGTCATCAAAACAAAGACACCGAAATCGCCGTCTCGAGGCCCCGCCCTTGCATCAAACGTGATGACGTCGAGGGCGGAGCAATGGCGTCAGAACGACGAAGGAAGGGGTCGGTAGGTAGGTAGGTAGGGAGGGAGAAGGGGGGAGTGTTGGGGAGGAAAACCTTGCTAGCGCCCGTTTCATTTGCTCTAGAAACGGGCCTCTTTTACTAGTAAACAATATTTAAACAAAAGCTTTAAAGAACCTAGTCCCTCTTCCTCCCCTGCCTTCTACATTGTTCTTTTATAGGGACCAGGTTCACATGCCTGAGCAGAAGAGAGAAATGAAAGCGGAGATACCCTAGGTAGGTTATCACAGCCTGGCCTTAGCAGGAAACACAGTTCCCCAGGCTACAACCAGAAAACATTTGACATTGTTTGGACTAATTGCAATCAGGCCAGCAGCCCAGCAGGTGGCTTGCTCGGTGTGTATCGCCATCGATTGGTTTTCTTATTTAATCTCTCCAGGTTGATTTATTGACAGGAGAGGTAATGTAATTACTTGCAGTAGTATACGGTTTATGGATCTTTAAGCCAGGCCTCCGTGAAAGGAACATCCTAAATCAAGGCATTATTTCAACTGGTAATGCAGTAATAGCCCAGGCTCCAAGCAATGTTGTCCATGGCTCTATCCATGAATAAATTAGTTGTGCCTCCGTCAAAAACTCCTCTCTACTTGGCTGGACACACAGAGCACCAAACACTAATGATGGCACTACTACTACTACTATTTAGCATTTCTATAGCGCTACAAGGCGTACCCAGCGCTGCACAAACATAGAAGAAAGACAGTCCCTGCTCAAAGAGCTTACAATCTAATAGACAAAAAATAAATAAAGTAAGCAGATCAAATCAATTAATGTGAACGGGAAGGAAGAGAGGAGGGTAGGTGGAGGCGAGTGGTTACAAGTGGTTACGAGTCAAAAGCAATGTTAAAGAGGTGGGCTTTCAGTCTAGATTTAAAGGTGGCCAAGGATGGGGCAAGACATAGGGGCTCAGGAAGTTTATTCCAGGCGTAGGGTGCAGCGAGACAGAAGGCGCGAAGTCTGGAGTTGGCAGTAGTGGAGAAGGGAACAGATAAGAAGGATTTATCCATGGAGCGGAGTGCACGGGAAGGGGTGTAGGGAAGGACGAGTGTGGAGAGATACTGGGGAGCAGCAGAGTGAGTACATTTATAGGTTAGTAGAAGAAGTTTGAACAGGATGCGAAAACGGATAGGGAGCCAGTGAAGGGTCTTGAGGAGAGGGGTAGTATGAGTAAAGCGACCCTGGCGGAAGATGAGACGGGCAGCAGAGTTTTGAACCGACTGGAGAGGGGAGAGGTGACTAAGTGGGAGGCCAGCAAGAAGCACATTGCAGTAGTCTAAACGAGAGGTGACAAGGGTGTGGATGAGGGTTTTGGTAGAGTGCTCGGAAAGAAAGGGGCGGATTTTACGGATGTTGTAAAGAAAGAAATGACAGGTCTTGGCAATCTGCTGGATATGAGCAGAGAAGGAGAGAGAAGAGTCAAAGATGACCCCAAGGTTTCGAGCTGAGGAGACAGGGAGAATGAGAGAGCCATCAACAGAAATAGAAAATGGCACCATGAAAAGCACTATAAAACAGAGGCCAGGGTGGGGGGGGGGGGGGACCGCTCCTTCTGGCACATTGTAGGTCTAGGCAGGTGAATAGTAGGCTTCCATTTTTTCCAGGACAGGGCTGATCCAGTCCTGGTCCATCTGCGCTGTGTGCGCAGGATTCAAGCCTTGCTTTTCTTGGAGGAAATTCAATGAAGACGATCCAGGACCCGCTCTCAGCCTATGATACAAAAATGGATCCAGTGAGTCACCTCACCTCATGCTGTCAGCTCCTATTAAAACCTCTTCGGCTATCTGTCATTTCCACACTGACTCTACGGAGTCCTCTAGATTTTTCGGAAACTTTTCCAAGCTGTGAAAATACAACTATACACAAGCTTGCTCCAGCATCTGTTTTTCGAGAGGGATAAAATGCTACAGGTCAAAATCTCCTGATATCGACTCATCCTAGCTCAGGAATTCTGAGGACGAAAAACCCGTATTCAGTGAACTGATCCTGGCATGGGAGAGATGTTTCCAGGAAATGTCAAGTAGTAATGGTGGTAGAAACCAGTTAAAGCGGATATATTTTTATTGGACTAACTCAGTAGAGCTAAATCCAATATCTATAGTCAACTGCAACCAACTCAGCTCCCTTCCCTACATAGAAACACTTGACTCTTGGCTTACCGTGCATTATTTTAGGTCATCTTTGGAAGCTGGATCATATTTCTCGCCTGATATCTTTGGACTGCTAGATCAGTCCTTGGTTTTGACTCAATTTGATTACTGCTCCCCCCCCCCCCCGAGGTCGCTGCCGCCGCCCCCCCCTCCACCCCCGAGGTTGCTGCTGCCACTCCCCCCCCTCCACCCGCCCCCCTCCATCCGCCACTGGACCGGGCCCCCTGCACTGACATCACAGCGCCTCTCACCTCTGTGTGAATGCGCTGCAGGCAGCAGGGCAGCAGATCGCCCCCCTTAGGCCCTCCTTCCCTCCTTGTGTCCCGCCCTCGTGGAAGTTACGTCAGACGAAGGTGGGACACAGGGAGGGAAGGAGGCCCGAAGTGAGGCAATCTGTTGCCCTGTTGCCTGCAGCGCTTTCACACGGAGGTGAGAGGCGCTGTGATTTCAATGCAGGGGGGGCCTGGCCCGGTGGCAGACGGTCGACGACGGAGAGCGGGTGGGACTGTGGCGCCGGGCCCGGGGAATTTTGTCCCCCCTGCCCTCCCTCTCGGCAGCTATGGGGTGTTTCAGGACCACCAAGAGAGAGGGGCGGGGGGGGGGGGGGGCAAAATTCCCCAGGCCCGGGCCTCCAAGGGGGAACCCGGTGCCTGGATCTCTCTCTCTCTCCTACTCCTGACGGGACCTGAGTGATCGCATCTCGACAGGCACGGGACAGAGAAAACTCCGGCACCGGGCCCTCCTTGGAGGCTGGGGAGGACCCAGAGCTTCCTCCAGCGCGGCTCTTCTGCCCATTGCTAAGCGGCTGCTTTTCCTCTCAGGCGCGCTTGCTCCGTTTTGAAACCGAGCATGCCCTGAAAGGAAATGCAGCACAGGGGCAGGCAGTCAGCGCTGGAGGAAGAAGATGTCTTCGGCTGGTGGGGCCTCGGAAGTCAACGAAGGTATTTCAGCAGCGGCAGCAATCGGGGGGGCAGCAGCAGCAGTGATGGGGGTGGCAGCGGCAGCGATCAGAGGGGGCGGCAGTGGACAACAATTTGGGGAGCGGCAGCGGCCCTGCGCCGGGCCCAGTTCAGTCTCTCGTCAAGCCCTGGGGTATTTCAGTTTGCATGTTTACGCTGGACACCACCAGCACAGGGACATCCATTTCTCATGTAGTTTAGAACAGGCTGTACGCTGCAGATCCTGTCCTAAAATACTAGCACCATCCGTGACGTTCCAACCTGGACGTCCTTATTCTGAGTTGGACGACCTTTCTAAAATGACATTCCCTGTGTTTTAAACATCAAAATTGGTATTCAAACCTTCTACCCCAGAGGGGGGCAGAGTGGATATTTCTACTGCATTACACTGTGCGTATGGAAGTACAGTGAGTACAAGGCACCACTTGAAATCAAATTACGCATTATTAGTACCTGTATATCAGAAAACATATCATTTTCCAGATAGAACTCTCACTCATACTAATGGTCTCCAGGACTTTCACGGCTCACATAAACTCCGTTAATTACTATGTGAAGAGGCTCTCCACACCCACAGTTAAACAAAGTTTACCTCTCTCTCCAGGACTCCCAGTTAGTTACTTTTCAAACATAACATAGGCAGCCGAGACCTCTCGTGCCTCCCGAGTAATTGTGATGATCAATAAAATTCAGGAGACAATGCATTTATTATCATGGCACAACTTGGCCGCAGCTTTATTTTCATATCATCAAACACAGTCCGCCGTCATTAGCAAGACTGACCAACCATATACAGAGCTCCCCGCCGCACAGCAAGGGAGCTCAACCGTAAGCGCAGCTGTCCCAGCTGCCTAGCTTATTCCATCAGGCTTGGGTACCCCGCAAAGCTGTGAAATAATTACATGTGTGTTCGTATCTATCATCCGGGAGGGAGGGTGGGTGCAACCCGATGCCCGGACGCCACGAAACTATGGCATCCGGGCTCGGCCCGGGGGTTATAAACCCCCTCGCTCTTCCCCTCCCATCCCAGCGGGGTACCAGGGGCCGGCGGGAAACCTTCCCCCCTTTGCTCGGCCCCCCTCCCCGCTGGGCCCGTTTGCGCAGGCTCGTCGGGGCACGGCGCCATGTTGTGTTTGGCTCGGTGCACCCGAGGGCACTACGCCTCGCTTAATCCATCTCTTCTAGACAAAAAGGAAGAAATACATAAGGAAAACGCAGTTGAACTAGACCGTCTACCACACAGAAAACCAAGTATGTGCCATTCATGAGATGTCTGAAGGACAGGCCTCGCCCTGGATATCCCCAAATGGCCCTTTCCTGCCTTGACTATTCCTGGTAGAGGAAATTAGCTGAGAATCAGAAGGTAAATAGAGGAACGTGTGCCTGGTAGCAGCAGCAGTATTTAAGAGGCAAGACCGGTGTCAACCATCCAGGAAACTGCCAGTCTTGCTGGTCAATTAGCATTAGTAAGTGGAAGATGTTGATAAAATTAGAGACAGGACACACACACTTAAATAACTACCTGGAAGAATGCCCAGAGCCAATTACTGGTCAAGCTGGGAGTCCTGGAGTTCGCCTTCTCTTTACTAATTCTTGTTTAAATATTTAGTGGGCACAAGAGCTGCCCTGGGAAAGGGGAAAAAACACCAGATGACTGGAAGAAAGGTAAACTTGTAAAGCCGCAGAAGAAAGGAGATTTATATGACTGCAATAATCGGAGAAGAATTGTTCTGCTATCTGTACCCAAAAAAGTTTAGAGTCAAATGATTCTTAGCCAACTAGACACCAACCTATGAGAAGAACAAGCAGAGTTTATGATATGAGCGTGGAATATGGGTTGGATAGTTATTATTTGACTGAGACTTGGATGTGTGATGAAGAGCGGGTGTAGGCTGTGGCCTTATACCTTACTGGATATCACCTTATTGCTAAAAACCATGAGGAAAGTCTAAAGAGGTTAGGGCTTTTCAGCTTGGAAAAGAGACGGATGAGGGGAGATATGATTGCGGTCTACAAAATCCTGAGTGGTGTAGAATGAGTAGAAGTAAATAGATTTTTTACTCATTCCAAAAGTACAAAGACTAGGGGACACTCGAGGACGTTACATGGAAATATTTTTAAAACAAATAGGAGGAAATATTTTTTCACTCAGCAAATAGTTAAGCTCTGGAACTCTTTGCCGGAAGATGTGGTAAAAGTGGTTAGCATATCTGGGTTTAAAAAAAGGTTTTGACAAATTCCTGGAGGAAAAGTCCATAGTCTGCTATTGAGACAGACATGGGAAGCAACTGCTTGCCCTGAGATTTGTAGTATGGAATGTTGCCACAATTTGGGTTTCTGCCAGGTACTGGTGACCTGGCTTGGCCACTGTTTGGAAAATAGGATACTGGGCTAGATGGACCACTGGTCTGACCCAGTATGGCTACTCTTATGTTCTTGTGGATGTGGGTTGGCTGTTTTATCTGGTAGACAGTTAAAACTTTTAAGCTTAAAAGTTTCCTCTTTTTCTACCTTTTAGGGTTTGCTTTTACAGTCTACCATCTATTGAGCTTCAGTGATTCTGTTGCTTTACCAGTCTCCTCAGAGGTTGGTTGTATCATGTTTTGACTTGGAGAATACGATTTCTGGATTAGTTGTGCATTATCCTAATTTATTGGTTTTAGGGGATTTTAATTTAGGTTTGTTGTCAGATCTTATGGGTATTGCTATGAATTTTATGAGTGTTATGGAAGAGTTAGAGCTTCTTGAATTTGAAGAAGGAGGTTTTATGGATGCATAAGGCCTCTGCCTATTTGAACCAGCAGTTTTTAAAATTTCAATTCTCCCACAAAGTATCCTGCATCCTCTTATCTCACTTGGGACACATCTCACCTGGTCTGTGGGAGTAGTGTAACCAGCCAGCTATGAGATGCACACAGTCCTACTTTCTACCTGTTTTTGTAGTCATGGAATCGCCGCGTTACCTCAGACTACGTTCATCTCACAGGAGGGAGGTATAACAAAAGAAATTACTCCACCTATAAAAGATGTCTCCGGATGAAAACTAATATAAATTATTGTGTGTGAGTGAAAGGCTGTTAAGAGAATCAATTGATGTTACATGTCTCATATATCACACCCTGGTAAGAATAAACACTTAAATAAAGTGCAAACAGTAAATTTATTGCACCTATCATTAAATATAACTAATTAAAATATTAAAACTGTTACATTTTAATTATTTAAGACTTTAAAGTCTTAAAAGTGCATAATAATTAAAATTTAATCTACTGGATTCAGATATTACAATTCTAATACTTTTTCTTTCACAGGTGTTTGTATTTCCACGCAGAACACTGAGGTGAATATTGCACTAGAAATATTTTGCTTACTTAAAAGTTAACTTGCAGGTTACTTCTTAAATTTGAATTTCATTAAAAATTTAAATATCTTAACACCTCTCTTTTTCTCTTTTCCAGGTCTCAGGTTCAAGCTAAGTATAGGGAAGCATAAGTGAAAAAATTTGTATATTCTTTATAAGTCCTAAAGTCCTTTATAACTGTTTTCCTTCTTCTTTACTTATCTTTACTTTCAAGCTCTCTTGGTTTTCATTTCTTCATCTTTCTTGGATTACTTATGGTCTTCTCCCTAAATAACTTAACACATCTCCTTTTCTCTTTTCCAGGTCTCAGGTTAAAGGTAAGTATATGTGAAAATATAAGAGTCATAAGAGAGACAGACAGACAGACAGACAGAGTGTGTGTGTTTGTGTCAGAGAGAGTGTGTGAGAGAGACAGAGTGTGTGTGTGAGTCTGTGTGTGAGAGAGAGTGTATGTGAGAGACAGAGAGCGAGTGTGTGTGTGTAAGAAAGTGAAGCCTTCAAGCCTTGAAGCATTCGTGCGCTCTTGTAAGGCTCCATCTCCTCAATTGATGACACGTAGTTCCGGAACATTGCAGGAATGTTTCAAGGCTTGAAGGCTTCACTTTCTCGGCTTCAGAATGTTGGAGGTGCATTTTATTATATAGGATTTTCATCTAATTAGACCCTTAAACACCCCAAATAGAACTCTATAAAAAATGGACTGATTTGCATAAAGCCAGACCCCAAATGAAACCATAGCACACATATGCAAACTTCCCACATCTACGTACTATTACCAAAAGTCTTGCACACACTTTTTAAAATTAATTTGTAATTATTTTTTGTAAGTAGGTGTCTGCAGGTCTCCGGTGACCTCACTGCGCCTGCATGAGTTTTTGCGCCGTTTAAGGGTCACCTGAGTCACCAAATAGCCCTTCTCATCTTCCAGCAACCTCTGGGCTCATATTAATAAAATAAAATGCACCATATGCACGTGTGTTCACGCATGCGCGATCGCACAAACGCCCTGATTTCAGCAGAACTAGAATTTCCATAAATAGACCCTTCTCAGGTCACAACAAATCCCCCCACTCAATTCAATTTAATAAAACTGGTGGTGCAGTAGTTCCCGAGGCTTCGGAACCCTCCCTGAGCCATCGGGCATTTTTTCTAATCGCTCCTGCACGGATGACATCAACAATGACATCATGACACTTCCCCAACGCTGCACCCGCACATATCACTATTCCCGAGCCCCAGCAGGCCTCAGCAAGTCCGGGTCTCCTCATGTCCGCCATGTCCAACTCCCTCCAATTCAACGGTGGCCCGTAACCCCATGGTTCGCGTTGGAAATGCGATCCCATGCTGGACCCACCGCTGGCAGCAAACGAACTCCCAGAGTCCCCAACCCCCCAGAGCTCCCAGGGCCAGGTTATATAAAATATATTTTTTTATTCTGGGTACAGTAGCCAAAGGCCAACTAGACAGGAACAATCTGTAATCACTCCTGTCTCACAGGGTCTCTATTTCAAATAAATAAATATTTTTAAATATTTAAAAAATTCAAACTGGCCTTGGCTGGTCCGAGGTTGAGGCCAGTTTTTTTTTTTAATGCAGAAGTTACAAATTCCCTTTGTACACCATGAGGCATTCAACAGAGAAAACAGACCACAAAGGTCAGTGTGTATTCTTCAAGAATCTGATGTAAAAAGACAAAGAGTGACATTGTTTGTTGGGATCAGCTCATTATCTCTAAGGCATCAGTTCCAGTATAAAACACATCCTTATCTTCGGATTCCATTCTCCATGAGCAGGGACCATGTCTCTTTGTAAAGGGAAAAAAAGGCAATTCTAAACCACTTAATTGAGCAGACATGAGCTGGTTTCACATAGCCCTTCCTCCCCCCTCTTCTTCCTCATACAGGTTTGTTCACCCTCCCGTTTATCATGGCAGAGACAAAGGGAAGGCGGTAATGCTAAGGGAAGAAGTGGGAGGTCTGATCATCAGGTCACGCCTGTAACCCACTGCCTATCTACATGGGAAATAAGGCTTTGTCTGCATCTTTCACAGGAACACATAAGACTGAAGGCTACCACATTATTTCCTTCTTCTGCTCCCTGGTTTCATTTTTCCTGGAGGGTGTGGGAAGGGAAGGGACAGGATGTGTGAGGGAAGATCATCCAGCTCCCTGCAGCTCTTCATTATTCATTTTCAGGCAGTGACTAGATGGGGGCTAGGAGGGAGGGAGGACATGTCTAGACATCCAGTGTGTGTCCCGCTGAGAGGTGTTTCTCACTCCGCTGCTGGTTTTTCAGGCAGGAGCTGTTGTCATAGCAACAGCATCTCTGCTCATGGGTTGCAGGATGGTTGCAGAAGCATTTGCAGACTTTGGTAATTCTCTGCAGACCAGGGAACCCGCTGACAGGGGAACCATGGTCCAACGAGCATGGATCAGCTATGGAATGCCAAGTTTCACAGACCTTGGTGCCAGGATTGTTATTCTGAATCTAGTTCAATAGCAGCTCAAGGTGAATTGCATTTGAGTAGAGTAGGGGTTTTTTTTTTGTCCCCAGAGAGCTTACAATCTAAGGGGCCCTTTTACTAAGGTGAGCTAAGAAATGTGCACAAGTACATAACTATTGCCATACTGGGACAGACTGAAGGTCCATCAAGCCCAGCATCCTGTTTCCAACAGTGGCCAATCCAGGTCGCAAGTACCTGGCAAGATCCCAAAACAGTATAATACATTTTATGCTGCTTATTCTAGAAAAAAGCAGTAGATTTTCCCCAAGTCCAGTTTAATAATGGTCTATGGACTTTTCCTTTAGGAAACCATCCAAACCTTTTTTTAAACCCTGCTAAGCTAACTACTTTTACTACAGAGCCGGTGGGGGTGGGGCTAGTGGTTGGGAGGCGGGTCTAGTGCTGGGCAGACTTCTATGGTCTGTGCCGTGAAAATGGCAGATACTAATCATGGTCAGGTGTACACAAAAAGTAGCACATATGAGTTATCTTGTTGGGCAGACTGGATAGACCGTAAAGGTCTTTCTCTGCCATCATCTACTATGTTACTATTGTTACTGTGTTACATTCTCTGGCAACAAATTCCAGAGTTTAATTACACTTTGAGTGAACAATGAGCTTAACGCATCCCAAAGTTAAGCCCATTTCTAGCGCATCTATAAAATTGCCCTTTTTCAATTATTTTTGTTTTCAGGCTGTGTGCTGTTAGTATTAGTGGGTGGCAACTAAAAAAAATTAACATTTAAGTTATTTACCTCCTCCTATTTAGGAGGCACTAAGGGCTCCCACGCTGTGGACATGTTAACCAGTAAGCATGCACTAATGTCAGGAGCTAGCTGATTAACGCATCCATACTCATTCTCTGCCCCTGACATACTCCCTTCAAAAAGTAGATACAAAAAAACCCCCCATCTTTTTAGGCGCATTAAGGGGCCCTTAAGTTAGCATCTTTGGCTACGTAGAATTAAGATCCCAATACTCAGAAGTAAAGGCAGCTGTTAGAGGCCTTTAGCGCCGAACTAGCATTCGCATTTACTAGCACGCAATGTTCAGAAGCTCAGAGCATGGGAACTAAGGAGTTCACCCAAGAACATCACAATGAGTATGCTTGTGTAATCAAAAGGATGCCGATGAGGTCATTTCCTATTCCTCTCCTATGCTCGGAGAACAGCACACTGAACAAGGTCGCCTTTACCACAGTAAACCTTAAGCCAGCTTGGAGCTGGCATTAAGATGTCTGGTCATGATATCCCCATGTCCTAGGCTGAAGGGAAATGACAGCCATAATCAAAGCTAGAGCTTGGAGATGTTAGAACAAAATAAATCTATGGAATTGTTATGCCACCTCAAATTCTATCCGCCAACTGCCTTTCAATGACTTAAGTTACAATTCAATCCTAAAAAAACACAAAACAGTAACAACACTCTCCAAACTCACTCACCTTGCAGAAAGCTGACCCGTGTACAACACCTGCTAGTCTGTGAATACAAGGAAAACCCACAGCCACTTCCAACCAATCACAAGGCCACAGGGCAAGTACCTCATCCAATCATACATCCCTACCGCGAGACTCCTCCTCTTCACGGCCATCACCTTCTCATGGTTTTTGCTCCTCTGCTATGTTACTGGAAGTACTCGCCATTGGTGCAGATCTTGGTAGGTGGAAGTCATGGTTACTAGGAAACAGGCATAATCCTCCCCCCTAACAGCGCACCTTTATCTGCATACCATTAGCGTTCAGCATTAGGGAGTTGTTCGGCCGCACTGTTCCAGTGCTGTTCCGTACAGCACAGGAGTTTTGAACAACAGAATTTTAGTAGCTAGAAGGTTGCTAGGCTGTATAGAGAGAGGTGTGACCAGCAGAAGAAAAGAGGTTTTAATGCCCCTGTATAAGTCGTTGGTGAGGCCCCACCTGGAGTATTGTGTTCAATTTTGGAGGCCGTACCTTGCAAAGGATGTAAAAAGAATTGAAGCGATACAAAGAAAAGCTATGAGAATGGAATGGGATTTGCGTTACAAGACGTATGAGGAGAGATTTGCTGACCTGACCATGTATACCCTGGAGGAAAGGAGAAACAGGGGTGATATGATACAGACGTTCAAATATTTGAAACATATTAATCCGCAAACGAACCTTTTCCGGAGATGGGAAGGCGGTAGAACTAGAGGACATGAAATGAGATTGAAGGGGGGGGGGGGGGCAGACTCAAGAAAAATGTCAGGAAGTATTTTTTCATGGAGAGAGTGGTGGATACTTGGAATGCCCTCCCGCGGGAGGTGGTGGCGATGAAAACGGTAACAGAATTCAAACATGCGTGGGATAAACATAAAGGAATCCTGTTCAGAAGGAATGGATCCTCAGAAGCTTAACCGAGATTGGGTGGCAGAGCCGGTGGTGGGAGGCGGGGCTAGTGCTGGGCAGACTTCTACGGTCTGTGCCCTGAAAATGGCAGATACAAATCAAGGTAAGGTATACACAAAAAGTAGCACAAATGAGTTTATCTTGTTGGGCAGACTGGATGGACCATGCAGGTCTTTTTCTGCCGTCATCTTCTATGATACTATGACTTGTTCAAGATCACAAGGAGTGGCAGTAGGATTTTGAACCCTGGCTTCCCTGGTTCTTAGCCCCACTGCTTTAACCATTAGGCTAGTCCTCCACTCCACATGACAATTTTCTGACCTAAGGAAGCTGCATGGTTCCCCTGCTGGCCTGCAAAGGATTCTGGACCTTGTACTTTCATGGGAGAATCTAATAGTTCTTACTGGTGGGGAGGGGATGTGTTGTATGAAGGAAGCAGACTGACTAAAACTTGCACAGATACTGCCCTCAGGTCTTGAAGATTTAATAAAACCTCAAAGACAACCCAGGAGCTGATGAAACCTTATAGACTAACAGATTTGGGGGCATAGTTCTCAACATGGGCACTGTTAAGATGTGTTATTATTTTTTGAGTTCATTGTGATTTGCATAGCACATATTTCATTAGGATGGGTGCAATATACATTTTATAAATAAATCAGATTTTGCGGATTGTTTGAAGAAAGGATGGAAGCAACTTTATACCACTGTACTTGAAACGAGCACAGGGGGAATTGTGTATTTACCCCTCAACCCAGAAGCATGACGTATTGTTACTGGAATATTTTTACTGCTCTAATTGTCTATTGCTTACGTTTAACTTATTCTTACTGTTACACCACCTCGAGTGAATTATTTCAAAAAGACGGTAAATAAATCCAAATAAATCAATAAGCAAGCAAGCACAGGAAATAGATGGGGATCTTTGGCCATGCCTTGTCCATCCTGTCCTGTTACCCCACCAAGCATGTAGGGCTGAATTTGCAATGGGTTCCTAACTGTAAAGTTTCAAGTCATACTTTTTAAGCCCACATGAAAACAAGTTGATTTTCAAATGCAAGATGCCCATTTATATTGAACTTGAAAATTAGGAGGGTAATATTCAGCCTGAGGTGGTCAATGGTTTTTAAGCCGCTGCCAGCCACATACAGAACTGAGCTTGGGATTCCATGTTGGGCTATGTCTGGACTCCGATACTGAATATCCACTTACAGCGTCCAGCTGCCCTGCCGCTGCCAGCACCCACCTCTTCCCTTTACTGCGGCTGCCTGAGCGAAACAGGAAGTTACTTCAGGCAGCCGCAGTAAAGGGAAGAGGTGGGTGCCGGCAGCCGCAGGACAGCGTATGGAAATCGCTGCCGGGTTTGGAACGTCACCGTGATGAGGTAAAATGCTGCAAAGCTGCCCCCCCCACCCCGAGATGCTGCTGTTGCACAGTGCCATCTGAGGCCCCTGCCTCAGGTGGCCTAATGGTCGGCCACCCTGGTGTGTAAATATATCTAGACAAAGGAAAACACAGGGTGTAAACAGGTTCACTAGCATTAAGCTCTCTATGTACCACTGGCATAGCTACGTGGGGCCTGGGCCCCCATAGATTTGGCCCTGGACCCCCCTGCCGATGACCCGCCCGACCCCCCCTCCCGCCGCCAACCCGCTGTCGCCGTCGCCTGCCTTTGCTGGCGGGGGACCCCAACCGCCGCCAGCTGAGATCCTCTTCTTCTCGCAAAAGGCTTCCTTCTGTTTCTGACGTCCTGCGGGAGGGAGGGGTCGAGAGGGTCAGTGGCGGGAGGGGGGCAAAGTCGGCAATGGCGGGGGGATCGACGGCAGGGAGGGCAAAGTCGGCAATGGCGGGAGGGGGGGTGAAGGCGCTGGGGGGGGCTAAAATGTGCCCCCTCACCTCAGGCTCTGGACCCCCCTCCCGCCGGTCTGGTTACGCCCCTGCTATGTACCACATCTAACACACATCACTGGATTGCTGCCCAGAACACCTCTGTTGTAAGCAGTGCCTTTTTTGTAGAAAAAAAGGTGCTGGTACTCATTATGGGTGGGGTCACCACATATGGCTCCACCCCTATTATAGCCACACCCAGGTTAGCCACACCCCTTATACCAGCCATGGCGCATATAAACAGACATCATTGAAAATATTATACTAGTATAGGAGAAAAAAATAACGTGATTCTTTTTCAATATAAATAATTTCTGTAAGCTGTTACAGCTCCAGTATACCCAGTACAAAATAAGACAGCACATGTAAATTCTCAAATTGGACATATTCCAAACACTAAAATGAAAATAAAATGATTTTTCTACCTTTGTTGTCTGGTGACTTTGTTTTTCTATCCATATTGGTCCCAGTCTCTGATTCTGCTGCTCTCTATCTGTCCTCTTAACTCCGTTTCCAGGGCTTCCTTTCCATTTATTTCTTTACTTTCCTCCTTTCTACTTCATTTCTTGCCCTACATCCATAAGTAAAAGCTGGGTCCTCCTCTGTGGAATTGACTGGAGAAGGTATAACGTGGATCCAGCTTTTGCCTATTTTCTCCACCCATGTGCAGTTTTCTCCTCTCTTCCTTTTCAATCATCTTCTTCTTTTTTCTTTCCCCCCCCACCCCCATCCATGTCCAGCACTTCTCCTCTCTCCTCCCCTCCATCCAAGTCCAGCATTTCTCCTCTCTGTCTTTTAGTAATCTCAATGGTGGGTTACGTGATTGGGCAAATCACTTAACCCACCATTGCCTCAGGTAGAAAAATTCAACTGAGCTCCCCAGGGACTAGGAAGTACCTAGTGTGCCTGAATGCAACTCACTTTGATCTACTACTGAAAAGGTGTGAGCAAAATCCAACTAAATAAATATCCAATATATACTGAGAGATATCTTCCCTTAACTCAGCTGCAGTTGACTGCTGGGCAGGTAGTTCCAGACCACCTTTTCCTCTCCCCTCCCCCACTGCCATGTAGACGTCTACCCCCTGTGAAAAGCAGTCATTCTTCTCAGACATGTCAAACAAAGGCCATAATACACAGGTGTGACTTTGTTCTAATGGAAAAGGGTTTTCCTTTGAGGTTCTAATAGGGTAGGCTAAGGTTTTCTAATGAAGACAGATCTATCCTTCACCACCTCAAAGGAATGCTTTTCATTCCCACCCAAAGACAGATGTTTTCGCATTGCTCAATAAAGCAAATGGATTTTTGCTGCAGTAGGAAAGTGTATGATTTGTCACCTTTGATACCATTCTCTTGGATTCGAGAAACTTTATTGGTATGATCAATTTGCTGCTACAGCAAAACATGAAGGGGTTAAAGAATAAGAGAGAAAAAAATATCTAGTGGTAGGAATAACAGTAAAATAAAATTACAAAGTACAAGGAAATACCAAAGACAATGCCATAATTATTACTGTGACTTATGCAATATCAGATATGCACAGTACTGTAGAGAGACACAATTCCGGCCATCATGTCAGGACCCCCTCGCAGATGCCTTTTCTAGGGCAGTCTCAGACTACGCAAACAAAAAGATAATGGGTCCTGTGCGGTAAGGGGGAAATTATTTTCAAGGCCCCTCTATCTTTATGGTTCTCCTGGTCTTTGGTTACCATTCTGTTCTCTACCCTCAGGGGGTGCTGTTATAAATGAGTTCACTGTACACACTGTTGGGCAACTGTAACTCTAAATGTAATAGTAACTCAGTAGGGTCAAACTTCAGCAACAGTCATTAATCATGATGAATAGCAGCAAAAGGAATACAAGGTAATTATAGTTTCCTGACTAGATATACAGTATTATATACAACAGAATGAGTACCCTCCTCTCTTGACAAGCTCAGCTCTTCCTTTCTCTTTTCTTACACATGCCTTCCTAAGCTCGACAAGTAGCTTCCAAGGGACGCTTGCTGTTTAGCAGTTATTGCATCTCCTTCCCCATTGAGATGGGAGGAATCTCTCTAGGGGGAATCCACCCAGTGGTGCGCTGGAGCAGGCTCTCAAGGGCTCGCGAGAGCTGTTTATTAAGCTTTTAAGAATTTTGGGACCCAGTTGTTAAAGTAGCACCCCCCCCCCCCCCATGGCTACTTTAACAACTGGCTCCCAAAATGTGGGCTTGGGCCCCCTCCTGAATTCTCTTTTACTTTGCTGGCAGGGATGCTCAGCTCCACTAGCCAAGAAAATTGTCCTTGTTTCCAGCTCTTAGCAGCAGGCTGGTACTTCTCCTGCATGGACGTCAGGGCTCACAGACAGAATCCAGATCAGCGAACGCATCGGACTCGGATACCGGCACTGAAAGGGACTTCGGCTGGCGGGGGTTGGGGATCCCTGCCAGCAAAGGTACCTGGCGATGGCAGGGGAGGGTTGGCAGCAGCGGGGGGGGGGGGGGGGTCGAAAGGGACAGGGAGGGGCACCGGCGCCGAGGTCAAAAGTGGAGGGGGGTCAGCGGCGCCAGGGGGGGCTAAAATGTGCCCCCTCACCTCGGCTCTGGACCCCCCCTCCCGCTGAAGTCTGGCTACACCCCTGGTGTGTGTGTTTTTGGTGTATAGGTGTGTGTATGTGAGGTATGGGGTGGGGTGGGGTGGGGTGGGGGAACTTGCACTGCTTCTATTCATCCTAGTGCCCAGGGCATCTAGTCAGTAATCTATATAAATAATTCTCACCTCCAACGTTCTGAACCGCACTGTGTGGCAGGGAAACACTGAAGCCCTGTAGTCTTCTAGGCTGTCATCATCACCACTCACTCCCACTCATAGACCCGCCCTCAGCCACACCCCATCCACACATAATTCACAACCCCAACATTCTAAATGTAAATTTGTAGTTGCAAGATCCCATGAGTGTCTACCCCGCCCTCACGTCGCAACGGGGCTATGACACTCAGCCAATCGGCAGTTCCACCGCCCTCCGACGCTCCCCCCTGACGCACAGCCAGAAACAGCGACCTATGCAGGGCCTCCACCCCCCACCAACGCACAGCGACAAACACCGCTACGCAGGGGGAGGAGTGCCATCCGAATACCTGATCCGCCAGGACCCCAAAGCTGCCGCCCTCCACAAAAAACTACCCACCTGTACCCTCCCGACGCTGCCCTCCAAACACCTCACGACACTGCCGCAGGAAAACCTTGCTAGCGCCCGTTTCATTGCTCACAGAAACGGGCCTTTTTTACTAGTTTCTTATAAAGCAAAACTTTAACCAACAAAAAGTTGTTCTATGGCAAAGAGCAGGGAAGTTAATTTCTAAATTTTACCTAGAAAGCACCACATCTGCAGCACAGCGGGCCAGGGCACCACAGTTCCCGTTAATAAAAACGAGTGATGGCCGGCAAGAGCCATGCACTCCCCAAGCTGCAATTTAAACCTCTACCGATCAATCCGGCCTGGTAGCAGCACAAGGCCTCTTCTCCATTCCAGCAGATTTATGGTGCCACTTCCTGGGCTCTGTTTTTACTGCTTTTATCGTACCCCTGATACATAAAGCAAAATCCAGAACCCTAAGGCACAGCAGACAGAATGACAGTGGCAGATAGCAGATGGGAAAACCCCACATCAGAGCCACTCAGCACCCATCTGTCAAAGCACAGTACAGGCCCATGCAGACTCCTTCTCCCCTTGTTTCATAAAACCAAATGTATTTGCCCTGGCATAACCCTCCTAACTTGTAGGTCGAAAAGCTCCTAAATGACTGTATCTATCCCTGGTACAGGCTTGTAATCGCTGCCCCCAGCGGCCAGACTCCCAAGGGTTATAAAGCCCCCATAGCAGGTTGGAAGCTAGCCTTGACAAAGATGGGGGGTGGGAAGCAGTGGCGTAACCAGGAATGTTTAACAGGGGGTGGAGGAGTGGCCTAGTGGTTAGGGTGGTGGACTTTGGTCCTGGGGAACTGAGGAACTGAGTTCGATTCCCAACACAGGCAGCTCCTTGTGACTCTGGGCAAGTCACTTAACCCTCCATTGCCTGCCGCATTGAGCCTGCCATGAGTGGGAAAAGCACGGGGTACAAATGTAACAAAAATAAAATAAAATCCCTTCCCCCCCCATACCTTAAAATCACCTCCTCTCCAGTAACATAGTAAATGATGGCAGATATGGTATGGTCCACCCAGTCTGCCCAACAAGATAAACTCATTTTACATGGTATGTGATACTTTATACCCAAGTTTGATTTGTCCTTGCCATTCTCGGGGCACAGACCGTAGAAGTCTGCCCTATACTAAGTTCTGAAGCTAACGTTGAAACCCCTTAAAATTTACACTCCAGCCCATCCCTATCTATTCAGTCACGATCAGGGCATAGACCGTAGAAGTTTGCCCTGCACCGGTTTTGCTTCCTAATTATGGGCGTCGCCACCTAATCTCCGCTAAGATTCCGTGGATCCATTCCTTCTAAACAGGATTCCTTTGTGTCTATCCCACGCATGTTTGAATTCCATTACCGTTTTCATCTCTACCACCTCCCGCGGGAGGGCATTCCACATATCCACCACCCTCTCTGTGAAAAAAAACTTCCTGACATTGCTCCCGAGTCTGCCCCCCTTCAACTTCAATTCACGTCCTCTAGTTCTACCGCCTTCCCATCTCCGGAAAAGGTTCGTTTGCGGATTACGACCTTTCAAATATCTGAACGTCTGTATTATGTCACCCCTGTTTCTCCTTTCCTCCAAGGTATACATGTTCAGGTCAGCAAGTTTCTCCTCGTACAGTTTGCAACGCAAATCCCATACCATTTTTGTAGCTTTTCTTTGCATCGCTTCCAGTCTTTTTACATCTTTAGCAAGATACGGCCTCCAAAACTGAACACAATACTCCAAGTGGGGTCTCACCAATGACTTGTAGAGGGGCATCAACACCTCCTTTCTTCTGCTGGTTATACCCCTCTCTATGCAGCCTAGAATCCTTCTGGCCACGGCCATCGCCTTGTCACATTGTTTCTTCACCTTTAGATCCTCAGACACCAACACCCTGATGCAACTTCACAAAACAGGAAGTTGCATCAGAAGGGGCAGGATGGTTCAGAGAGAACATCCTGGTGCAGACCATAGGCAGCCTGTGAGTGCCAATGTTTCTGCCTGGGTGAAGACTGGAGCAGAGATCATTTTTGCACAGGCGTGGGAGGTAGGGGGGGCCAAGGAGGTTATATTGAGAACAGGAGATGGTAGGAGGCTATCTAACCTATTATATGGGTTGTTGCCAGTAGACGTAGCTTGCTGGCAGTAGGCAGAGTCACAAGTACACCCAAAACAATAGCAAATGCTATTGAAAGCAATAGTAAAAGATTATTAGAAATAATGGACTGCCTATGGGGGTCCATCTGTAAAATGTCAAAAGCTGTTCCAGTTGGATAGGCAGTGCCTTAAAAGGTGGAGGGCAAAAGATTTTTTTATTTTATATGTAGATATAAATATCATGAAATCAAAACTGAATATCACTAAAACAGCTTCAAAAATTATTGTAGCTGGTGGAAACAGCACTAATAAAGGCTGTATTTTGTGCTCATTTTTCTACACTGTTCTATACAATACAGTAATACATGACCAAATTTGAGTGAGGATATCCTGTTTACTGATGGGTTCATCTTAACTGCTGTTGTAATCTGCCTTGGGAAGCCTGGTGTTATGAAGATTGGAAGTAAAATTAAATGCGGGATGCAAAGAACAACTCGCCAAAAAACTCCAAACTGCCCAAAACACAGCAGCCAGACTGATATATGGTAAAACAAGATTCGACACCGCTAAACCACTTCGAAAAAAAGCTGCACTGGCTCCCAATCAAAGAACGGATCATCTTCAAAATCTGCACCTTAGTCCACAAAATTATCTACGGCATAGTCCCAGGATGCACGACAGACCTCATTGATCTACCAACTAGAAACAGACTCGGATCAGCACGATCATACCTAATCCTACATTACCCAAATTGTAACGGACTTAAGTACAAAACAACTCACGCATCCAACTTCTCCTACATAAGCGCACAACTATGGAATGGACTCCCGCATGCAGTGAAAACAATACACGACCACCTAAGCTTCAGGAAATCATTGAAAAACCACCTCTTCAAAAAAGCTTATCCCACTGATCCAACATAAATCCCCAAACCCAGCAACACAAGATCACCTACGACCGTACTGGACAAGTTATTATCCTCGACCCCATGACGCCTGAATCACTTCTACCTTGACTATAACACAACCTTGTATTTGTTTATCAATCGTAATGGCAATCGCCACTACGATACTTAGTAAGCCACATTGAGCCTGCAAATAGGTGGGAAAATGTGGGGTATAAATGTAACAAATAAATAAATAAACTCTTCTTTCATTGGGGCACATGGAATCACATCTTCACCTCGTCTCTTTTATACAAATGGATTATTCTGTTTTCAGCATGTTTCAGGGACAAGCGGTTTTCATAAGTCAAAATAATCAAAATAAATATTTTCTTTCATGCAGATCTCTTATTTGTTTAACTAAATGGGCTATAAGCCCCTAATGCAGTCCATTGTTTTTTTTTAAATATTTTGTCCTTGTGATGACTTATACTGTGCCAAAACTTGAAATATAGTGAGACAGAATAATAGAATTCAGTAACATCCCAAACTTATTCATTAACATTATAATTGTGTTCACATTTGGGTAATATCTGAGAAAATGCTGTTGAAAACTGACTTGAAGAAGAAATAAATATATATCACAGAACTTGAAAATGTTGGCACATTTAGACTGACTCTGGACTTCTGCATGAAGGTAGCTCTGCCCTCATTATTTAATATCTTTTTTTTAAATAGTAGTAATAAACAATATTAAGTGCATTTTTATAATATACCACTGCATTCCACAAAACAAAAGGAGCAAGTTCCCACAAACCATCTTTCTCTTTTAATCTAGGCACAGGGGGGGGGGGGGGGGGGGGAAGAGATTTTAAATGCTCCCAGGTTTCAACCTAATTCATGTTTAATGTGGGATATAATTGCCATAAATAAATAAATAATTAGAAACTCTGAATGTTGAGCACTTGATTCTCATAGCATAATGTCTGTTTTAGAGGCCCTTTACCAGGAGAAAAAAAAATCTGTGCACGAATATAACACTTGCTAGGGTGTCCCTGTAACCAGCTCCTCCAAATAACACACAGATTACGATTTATAACAAATTACTACTCTACCTATGAAAAGTTATTCCATTTATACTTCCTCTGTGTACGTCCATATGTTGCACAAGCTGGCATGTTTGAAAATATAAGTGAGATTAAATAAAAATGCAACCAGCAATAAAGAACGACAACATGGATGCCGCAGCTCATAGGTTTGTTTGCTTTGTTTTGAGTCTACGCAGAACAATGGCTGCGCGGGGAAGGGGAAACAGAGACTACCCTGAGTGGCTTCAACTTTGTGATGTCATGCTGCCCTGTTCTCAATCTAACCTCCTTGTGGGGGGCCGGGTCTGATAGGGGGTACATACACAACACATGCACCTTGAATAAATATGCCACTGGTAGGGAGTATGCAGACTGGAGGAACCTCCACACTAGGTTGACCAGTTTCTAAACTCATCTGAATGATTTTTTTGGAACTCGTGTGGGAGAAAATAAGGAATGTTCAGAGAAGGACGTTAATCCCTAATGCATGTTTAATGTTTGAGAAAATGCTTACCGTAATATGTGTTAAAGCATGTGCAGTAATTCCCCCTTTACTGCATGCTAAACATGCATTATTATTTTCTTGATATGTTATTTGGAGGGGCATGTCCAGTAGAGTACCCATGGGAAGCTTGGGCCCCCCAATTTGGGTTGAGGGCCCGCAAGACTGAGGCGCTGCCTGCCGCTTTGGCTGGTAGAACTCCTCTTGCCCCACCAGCGGAAGCACTTCTCCATTCCAAGCCTGGCAGTTGACAGTACCGTACCTACGCTGGCCCCTCCATATATGCTTGGTTTTTATGAAACTGAGCTTGTGGGAGGGAGCAGGGTTGCCAGCTGGGAAAAATTTTCCCAGCCCCAAACGAGCCGTAAACCCGCCCAAAAACCGCCTGTAGGCAATCCCCGTCTCCCGCGTCACCGAACCCCGCCCCCGCATCACCTAACCCCGCCCTGTGTCACTAACCCCGCCTCACACGTCACTAACCACGCCTCCTATGTCACTAGCCCCGCCCCCTACGTCATCCCTGACGTCAACCCTGCCCCTGAAAGGCTTCTATTGGTCCAATTTGGACCAATAGAACATAGTAACATACATAGTAGATGACGGCAGAAAAAGACCTGCACGGTCCATCCAGTCTGCCCAACAAGACAAACATATGTGTAAACCTTACCTTGATTTGTACCTGCCTTATTCAGGGCACAGACCTTACAAGTCTGCGCAGCCCCAGAAACGCTTCTATTGGACCGAATTGGACCAATAGAAGCCCTGGAAAAAAACGCCGAACTCGCACAGCGGCGATGGGAAAACCGCCCGAAAAACCGCATCCCGCGGCAGGTGAAATTTTCCCGCCACCGCTGGTGAAAACCCACCCAATTGGGCGGTAAAACCGCCCACCTGGCAACAATGGGAGGGAGGCCCACCCCACTGCACATGCACAGGGGTGTGGGCCTCCCTCACACATGCTCAGTTTCACAAAAACCAAGCTTGTGTGGGGTTGCAGCCAGCGCAGAAGCAGCACAGGAAAAGTGCTGCTAACTGCCAGGCTTCGGATGTAGGAGGGTTTCCAATGGCGGGGCTTGGGGACCCCTGCTAGCTCAGGTGTCATAGGGAGGAGACATTGAGGCATATTTTCAAAGCACTTTGGGAGGCTAAGTTCCATAGGTTTCTATGGAACTTTGGGAGGCTAAGTGCTTTGAAAATAAGCCTCATTGAGTGGCAGGTGGCAGGGCAACATTCTGTGACCCTACCCCACACACTTTGGGCTCAGCCCCCCCCCCCCCCCCCAAAATCCACGGTCTGGCTACGCGCCTGGGCACGTCATGTGTTAGGAATGGGTGTGGAAACATACAGCTAGTACAATCTGATTGACCTGTGCTAACTGGATAACGCAGATTTAACAGAAGTGGCAGTCAATTTTTCTGCATTAACTGTTTGCAGGTACCAGGGGCGTAGCCAGACCAGCAGGAGGAGGGGTCCAGAGCCCAAGGTGAGGGGGAACATTTTAGCCTCCCCACCAACCCTCCCCCGCCATCACCTACCTTTGCTGGTGGGGGACCCCAATCCCCGCCAGCCGAGTCCTCTTCTTTCCGCGAAGGCTTCATTCTGTTTCTGACGTCCTGAATGTACAACGTGCAGGACGTCATAAACAGAACAAAGCCTTCGCGGGAAGAAGAGGACCTCCTTGGCTGGTGGGGATTGGGGTCCCCCGCCAGCAAAGGTAGCCCACAGCGATGGCAGGGGAGGGTTCGCGCCGGGAGGGAGGGTTGAGAGGGTCATCGGTAGGGGGGTCCAGGGCCAAATCTATGGGGGCCCAGGCCCCCCTGGCCCAACGTAGCTACGCCACTGGCAGGTACCACATAAAAATGGCAACATTTGCACAATGGCATGCAAAAAAAAAAAAAAAAAAAGGAAAATGTTTTAAAATAATGCCTCATTGGGCATTAGTGTGCGGGGAAAGTCCTGCGTTATGTGCTAAGCCCAGATTCTAACACCCTTTAGTAAAAGGTACCTAAGTGAATGAAATGGAAAAGAAAAAGGGAACACAAACCCAAATTAAAAAGAAACATTTTTCACAGCACAGCAATATTAAAGGCACTGGGCTGCCCAGGCCTATCATAAGAACATAAGAATAGCCATACTGGGTCAGAGATAAGATCACAGGCACATAAATCTTACATAGATATCAGTGTCTTGATGGTCAGACCTTGGCAGTGACCTTGGTTTCTGAGGGTATTTCCCATTTGTCATTTAGTGTTGTATATTCACCACACATGACCCTTTGAGATTGGGTTTGGCTGTTTTTCGGTTTTGTAGTCTTATTTTACATCCCTTTCCTAATAACTCCTAGAATTCTGTTTGCTTTTTTGGCTGCCACCGCACACTGTGCAGAAAACTTCAGCATATTGTCTATTATGACACCTAGATCTTTTTGGTGGGTGCTGACTCCTAAGGTGGACACCACTCTCCAAAGCTAAGAGGCTCCTCTGAGCATAGTCTGGTCCACTTTTTCCCCTCTTGCAAACACATTGGAGGAGTAGCCAAGTGGTTAGTGCAGCGGACTTTGATCCTGGGGAACTGGGTTCAATTCCCACTGCAGCTCCTTGTGACTCTGGGCAAGTCACTTAACCCTCCATTTCCCCTGGTACAAAATAAGTACCTGAATATGTGTAAACCGCTTTGAATGTAGTTGCAAAAAACCTCAGAAAGGCGGTATATCAAGTCCCATTAACAAGATTCCATGCACAATCTGAAAGAGTGGGAAAGAAAGCCAGCAGATCAATGTCACAACAAAAAGATTTTATTGAAGATACTGTGTATGAACAAATCGCCCGACACAGGCCGTGTTTCGCCCACCTAGGGCTGCGTCAGGGGTGTGGTCTCTAGCATACACAAATGGACACACCATTATCTTCAATAAAATCTTTTTGTTGTGACATTGATCTGCTGGCATTCTTTCCCATATTGGATTTTGCAGATCGTTTGCCTTGTTGTTTTTTGGCAATCTCAAAGCGTGGCAACATTCCATGTAGAACCCCAAAGAATAGCAAGATTCCAGAATCCCAAAGAGTAAGTAGTGGAGGAGTAGCCTAGTGGTTAATGCAGCGGACTCTGAATCTGGGGAACTGGGTTCAGTTCCCACTGTAGCTCCTTGTGACTCTGGGCAAATCACTTAACCCTCCATTGCCCCAGGTACAAATAAGTACTTATATATAATATGTAAACCGCTTTGAATGTAGTTGGAAAAACCACAGAAAGGTGGTATATAAGTCCCATTCCCCCAAGTGTAACCTTCGTTCATGTCCATTATTCCCCCAGTTTAGAAACCCTTCCACCCTTTTCCCCTCCATGAGAAGTTCCCCAGCCACAGTCCTTCCATACTGTGATACTTGCTCAGTCATATAGATTCAGCCCCCTTCATAGGCAAGATATCAAGTTTTTTTCTATTATAAGAGGATATTTTCTTTCACCTCTGAAGAGATGTAGCACAGTGCTATTCATCCTACACCTCGGTATTTCATTACAACCCACCACCATCAGCCTGCTAAAATCATGAAAGTGGCAGCACAGCGTACAGGCTTCAATTGTATAGAGGATTTCAAATTATGCTTCACCTATGAGGCAAGGCGGTTCACATCAAAGGAATGGAGATCATTTTTTGTCTGCTAATTTCACATGGGTTTCTGCTTCAGGGAATAAGAAAATCCTTTTCGAAGTCAGAAGAGACGACACCAGTCCTTCAAGACTGCAAAACAGCGCTGTTCTCTAAAAAAAAGCCCACAGCGAATATTCCTGGCTGATTAGCATATGTTTGCTCTAAGAAACATTAATCTACATATTTTGAAAAAACCTGAAAATTGGCCTGGTGTACAGCTCTCGAGGGCCGAGGTTGAGTGTACCTGTTTCAGAGGGCTAAGAGCCATGACAAAGAAAGAGAGACTGATAAGAACCGGATGATTCTAGCCAGATCTGCCATCCTGTAGTAAAGGAGATGGAAGGGTGGGGTCATTTGTACTCCGGATTGCATTAGGCTCCCATCCTGACCTTAAATCTCCGCACAACCTTGATTATCTTCTTGTCTTCTCACTGGCAGATGTGGAAATCTGAAATGAATTCAGATTCTGCCTGAGAGAACAGCATCCAAAGATCACAGTACTGTTACAAATCACTAAATACTTACATTTCTTCAGTGCGTTCTTTCTAACAAAAAAGGTGCCGGTACTCAAATGCTAGGCCATCGTTCAGGGGTGGGGTGATCACTGAGGGATCCACCCCAGAATAGCCAGGCCCCCTGCAATCAGTCATAAAATCTGTGACAAGGCAGAATTGGTGTGTAGGGCCTGAGCTCTTTCATTAAAACTTGGGGACCATGAGTCAATTTTGGCAGACAATGGAAAAGGTGCCGGTACTCAGTAACCCCAAGTACCCCCTCAAAAAAAGCCCTGCATTTCTTTCTCTCAGGTGGCTGAATTCATGCTGGTTTTGAGATGCTGGATTAAGGGCACCAGAGACTTAGGATTCCAAGGGACAGCACTGGGAGCAACAGCCTAATCCACTTCCTGTTTCTCTTCTTTTCCACTTCAGGGAATAAGGATTTTCTTATTCCCTGAAGCAGAAACCCATGTGAAATTAGCAGACAAAAAATGATCTCCGTTCCTTTGATGTGAACTGCCTTGCCTCATAGGTGAAGCATAATTTGAAATCCTCTCCACAATTGAAGCCTTGATGCTGCCACTTTCATGATTTTAGCAGGCTGATGGTGGGTTTCATACTGTACCCAATGTGCTTTGACCCTGTAAGGACCCAGGGCTCAGTCCTAGTGGTGTCCAGTACAGCCAACAGAGGGTGGGGGGAGGGAATGTAATCTGAAGGGCAGTGGGCACAAGAGAGATGGCGAGGAGTGGGGGGGGGGGGGCAACAAAAGCTGCTCACTGTTGGTTTTCTCCCCTACTTGGCCATGGCACAGTGAACAGGGTATGGGCACTCCAGGGCATGATTCCAGCTCAAGACACTCCTGCTGCTCAGCCCTCAAACCAGCCCTGCTTAGAAGGTAACAGACAAGTTCATTTCCCATCTCATTCATTACTGAACTTCCTTACTGGGACTAGCCGCTAGGGGTTAGAGGCAGTGAGCCATGTTTTAACCATCACTCTGTGGATCAGGAGCAATACCTTCAATTACTGCATTCTACGTGGCCATACTGACAGCCTTTGGACACCAGTGACCATGTAGTTGCTTGTGAGATTTGCAGCAGGCCTACATAGGAGACACAGAAAAAGGCGCAATTCTAAAAAAAAAAAAAACCACAACCTGAGGTTATTTCCATAAAAGCCTACTCTGAAACTCAACAGGTAACTCTCACGGGCAGAGAAATCAGATGCAAAGTAATAGTTTCTGAAGCAGCTTCAGGCTTATGAAGAAAAAAAAAAAGCTGATCTCACGTCTTCTGAGTGAGACACCAAGCTCATGAGGACCAGCTGTGTCACATCAGTGAGACCTCCCCCCCCCACAACGCAGATCTTGCTCATGGGATCCTGTCTGCTACGTGGGTGACAGTGAACATGAAGCCCTTTCACGTTTCCTGCTGCTGCTCTCCAACTCCTTTATCACAAATCTATTGCTATGAGAAATGATGACTCATGAAAGAGTCTATGGAAGCACCAGATCGTGATACAGCATCAGTTTGGTGTGCAGCAACTGGAAAATCTCTAGTTAGAAGCAGTAGCGTAGCTATGTGGGGCCACGGGGGCCTGGTCCCCTGTAGATTTGGCACTGGACCCACCCTGCTGATGACCCTCTCGACCCCCCCCCCCCCCCCAGCTGATCTGCAAGGCTTCGTTCTGTTTCTGTGAGTCTGACGGGACGTCAGACTCAGAAACAGAACGAAGGAAGAAGAGGACCTCGGTTGGCGGGGGTTGGAGTCCCCCGCCAGCAAAGGTAGGCAACGGCGGTGGCGGCGGGGAGGGGGGTTGAGAGGGTCATCGGCGGGGGGGGGTCAAAGTTGGTGGTGGTGGTGGTGGCGGCGGCGGGGGGGGCTAAATTGTGCCCCCTCACCTTGGGTTCTGGACCCCCCCTCCCACCGAAGTCTGGCTACACCCCTGGTTAGCAGTAAAAACTACGCTCAACCACCTAAGTTTTCGGAAAGCTCTAAAGACAGTCCTGTTCAGAAGAGATTACCCCACCGACCCAACATAAAAATACCTGGTCACATGCGACACAATGTAACCAAAGACCGTAACGGACATTATTTGACTCTTCTTCCCCCTTTCCCTCTCTAACTTCCCCCCAACCGCACCTACCATACATGTAACTACCTTACATGTACCTCATTCTACTACAATATCACTTTGTATTCATTCATACCATGTATTTGTTCAGATCGTAATCGGCTAACGCCGTTAACAGTTATATGTAAGCCACATTGAGCCTGCAAAAGGTGGGATACAAATGTAACAAATAATTAATAATTAAATAATTATATTGCAAAATGAGTGAGAATTTGTAGTATTGTCAGAAATGTGTGTGATATCTTTGTACATCTGGGAATCTCAGCTGGTATTTATTTAGATTTTGCTCACAACCTTTTCAGTAGTAGCTCAAGGTGAGTTACATTCAGGTACACTGGATGTAACCCGGTCCTGCTATCCTGGGTTAGAAGGGGCTTGAGAGGCACTGCAGATTTTTATCACTTACTCTAGTCTCGTCAGCTCATTCAGTTAGGAACCACATGATACTCAGAGGATTAAACGAACTGGAACATTTATTAACTCTTAACTGATGGTTTCCACTGTATTCGTCTCCTTACAGTCAATTGTAATTCATATTGCTCTCCAGATGGTCATAAGCAATAAAATATATCTGGGCTAATAGTCATGCTTAACTCTCACGGCCCTCGCGGCTATCCTGCAGCTCTGCCAGAACCCGGAGCGGATTTCACACTTCCAATGTACTTCAATACCATCTGGGCTAGACTTCCAGTAACTGCATACTCCCTTCAGGCTGCCACCCCGAAGGTCTCGCTATCAGCCAGGGTAGACAGCAATCTCACCCAAACCCCTGGTTACGGCTGGACTCCCCAATCCGCCAAGTTTGGACTCCTCAATTGGTTGATACAATATAACAGCTTACTGTCCAGGCAATCTATCCACTGGTTACAATGCTACAGTACTTCCGCTTCTCTTGCAATGGGTTGTCTGGCAGGGGAACCAACAGTAACACCAAACTCCCAGACCTGGTTACTTTAGAGGCAGAACCAGAGACAGGATCCTTTCTCCAGGGTTTCCCTTATATGTTCTCTGAGTTCCTTCCAGGTCCTCCAGCCACCCCCCTCCCCCCCCCGTGAAGGACTCACTCTATCATGTTCTTAAACCATGGGTTGTATGAGTATTCCCCTGTCCCTGGAGTGGCTTAGTGGTTAGAGCACCAGTCTTGACGTCCAGAGGTGGCCAGTTCAAATCCCACTGCTGCTCCTTGTGACCTTGGGCAAGTCACTTAACCCTCCATTGCCTCAGGTACAAACTTAGATTGTGAGCCCTCCAGGGACAGAGAAACATCTGTAACTCACCTTGAGCTACTACTGAAAAAGGTGTGAGCAAAATCTGAATAAATAAAACAACAAGTTTGTACCTGAGGCAACGGAGGGTTAGGTGACTTGCCCAAGATCACAAGGAGCAGCAGTGGGATTTGAATCAGGCACCTCTGGATGTCAAGACCAGTGCTCTAACCACTAGGCCACTCCTCCAAGTTGCTTATTTTCCTTTCTTCTAGCTATTTAAGAAATGCTGTGGTTGAGCTACAAAATTCAATACTGCCACCCAAACTCTGTGTCACCTGGGGATGATGATCTCGTGCTGACTTCTCCCAGATAAAATGCCTGCTGGAACACATTGAGAACTAAGTATATAGAGACTTGCTATACTGTCTTAACTAACTAGCAGACCTAGGAGGTTCACAATGTAAAACAACCAAAATAAACTGAGAAAGGAGCTACAAAAACTTTGAAAGGAAAGGGTCTGCATTCAGTCAAGGAACACACAAATCCAGAGAGAAAATAAGGGTAGGAAAAGGAAAACAGAAGACAGGGAGGGGAGGGAAGTGGGATGAGAAGGGATAGGCTAGATGAAAGGGATGCAAACTAGCAGCAGGTTAGCAAAAAATTTCCTAATTTGAGCAGAAAGCCTGTAGAAAGATCCAGGTTTTTAATGAAATAAAATATGACCTGGAATCTTGAACAAGAATGACAGCAGAATCGTGTGCAATAAAATCAAATTATTTCTCAGGTATTTCTTTCCTTAGTAGAGAATGTTTGTCCCTTCCAAATAAACATGCTCTCAACCCTCTCTCCCCACCCCTGTATGCTTCCTTCAGCTCTAAAGGAATGTGATGCCACCTACAAAGCATTATGGGAGTTTAGAGCCTTTGAAAACTAAGATGGCTGCCCTAGTAGCATCATTTCATCACTCCTAAAATGTTGTTATTTGTTTGTTTGGGATTTGGATTGTCATCAAGGCAGAAAAATAATGATCAAAATACCTGAAACTCATAAATTCAAGGGAGAGGATTTTGGTTTTGTGCTTTGTGGTTTACGTACTCTCTCTTGAACTAACACCATTCCAAAAAGCAATCCAGGAGAGTTAAATCAAGAGTGAAAGTATCAGGCCAGGAAGCTGAGTGATACCATCACCAGATGAAAGAAAAGAACTTATGGAAAACTGTAGTCCAGACGATGACTTAGACGATTTCACTCTAAATCGGAGGTCAGCATTTCAATCGGCACACTACCCACACCCATCCTGTTGGACTATCAATTGAATGCTTTGTTGTCCCCATGCATATCTCCCACCCACCCTGTTAGACTGTCAATGAAAGGCTTGGATGCTTCACTTATACATATGTCATCTACCAACATTTGCTTATTTCCGATCTGAGGAAGAAGGGCAACCTTCGAAAGCTAATCAAGAAATGTATTAAGTTATGTCCAATAAAAAAGGTATCATCTTATTTTATTTTCCATGTTTTATTTTGGTTTGATTTCTATTGATTACCTTTAAGAGTGGACTAACACGGCTACCACACCTCTCTACTTAATCGGCACACTGTAAGCAATGGTATTCTGTTGATCAAGTTCCATGAAGACAAAGCCAGTGAGAACATCACATTAACTCTGTACACTACAATAACCATGGTTTCATTTCCACAGACAGCTTGTTTTGCCTGCCTGCATCCAATATTAATCAAAATATTCATGCAAGGCTCATACTAAAGAACGAGAAAGCATGGAAAGTTAAATAGAGCAGGATTAGTTCAACAAGTCGTAAAAGGCAAATCTCCTGGTGCTACATTTCTCATTACCCATGATTGTCATGCCGCCTTTGGCAAGAGAATGCCCATATTAGCATGGTTTAGAGAACACACTCGCTTTATTGATCTCGCCATCACATGGTAGAGAGGGAAAATGCAAACTCTAGGTAGACAGCTCCTTGCTGAACCTTCCATTTTTGAAAGCAAGAGGTCAGAGGTGGCCTACCGGTTAGAGCAGTGGTCTGTGAACCAGGGAAGTCGGGATACAATTCTTGCTTCTTTCACTGACGCTTCTTGTGGCCTTGGACAAATTATTTTCTCATCCTTGCCTCAGGGATAAGCTTAGATTATAAGCTTTATTGGAGCCTGAACTGCATCCTTGAGTTCAGGTTTGGAAAGACAAGTAATTAAGTCCAAATGCAAGATGGGTATATTTATTTATAGCATTTATATCCCACAATATTCCCACCCATGGGCAGGCTTAATGTGGCGTACAACAGTTTATAAAAACATACAACAATTCAGCAAACAAACAATCAATGTCGTAAAAGGGAAAGGGAAATAGCTAAGGAGGGAAAAGGGGAAAGAGTCGGGGTGAACAATGTGTTGCTATGTCAGTTGGAATTCAGAAGGAAGAGATGCCAGGCAGGTTTGAAGTGTATGTTCTACCAAAAAGGAAGGTCTTGAGGTGCTTTTTGAAGGTCGGGTGATCAGGAGTAAGTTTGACCAATTGGGGTAGCCCATTCCACAATTGAGTGCTGAGATAGGAGAAGGAGGATGCATAGGTGGTCCTATACTTGAGGCCACAAAAATCTGGGTAATGGAGGTTTAGGTACGAGCAAGCTGATATGTGAGAGTTCCTAGGCGGCAGGTTATTTAGGGTGTCCATATAAGCAGGGGCTTCACCATAGATGATTTTGTGCACCAAAGTGCAAATTTTAAAAGCGATTCAGTCCTTCATAGGAAGCCAGTGCAGCTTCTCACGCAGCGGTCTCAAACTATCAAATCTCGATTTGGTATATAACATTATTGGGTCAAATGTACCTAGGCAGCAAATTCCATTGTACAAATACAAAGCTGATTTAGTTTGGCTGTTTGATAGCTGCTCTGAGCTCGAATGGTCATCCCCAACCTGGGGCTTTGCCTGTGGAATCCAAGATTTTCAATTTCAGTCTTGGACAAACTAGAAGTTCCACTTCTACATAGAAGAGACGGTTCAACACAAGCTCTATTTTCTGAGCTGCTTCTCTGCTTATACAACAACTAGTAAAAAAGGCCCGTTTCGGACACAAATGAAATGGGCGCTAGCAAGGTTTTCCTCGGAGTGTGTATGTGAGAGTGAATGTGCGAGTGTGTGTGTGTGAGAGAGAGAGAGTGAGTCTTGGTGCGAGTGTGTCTGTGAGAGAGAGTGTGTGTGTGTGTGTGAGAATGAGAGTGTGTGTGTGTGAGAATGAGAGTGTGTGCAAGTGCATATGTGAGACACAGTGTGAGAGAGAGTGTGTTTCACACAGATACAGTGTGTGTGTGAGAGAGAGTGTGTGTGAGACACAGACTCTCTGTGAGACTGAGTGTATGAGACCAAGAGAGTGTGTGAATGACTGTGTGACACATAGAGAGTGAATGTGATACAGTGCGAGACATAGAGTGTGTGAGAGACAGTGTGTGAGAGTGAGAGAGAAAGACATTGACTGTGAGAGAGTGTGTGTGTGACAGAGATACCTCCCCCCCCCTCTAGTATCAGCCCCCCCCCCCCCTCTCTGGTGTCTGAGCTTTACTGTGCAGGACTCTGAGCTCTGGCTGTGCTTCAAGAAACTGACCAATCCTATTTAATAGAATGCACCTCCAACATTCTGAAGCCGAGAAACCTCGTGTGGTTGGTCACTTCTGCTTGTGAGGATTTTTAAAGACTGTATTGTGAGTGTGTGTGGTTTCTCTGTCTGGGTGTGCCTGGAGAAACTCTCTGTGTATCCCTGCATGGTGTGTATGCTGCTTGTATAGATGTGTCACTAATCAATTCATTAAAAAATTAGTATCCTGTGTGTGCTGTCTTATGATTAAAGCTTCTCTCGCTATTCATTAAGCAATCTTTCCACAGTGGAAATACTGCTTAATGAATATCACAGAACACCAAACCTTGTGCACTCCTCCAGCTCAGAGCCTGTAGGGATGGGGTTGCAAGGTTGATAAGAGGGAAAATTCAATGAGTCAACGAGATGAACATTTCCAATCAGGTCGACCAAAATAAGACTTGATGGATAAAACTGGAAAGAAAGAGATTACAGCAGCCAGCCATGGATATGGCATTGCTGGAATCACTGAGGCGTGGTACACACACTTATGAGCGGACAGCAAAATGCAGAAAATTACAAACTATTCAGAAATAATCTCACATATAAGAAAGAGTCTGTCTTTACATGTGAGCTAAATTATGTCCCATCCTGCAAGGGAATATCATGGAGAAACAGACAGGACAATTGACGTTTTGTGTGCAGCTGGACAGAGTCTGTCACCTCGGTGGCTACATTGCTCAGGGGAGAGAGAGGCGTCACCTCTGCAGTGATCTGACAGTGGCTTAAAAATCAGATTCAGGACAAAAATAGAAGCTGGACCCCCAGTCAGGTTTGGCTCACATTTTTAGCAAGCCTGGAAGATGAATCTGCCTTGCTCCTGGTCTCCACAGTGTCTCAGCTGTGTTTCACTTTCATTAAGCTAAAAAGAGAACCCCTGACCCTGTGTGGAAGGAGCTGACAGGAACATCATACAGAATCACTCACTAATGCTTATTATAAACCAAACCTTGAAGATGGGCAACATGTAATATAAGATGAATAGCCTAACACAAGACATCATGGCCCAATGATGAGAAAGAATGGTTTAGTGGTTAGAATTAGGGTTCAAATCCTGCTTCTCCCAATAACACTTCAAAGGACCTAGGGAAACCCATATTCTTTTTCATCACGTCAACTAGACTGAAACTCTTTTAGAAAGGACTCTCCCCTGAATACTTTGCACCACTGTACAGTGCTGTGTAGGTCCAATGGTGCTAACAAATATTGTAAATACTGGGCTTGCTTGGAAACTCAAACGAGTAAAAGCTTTCTTCCCAAGGGAAACTTTTCGAAACCTGATACAATCAATGGTCCTAAATCATGCAGATTATTGCAACGGAATCTATGCGGGATGCAAAGAATAACTCGCAAAAAAACTCCAAACTGCCCAAAATACAGCAGCCAGGCTGATATACAGCAAAATACGCTTTGAAAGGTAAAATTATGTATAATCATACCTGATAATTTTCTTTCCATTAATCATAGCTGATCAATCCATAGACTGGTGGGTTGTGTCCATCTACCAGCAGGTGGAGATAGAGAGCAAACTTTTGCCTCCCTATATGTGGTCATGTGCTGCCGGAAACTCCTCAGTATGTCGATATCAAAGCTCCATCCGCAGGACTCAGCACTTAGAGAATTACACCCACGAAGGGACACTCTGCCCAGCTCACCACCGCCGAAACGGGGGAGGGGAATTAACCCAGCTCATCCCCACACAAGTGGGGGAGGGGAATCCGTCCAGCTCATCCCCGCGGAGCGGGGGAGGGACACCACACCCGCCGATGCGGGGGGATCTGGCTTATCCTGCAACCGCAACCGCGGGAGGAGCTGACTGACCCTAACACCGCCGAAGCGGGAGGGGTACAAAGCTGCCCTACAGCCGCACGAAGCGGGAGGGAGTGCCGGCAGAATTTATGTCTCAATCCAGCCCCGTAAAACGGAGGGGAGAGGAATGCAGCAGCTCACTGTAACACAAACTCGTCTCAACTCTTGAAGAATCCAAGTGAAAGAACTTGAACACGAGGTCTTTCTGAAATAACTGAAGACTAAACTTGAACCTGAAATGCAACCAGAATAAAAACAGAACAGATATCTGGGAGGGGCTATGGATTGATCAGCTATGATTAATGGAAAGAAAATTATCAGGTATGATTATACATAATTTTACCTTCCATATCATCAAGCTGATCAATCCATAGACTGGTGGGATGTACCGAAGCAGTACTCACCCAGGGCGGGACATTGAAATCCCTGACCTCAACACTGAAGCTCCAAACCGGGCCTCCGCCCGTGCAGCCACAGTCAAACGGTAATGCTTGGAGAATGTATGAGCCGAAGCCCAAGTTGCCGCCTTGCATATCTCTTCCAAGGAGACGGATCCGGCCTCTGCCATCGAGGCCGCCTGAGCTCTCGTGGAGTGAGCCTTCAGCTGGATAGGCGGCACCTTCCCCGCGGCCACATAAGCCGCTGCAATGGCTTCCTTGACCCATCTTGCCACTGTAGGCTTAGCAGCCTGCAGACCCTTACGAGGACCTGCAAACAGGACAAACAGATGATCCGATTTCCGGAAATCATTGGTCACTTCCAAGTATCTGAAGATGACTCGTCTCACATCCAGATATTTAAGAGCAGAGTACTCCTCTGGGTAGTCCTCCCTACGAAAGGAAGGGAGACAGAGCTGCTGATTCACATGGAAGCGAGAAACAATCTTGGGCAGGAAGGAAGGCACTGTGCGAATAGTCACTCCTGCCTCAGTGAACTGCAGAAAAGGCTCTCGACATGAGAGCGCCTGGAGCTCGGAAACTCTTCTGGCTGAAGTGATAGCCACCAAAAAGACTGCTTTCAACGTCAGGTCTTTCAGAGATGCCCTCGACAAGGGTTCAAAAGGCGGCTTCTGCAATGCTCTTAGCACCAGGTTGAGATTCCACGCAGGCACCACTGAGTGCAGAGGAGGGCGCAGGTGATTAACTCCCTTGAGAAAGCGCACCACATCTGGCTGCGAAGCCAGGGAAGCACCCTTCAGGCGGCCCCTGAAGCAAGCCAGAGCCGCTACCTGGACTTTAAGGGAACTGAGCGACAGGCCTTTCTCCAGACCTTCTTGCAGGAACGCCAACACTGAAGAAATTGGAGCAGTGAAGGGAGAAAGTGAGCCTGCTTCACACCATGCTGCAAAGATACGCCAAACCCTGGCGTAAGCAGTAGAAGTAGAGCGCTTCCTCGCTCTCAGCATAGTGGCGATGACCTTGTCTGAGAAGCCCTTCTTCCTCAGACGCTGCCGCTCAATAGCCAGGCCGTAAGACCAAAGGGAGAGGGATCCTCCATCACCACGGGACCCTGATGTAACAGGCCCTGCTCCACTGACAGCCGCAGAGGATCGTCGACTGAGAGCCTGATCAAGTCCGCATACCAGGGACGTCTGGGCCAATCCGGACCCACCAGGATTACCCTGCCGGGATGCTTTGCCACCCGGTCTAGCACCCTGCCCAACATGGGCCAGGGCGGGAACACATAGAGGAGCTCTTGTGTCGGCCACTGTTGGAGAAGAGCATCTACTCCCAGGGATCGAGGGTCCCGTCCTCTGCTGAAAAAGCGCGGCACTTGGCAATTGGCCGATGACTCCATCAGATCTAGGCTCGGCTGGCCCCAGCGCTTCGTGATGTCCAAGAACGCCTGAGCAGATAGTTGCCACTCTCCGGGCTCCAAGGTATGGCGACTGAGAAAGTCCGCCTTGACATTCATGATTCCGGCAATGTGGGCCGCTGAAAGCTGCTCCAGGTTCGCTTCCGCCCACTGGCAAAGACTCATAGCCTCCTTGGCTAGAGGGGCGCTCTTGGTACCTCCCTGGCGGTTGATATAGGCCACAGCCGTGGCATTGTCCGACAGGACCCGTACAGGCTACAACACCAGTACCGGGATGAACTCCAATAACACCAACCGAATGGCTCTGAGTTCCAGGAGGTTGATAGACCACTTGCCTCTGCAGGAGACTAGAGCCCCTGCGCTGTCCTTCCCAAGCAGTGGGCTCCCCAGCCCATCAAAGAGGCGTCTGTCGTGACGACAATCCACTCCGGGGTCACCAGAGGCAATCCTGCAGACAACTTGTCTGTCTGCGTCCACCAGCTCAGCGCCTTGCGCACTGCTGGGTCCACGGGAAGGCGCACAGCATAATCCTCCGACATCGGAGTCCAGCGCAGCAGCAGAGATAGCTGTAGTGGTCTCATATGAGCCCTGGCCCAGGGCACCACTTCCATCGTGGCCGTCATAGAGCCCAACAGCTGCACGTAGTCCCAAGCCCGAATAGGAGAGGCTACTAGGAACTAGTCCACCTGAGCCTGAAGCTTGACAATCCGATTGTCTGGCAGGAACACTCTGCCCACTTGGGTGTCGAATCGAACTCCCAGATACTCCAGGGACTGAGTCGGGCGCAGCTGGCTCTTCTTCCAGTTGATGATCCATCCCAGGGAGCTCACAAGAGCAACTACCCGGTCCATAGCTTTGCCGCACTCTGCATAAGAGGGGGCTCGGATCAACCAGTCGTCCAGATAAGGATGGACTTGTACTCCTTCCTTTAGCAGGAAGGCCGCTATGACCCCCATTACTTTGGAAAAGGTCCGCGGAGCAGTAGCCAACCCGAAAGGGAGGGCTCTGAACTGGAAGTGTCGTCTCAGGACTGTAAAACGCAGAAAGCGTTGGAGAGGAGGCCAGATGGGAATATGCAGGTACGCTTCCTTGATGTCCAAGGAAGCCAAGAACTCTCCTGCCTTCACTGCCGCTATAACAGAGCGGAGAGTCTCCATGCGAAAGTGCCTCACTTTCCAGGCCCGATTGACCCCTTTGAGGTCGAGGATAGGCCGGACAGAACCTCCTTTCTTTGGAACCACAAAGTAAATGGAGTAACGTCCCTTACCAATCTGATTTTTTTGGCACCAGAACGACCGCACCCAGGCGGATCAGGTTGTCCAAGGTCTGCTGCACTGCCACAGCTTGACCGGAGACTTGCAGGGAGAGAGTACAAACCCGTCTCTTAAGGGTTGGCAGAACTCTAGCTTGTAGCCGTCTCTGATGACTTCCAGCACCCACGCGTCTGAAGTTATAGTGGTCCACTCGCCCAGAAACGAGGACAGCCGTCCTCCAATCTGCACTGGGGCGTGGACCAAGGCCCCGTCATTGGGTACGAGACCCTGGGGGAGGACCGGAGGGAGCACCTCCGGGACGGCGGTCTCTGCGAAAGGAATGCTGCTTGGGGGAGAAATTCCTCTTGAAGGAAGAGGGGGCAGAGGAACCCGACTTGCCCGGGCGGTACCGACGGGCTTCCAGCAACCGTCCTCTGGAGGTACCGGGACGAGTACTAGCCCGAGCCCTGACCTCTGGTAATTTCTTGCCCTTAGACGTGCCGAGATCGGTCACGATTTTGTCCAGCTCGACCCCAAAGAGCAGCTTGCCTTTAAAAGGCAATCTAGCCAGGCGGGATTTAGAGGCGTGGTCAGCAGGCCAATGTTTCAGCCAAAGCCACCGCCGCGCAGAGACTGTCTGAGCCATGCCTTTAGCTGAGGCTCTCAAGACATCATACAACAAGTCTGCCAAATAGGCTAAGCCCGATTCCAGGGCCGGCCAATCAGCCCTCAAGGAAAGATCCGAGGGGGAAGCCCGCTGCACCATAGTCAGGCACGCCCTGGCCACATAGGAGCCGCAAACTGAGGCCTGCAAACTTAAAGCAGCTGCCTCAAAGGACGACCTTAAGGCCGCCTCCAATCTTCTGTCTTGGGCGTCCTTTAGGGCCGTGCCACCTTCCACCGGCAACGCCGTTTTCTTAGTCACCGCAGTGATTAAAGAATCCACGGTAGGCCACAGATAGGCCTCACGTTCACTCACAGCCAAAGGATAGAGGCGGGACATAGCCCTAGCCACTTTAAGGCTCGTTTCCGGGACATCCCATTGAGCCGAAATTAAGGTGTGCATGGCATCATGCACGTGGAAGGATCTAGGCGGGCGCTTCGTCCCCAGCATAATGGCAGAGCCAACAGGGGCTGAGGGAGAGACGTCCTCCGGAGAGGAAATCTTCAAAGTGTCCATGGCCTGTAAAAACAGGTTGGGCAAATCCTCTGGGCTAAAAAGCCGCGCTGCAGAGGGGTCATCCGCTCCATCCGAGCGGGGATCTATCTCCTCCAAGGAATCCGCAAAGGACCGTTGGGAGACCTCAGACACGCTGCCCTCATCTACATTGGAGGAGACAAAGTCCTCCAAGGCCTGGAAATCAACCCGAGGGCGTTTACCTCTGGGAACCTCAACCTCTTTATCAGAAGAGGGAGCAGGGGCAGCGTTTTGCATGAGGAAAGCCTGATGCAGCAGCAAAACAAACTCGGGGGAGAAACCCCCCAGACTGTGCACTTCCGCAGCCTGGGCAACAGCCCTAGACGCACTCTCAACCGGCGCTCGCAATAGCGGGGGAGAGACATGCTGCGCATCCAAAATGGCGTCCGGCGCGAAACTCCGCGAAGGAGCCGCGCGGGAAGAACGGCGCTTAACTTTAGCCGCTTGTGCCGTCGCCCAAATTAAGGGCGTTCATGGCATTAATGTCTCCAACCTCAAGGGCGGCCCACGAAGAAGCCGTCCGAGCCGCGTGGCCGGCCAAGATGGCGGAGGCGAGGAGCGGGGGATGGGCGTTTATGGCGGGAAAAAACCGCCACGCCAGAGGAACGACCGGGACATTCATCGGTCACTAAACTGTCACCCATCAAGGGCGAATCAGGTTGTAAAACCCCCGCATCCCCTCTAGAAGCGCTCCAGCGATCCGGGGAGCGACCCTTTGCGCCCTCGCCCTCCGACGCCATATGCCACGAGGAGAAGAATCGGGGAACCCCCTGCCCGCTATAAAAAGGTAAAATTACCTGCTTGCCGCTCCGAGCTGTAACGAACTGGTGTCCCAGTGAGTAGCTGCAATGAACGTTTAAAGAAACGTCGAATTAAACGCCTTTAAAGACGTTTAAAATTTTTTTTTTTTTTTTTTTTTTTTAAACGGAGCCAGCGGGAGGGGGGAGAAAAGGAGGGACCTGGCACCACCAGGTTTGCACTTGCTCAAAAGAGCCCTCAACCCCAGGCCTCAACAAAACCTAAGGATTAGGCTTGGAGGCCTAGCCAGAGCTGCTGCTGTGTGTGACCACCACCTGCTGAGATAGAGAACATACTGGGGAGTTTCCGGCAGCACATGACCACATATAGGGAGGCAAAAGTTTGCTCTCTATCTCCACCTGCTGGTAGATGGACACAACCCACCAGTCTATGGATTGATCAGCTTGATGATATGGAAGTGCCAGACCCCTTCGAGAAAAACTGCATTGGCTCCCAATCAAAGAACGGATCATCTTCAAAATCTGCACTTTGGTCCACAAAATTATATATGGCGTAGTCCCAGGATACATGATAGACCTTATAGATCTACCAATAAGAAACAGAACCAAATCATCACGATCATACCTAAACCTACATTACCCAAATTGTAAAGAACTTAAATACAAAACAACTTACGCATCCAGTTTCTCCTACATAAGCGCACAACTATGGAATGGACTCCCGAAAGCTGTGAAAACAATCCACAACCACCTGAACTTCAGGAAATCACTAAAAACCAACCTCTTCAAAAAGGCCTACCCCAACGACCCAACGTAAACCTCTTCATCCAGCAACACAGCATGACCAATGATCGTACTGGACAACATACAATCTCCTTTCCTCCTGACCCTTCACAACTACCTCATTCGATCACTATATAACCTTGTATTTGTTCTCAACCGACTTGGTGAATGCCTTGACGGTACAATGTAAGCCACATTGAGCCTGCAAATAGGTGGGAAAACGTGGGGGTACAAATGCAATAAATAAATACTACTGCACACAGGGGCCTTTTTGCAAAGCTGCGCTGTGGTATCAGTAATACAGGGCTGTAAAAACAGGGGGAGTGGAGGTGATGCGCCGGGGGAGAAGAAGTGCCGGGGGGGAGGGGTGATGCACTGGGAGGGCGCAGTGGTGATCTGCCATGGGTGGCAGCCGACACAGGAACGCCACTGCGTGAGCGCTTACTGGTACCTATGTACTAGGCACTAAGGGTTCACATACTAACCCTGTGCTAATCGGATATCACGAGGTGATTTACCTGTGCTACCCAATTAGCGCAGAACATGCCTTCGCTCCACCTCCAAACACGCCCCGGCCTAAAAAAAGAAAACTTTTTTTTTTTTTTTTTAGCACATGGGTCGCACTTCCCAATCCCAGAACTATCACAGAATGTCCGAGCATTTATTTATTTATTTATTTAATACATTTATGCCCCACATTTTCCCGCTACTTGCAGGCTCAATGTGGCTTACACAAAACTGTACGGAAGGCTTCAGTACAGAAAAGTACAATTAAACAGTGTAAAAGTAAGATAGTAAACATATAGGCATCATTTAAACAACAATACGCAAATGATAATATAAGATAATTAGTGTCCATGAATCTTGTTGAAACCAGGAGTTAATCAGATTATGTTGAACCTGGAGAACAAGCCTTCTTGAACAGGACGGACTTCAATAATTTTCTAAAATGTAGGTAGTTCTGAGTTGATTTTACTGATTTGGGTAAAGCATTCCACAGTTGTGTGCCTATGTATGTAAAGTTGGAGGCATAGGTAGATTTGAACTTAAGGCCACTACAATCTGGGTAGTGTAAATTTAAACAGGATCGGGAGAGACTGGATCTATTTCTGGGTGGTAAGTCAACCAATTCAAGCATGTATTTGGGAACTTCTCCGTAAATGATCCTGTGAATCAAGGTGCAGACCTTGAAGGCAACTCCTTCTCTAATGGGAAGCCAATGCAGTTTTTCCACGAAGGGGCTTGGCAGATTCAAATTTAGATTTTCCGAAGATCAATCTTTACCGCGGTCATGCCTCTTAGCATGCAACAAGCACACGCTCGTGCTGACCGCCACTTAGTAAAAGGGGTCCCACAGCTTTGGAGGGAGGAAGGAGGGAGCTAAGTTCATTTCCCAGCTCAGGTCTTCTGCTTTCCAGGTGGGCCTGGGAAAAGGTTACAACCTGCTCTTTGCTGCTTGAGACCTGCTGCCATGATATTTGATCCTTGTTGGAAACCATCCATCCTACTTTTGTATTTAATTAATGAGTCACCTATGTAGGATGGGAAAAACCTTACTGAGTTGATCTGTGTGCAAAAAGAGCTGGCCCCGGACAGGCCACCTTGTGCACATAGCATGAATGCTCTACTTGCTAGGATCATCTCCTTGATCTGTTTCCTACACCTGGGATGTAGTTTCCTTTCATCTTTAATTACCAGTTCTGTCATTAAAACTGGAAGAACAGGAGCTCATTTTAAAACACTTGAAAATTCACACACATCTCAGATGATGACCACAACAGACGTCTATTCCCCTTCCCCTCTGAGGTCCTAATTCACTGATGGGAGGGGTAGCATTGGTGACAGAAGAGAAGGCTGCAGCAGCTAGAACACAGTCAGCGTGGGCTGCACAGGCTTTCGGTTTTACAGGAAGCCCATACAAGAGAAGAAGCAGGTTATATGAACACTCACCAGCCCCATGTTGAACACTGAGGACTACAAGACTGGAGAAAAGGTCTGAAGTCAGTACCAGGGGCGTAGCCAGAAAACAGATTTTGGGTGGGCCTAGGCAAGAAGTGGGCAGGCACCAAGTGTTCTCTTCCCCACCCAACCACCACCCAAAAAAAATCTCAGCTGGCAGGAAAATGCTTCATTCCACCTTGGCAGTCTGCAGCACGCATGCGCTGAAAACTAAGCATGTGCGGGTGCTGGTATCGTGGACAGTAGCATTTTCGTTACCATCAGGGTGAAGTCTTCAGCTGGTGGAGCTTGGGATCCCCATCAGCTGCCGCTAAATGTGTGCTACTCTTGGGTGAGCCTGAGCCCTAATTGAGTGGGCTCTGGCCCACCTGTGGCTACGCCACTGGTCAGTACAGCAATAAATGAACATGTGAGGGAGGGGGGTGTCACTGCTGTCGTTGGCCCTTCACTCACTGAGTCCTGCCCTCTGATGTAACTTCCTATTTCCTCGAGGGCGGGACACAGTGAGTGACGGGCCAACGACGAGACGGTTTTCTTCTTTTACAGTCATTAGCGCTGCAGATTCAAGGTGCCAGGTGCACGGAGCTCAGCTGATAGACAGGTGGGGACTGTCGGTTGGGGGGGGGAGTGAGAGGCGCTGCGCCCGGGGGGTCCACGCCAGGGGGGGTGCCGTGCCACGACTTCAGACTCCGAAACTAGATTGCAGCTCTTTGAATGAACAGCACGCCACGGAGGACGAAGAAGAACAGAAGACCCCGCCAGCTGAAGGAATATTTTTAAAGGCAGGAGGAAGCGGACGTTGGCTGGCGGGGGGTTGGGGTCCCCCGCCAGCAAAGGTAGGTGATGGCGTCAGGGGGGTCGGCAATGGCGGCAGCAGAGGGGCTGGTAATGGCGGCGGCGGGGGGGGGGGCTATAATGTGCCCCCTCACTCTGGCCCTGGCCCGCCTACCGCCGAACCTCAGATACGCCCCTTACTGTGCAGGGTGCATGTATGCTATTAGTTTACTGCATTAGGAGGAAAAGATGTTTTTCAGCACGTGTGTTAGAAAACTGTGCACTGGAGCTCAGAAAATAGTTCTAATGCACTGCTCAGGGCTGCCAAGAGGGGGGTCATAGTGGGGCAAAATTCCCTGATCCTGGCCTTCAAAGGGGGACCTGGCGCCAGGGTTTCTCTTTCTTTCTCTCTCTCTCCTGCTCCTGACAGGCCCAAAGTGATCACGTCCTGACAGGAGCAGGAGAGAGAACTCCAGCGCCGGGCCCCCCTCCAGCACTGCTCTTCGCTCGCTTCTACCGCTGTGCCAAGCGGCTGCTTTTCACCTCAGGCGCACGCTCGGTTTTGAAATGGAGCGTACGTGAGAAGAGAAAAAAGCAGCCGCAGGGGCAGGGCAGGCATGAAGCGAAGAGCGGCAATGCTGGATTCTTCTGCTGGCGGGGCCTCGGGATCCCCACCAGCCCCAACGTATCTCAGTTGCAGCGGCGATCCTGGGGAGAGGGGGGTGGCAGCAACGACGATCTGGGGGGGGGGTGGGTGGGCGGTGACGATCTTGGGCAGGGGCGGCAACGATCCGGAAAGGGTGGCGGCGACAGCGGCCCTGCCCCAGGTCCGGCGGCAGCGACTCTGCCCCGGGCATGGCTTAGTCTCTCGGCGGCCCTGGCACAGCTTACTACAACAGGCCTAAGAAGACACCAAACCAGTGGCGTACCAAGGGGGGGCGGTCCGCCCCGGGTGCACGCCGCTGGGGGGTGCCGCGGCGCGCGCCTGTCAGCTGAGTTCGCTAACTTCACTGCAGCTCCCTCTGCCCCGGAACAGGTTACTTCCTGTTCCAGCCGGGGCAGAGGGAGCTGCAGCGAAGTTAGCGAACTCAGCTGACAGGCGCACGCGGCACCACCCCCCCCAGCGGCTTGCACCCGGGGAGGTGTCATTTCGCCGGGGGGGGGGGGCACATCGGCGATCCGCCCCGGGTGTCATGCTGGCTAGGATCGCCACTGCACCAAACCAGCACCCTGACAAAGACAGGGTGGAGCAATTACTTATTTATTTATTGGGATTTATTAACAACCTTTAGGAAGAGATTCACTCAAGGCAGTGCACAGCAGGTACGGTTTAACATAAAATGTTCAATGTTGTTAACGGCAAAGCAACAGTAAAATGGCCAAGTAAAAACATAAATACAAAAAAATGAGGTAAACTTGAAATCAGCAAATTGAAACCTAATAATAGAACTACCGTGAAACCGTATCAAAAATATACGCATTTAACGGCACTGAAGTTCAAATACCAGAGATATAGCACAATGTTAGCATAATACTGATACACCTAATAAGCACCTAACAGATTCTTTGCTGCTCAGTACATAAATGGAGACCTTCCATTTCCAGCAGCTCTTGCCAACAATAACACACACTAAATAAAAGAGCTGACAAGCAGGTCTGTGCTGCAAACAGACGGGGCAGCACAGGAATTAATCATCTACTCTAGACATATCCAGCAATAAATGGCGCTGCTACATTCCTCCAGTGAGCGGAGGACAGAGTTAAAGTGAATAAGAAGGCTCGAGACTGGAAGGCCACCTGTCAGGAAATGTACTGACAGGTGGTAAAAATACGATCCAAAAATGACACGTCCACAACAATAATTCTGGACCAGTAAAATAGTGAGCAATGGCCGGATGGGGGGGGGGGGGGGCTGTGTCTCTGCTGCTCTGGCCTCAGGATATTACTTGGGGACAAAAAGGATGAATATTAGTGTGGAAATCCCAGTTGTACAGAAAAGGGCAACAGAGAAACGCCTCTCAGTACAGATCTAAAAGATAGTCGGAACAAAATATTTTCAAAGAGTGGCAAACCCTGCTAGAAGAGAGAGGGGCAGAAGGACTGAGGAACTGAGGAGAAGAAAAAAGGGAGGGAAGGTACAGGAGACACTTAGAGAAAGGACAAAGAGAAAGAAAGAGAATTGAGATCTGGAGGTATGAGAAATTAAAAGGGACAACGAAGGCTAGAGAGAGAAAGAGAACAAAGAAAGGGAAAGAAGCATGGAGAAAAGAAAAATCAACAGTGAAATCTAAGAAAAAGGAGAAAGGGAGGGATGGGAGAGGAAACCCAACATAAAAATGCAAGGACACCTGCGACACGATGTAACCAAAGAACGTAATGGACATTACCTGACTCTTCCTCCCTCCCTCCCTTCCTAAATTCCCCCCAGTTGTACCTACCATACATGTACCTTATTTACCACAATATTTTTTATTTTAGTTACATTTGTACCCCGCGTTTTCCCCACTCATGGCAGGCTCAATGCGGCTTACATGGGGCAATGGAGGGTTAAGTGACTTGCCCAGAGTCACAAGGAGCTGCCTGTGCCTGAAGTGGGAAGCGAACTCAGTTCCCCAGGACCAAAGTCCACTACACTAACCACTAGGCTACTCCTCCACTAGCAACATTCCATGTAGAAGTCGGCCCTTGCAGATCACCAATGTGGCCGCGCAGGCTTCTGCTTCTGTGAGTCTGACGTCCTGCACGTACATGCAGGACGTCAGACTCACAGAAACAGAAGCCTGCGTGGCCTTCTACAGGGAATGTTGCTAGTGGAATAGCAACATTCCATGTAGAATCTCCAAAAGTAGCAACATTCCATGTAGAATCTCCATTAGTATCTATTTTATTTTTGTTACATTTGTACCCTGCGCTTTCCCACTCATGGCAGGCTCAATGCAGCTTACATGGGGCAATGGAGGGTTAAGTGACTTGCCCAGAGTCACAAGGAGCTGCCTGTGCCTGAAGTGGGACTCGAACTCAGTTCCTCAGTTCCCCAGGACCAAAGTCCACCACCCTAACCACTAGGCCACTCCTCCACTGTTGCTACTATTTGAGATTCTACATGGAATGTTACTATTCCAATAGCAACATTCCATGTAGAAGTCGGCCCTTGCAGGTCACCAATGTGGCCGCACAGGCTTCTACATGGAATGTTGCTAGTGGAATAGCAACATTCCATGTAGAATCTCCAATAGTATCTATTTTATTTTTGTTACATTTGTACCCTGCGCTTTCCCACTCATGGCAGGCTCAATGCGGCTTACATGGGGCAATGGAGGGTTAAGTGACTTGCCCAGAGTCACAAGGCGCTGCCTGTGCCTGAAGCGGGAATCCAACTCAGTTCCTCAGTTCCCCAGGACCAGAGTCCACCACCCTAACCACTAGGCCACTCCTCCACTCCTTGTATTCATTCACACCATGTATTTGTTCAGACCTGAATCGGCTAACGCCGTTAATGGTAATATGTAAGCCACATTGAGCCTGCAAAAAGGTGGGAAAATGTGGGCTACAAATGCAACAAATAAATAAATAAATGATAGGGAAAAACAGAGACAATGGCAAACAAGAATAAAGATGGAGAGTTAAAGAAAGTGAAAGATAGTGAAAACAGCCTGGGAAACCAGACACCAAAAAGAGAAAAGCTGGGGGCAGGATGGGGAAAACAGACAAAGGAAAAGGGAAAGGTAGTGAGCAAACACAGGAGCGAAGCAAGACCCTGAGAGGGAGAGAGAACCTGAAATCTCACAATCTCACGTCTGAGTGACCTGTGTTTACACATGTAGCCAATCTGCTAGAAACCCCATTATCTCCTTAATCTATCTCCCTGGGCATCAGTATTGCATAAATGGTGGCAGACCCTGTGCGAATCACAGAGGTTACACAGCGAGATCCCATTACCAAGAAGCCACCATCGAAAAAACATAATTAGTTTGCTTTTCCGGAGGCCAAATGACTCTTAATTTCTTCCTCGCTGGGCCTTCCCTCCATGAAGCTCTGGTTATTACATTTCAGGCCATATACATAGCCCCTGACAAGTTTCTTTATCAGTGAAACCTCCATGGTGGTATTATCCCATGGAAACCAGAACAACTAAGGCCCTTCAGGTCCATTTCGGCACCCGGCAGGGATGAACTGCAGGTGAGATAAGGAGACCATGAGGGAAATCAGAACTACTGAAACAAAGAAGTCGTCAACACATCCTGACGTGCCCTTGGGTCAAGCCAACTCCTGGTTACCACACATTGTAGGCCCCTCCCCCCCACACTCCTTGTGATGTCCTTGGCAAGATCCAGAAGCAGTTTTCCGTTGCCTTTTCCGATGCAATGAGGCACCACTATGCCACTGCTCCCCAACACTGTTGGGGGGGAGGGGCATGAACTAGACTGGGAATGCTGCCATAACCTGTCCAACATTGCACCCAAGGCATGGAGGGTGTAACTTGCCCAAGGCCACAAGGAGCTTCCTTGGAACTTAAACCTAGGTTTTCCGCTTCCCAACCCACTACTGTAACCATTAAGCTACTCCTCTGCTCTAGGACCATGGGCAAAACCCTGTTTTCCAAAAGATCTATATATATAAAAGGCACCACCAAGGTTCTAATGAAGCCTCACTTCCGTTTTGCATGGTGGTGTAGATATCCGGTTTCATGAATCACAGGCAGGACTAAGGAGTAGGGAAACACGTTCCTCTCCTGCTGACTCTGCTGCCCGAGGGGGGGGAGAGCCAGGGGGTCCTGAGACCACAAGGGAGGGGAGGGGAACGCAGAGGGGGAGGGAGGTCTTGAGACCTGGGAGGGGGGAGGGGGTCCTGAGGGGACAGGTATCTCTGTCACACACACACTCTCACAGTGTCTTCCTCTCTCTCACTCTCACACTATGTCTCACACTGTATCACATTCACTCTCTATGTATCACACAGTCACGCACACACACCCGCAGACATCGGGGGAGGGGGGGGGGAAGCGGTGCAAGCGCCCGTTTCATTCCTCTCTGAAACGGGCCTTTCACACTTGTTTTGCTATAAACACCACAAACCAAAATCCAAAAAAGAACTTTTCTTCCCATAAGTGAAGGAGCCACAAGTATGATTGGATTTAGCTCGTGCCTTTTTTGGTAGTAGCACAAGGTGAGTTACATTTGCTATTTTTCTGTACTCATAGGGCTCAGTCTAAATTTACAATTCTATAACTGGACATATGCTGTTATGCGTTCCTTGTGTGTATCTGCCAAGAAAATAGGCCCCTACGCTCATTAATGTACTATGCATGATTATATGATGAGGTGCCTTAGTGTACAAGTGTTAGAAGACATACATGTAGGCGTGTCTCCAACTTACACATGCAACTTATTGAATCCTATAAGTCAATGGTCTTCACTAATTTTGAAGTCGGGGTCACATGTCCCAAGCCAACCCATGCTGCACTCCATTCTGCCCATGGCCTGCCCCACTCCACCCCCTTCACATTCATCACTTACTCACTGCAACGCTCTTCTCTGACAGCACTGTGACTGTGAAATGCAAATCTTGTGGCTGACACTTCTTCCCTATTAATCTTGTAACAGGAATTGATTTGAAATTACTGGGGGGGGGGTCACATGCAAGCAGAGAAGAAACTAAGGGGTCCTTTTAGCAAGCCGCAGGAAAAAGGTCTCTGCGCTAGCAGTGGGGGCCATTTTTCCCGCACGCCAGGGCCATTTTTTTGCAGGCGGATAAGCCGAAAAAAAATGGCCACGCCGTGAGATAACTCTTACCGCGTGGCCATGCGGTGGGGAGCCCTTACCGACGCCAACTGGCAATAAGGGCTCCCACGGTAGCCCAGCGGTAACTGAGCAGCACACAATGATGCCCAATTACCACCGGCTTATTGCCATGCAAGCCATTTCCAGGGGTTTTCTTTTCCCCCGAAAATGGCATGCACTCGGGACAGGACTACTGCTGGTAGTAGTCCTGGAAGAGCGAGCGGTAAGCACGCGTTGGCCTTACCACCACTCTGTTAAAGGGCCCCTTAGTGGTTACATAGTAGCATAACATAGTAACATAGTAGATGACGGCAGAAAAAGACCTGCACAGTCCATCCAGTCTGCCCAACAAGATAACTCATATTTGCTACTTTTTGTGTATACCCTACTTTGATTTGTACCTGTGCTCTTCAGGGCACAGACCGTATAAGTCTGCCCAGCACTATCCCTGCCTCCCACCACCAGCTCTGGCACAGACCGTATAAGTCTGCCCAGCATTATCCCTGCCTCCCAACCACCAGCCCCGCCTCCCAACCACCGGCTCTGGCACAGACCATATAAGTCTGCCCAGCACTATCCTCGCCTCCCAACCACCAGTCCCACTGCCCACTACCGGCTCTGGCACAGACCGTATAAGTCTGCCCAGCACTATCCCCGCCTCCCAACCACCAGTCCCGCTTCCCACCACCGACTCTGGCACAGACCGTATAAGTCTGCCCAGCACTATCCCCGCCTCCCAACCACCAGCCCCTCCTCCCAACCACTGGCTCTGGCACAGACCGTACTTCTGTCCAGCACTATCCCCGCCTCCCAACCACCAGTCCCACTGCCCACTACCGGCTCTGGCACAGACCGTATAAGTCTGCCCAGCATTATCCCTGCCTCCCAACCACCAGCCCCGCCTCCCAACCACCGGCTCTGGCACAGACCGTATAAGTCTGCCCAGCACTATCCTCGCCTCCCAACCACCAGCCCTGCCTCCCAACCACTGGCTCTGGCACAGACCGTACAAGTCTGTCCAGCACTATCCCCGCCTCCCAACCACCAGCCCCACCTCCCGATCTTGACTAAGCTCCTGAGGATCCATTCCTTCGGCACAGTATTCCTTTATGCTTATCCCACGCATGTTTGAATTCCGTTACCGTTTTCATTTCCACCACCTCCCGCGGGAGGGCATTCCAAGCATCCACTACTCTCTCCGTGAAAAAATACTTCCTGACATTTTTCTTGAGTCTGCCCCCCTTCAATCTCAAGAAAAATGTCAGGAAGTATTTTGGTTTCTATGTGCCCCATACCAAGGGAGATAGCCTTCCGAGGTGGGGAAACTCCCACTCAATGCAGCAGACTTGGCAGATCTGGTTATGGTTAGCTTTAATGTGTCTGTGTTTAGTTACATCTTTCATTGATAGTTCAAGGTAAGTCAGATTGAGGTACTGTCCCCAGAGAGCTTACAAACATGCATTAACATTGCAATGTTTGTTACTGTGCACTCACACAGACAACAGTGAAGGTGACTCAAAAACAAGTAGACGATGTTCCAATGGTCTAAAAGGTTTATTGTCCAACAACAAAGACTCTTCATGGCCAAGTTTTGGCCAACTGGCCTGCCTCAGGAGTCTCCTAATGTTGTCTGTATAGAGCTGTCTGTATCAAACACTGCAGGACAATATGTTGTATACCATTATACATACCGTAGCTAGCATGAAACTTGGCTGGACGCACTGGGAAGAGCACTGCGCACCGGCGAATGGTCAACTTCTAAAATAGTAGAACTTGTGCTGAAATAACCTATCAACGATATCCCATGTTGATAACTTCCCCCCTTAAAATGCTACTTTCTCAACTTGCGGATTTCTTAGCTCTGGAAAAAGGCTGTTGAAGATTTACTGAATGATTATGTCGGGTTCCATCACCGAGCTGCACGATTTGAAAGGGTGGGAATCTTAGAAAGAAAGTCAGGCGCCAAGCCTTCTACACTCTAATACAGAGCGCAGCAGTGAAGAATGAACAGCCACAGAAATAAATTTCTGATTAGTCAAGCAATTAAATTAAATACAGTGAAACAGTGTGTATAATTAAATAAAAAAAATGTTTAAAAAAAAAAACAATTTCACATTCAATGAAAATGGAAATTACTAGCACCAGCAGTCACACGCCAGATGTTAAAGTATAAAAGCAATTTTACAGGAGTAAGTTATAGACGAAGCAAAGCTATATCAACAATAGACAGACATGGGATATTCTAGAGCAGTGTTTCCCAAGTCCAGTCCTGGAGTACCCCCTTGCCAGTCAGGGTTTCAGGATATCCACCATGAATATGCATGAACCTGATTTACATACACTGTCTCCATTATAAGCAAGTCTCTGCCATGCATATTCATGGTGGATATCCTGAAAACATGACTGGAAAGGGGGTACTCCAGGACTGGACATGGGAAACACTGTTCTAGAGAAGTGGTTTTCAACCCAATCCTCAAGGGCCACCTGGTAGGTTAGGTTTTCAGGATATCGCCGGCTTCCCTCGCATCAGCTGTTCAATGGGGGCTGTCCCGACTTGCCTTACTGGTTCCGGTTGCTGTGGGGGAAACGGCAGCCTTCGCTCCGGCCAGCATGGGCGGTGTCGTTGCTGGGGCCGATGGCATCCTGGGCCCCGCCTTCTCTGAGTACGATCCGTTGAACTGCTGTTCGCTCGTCGATCGCTACGGCTGGACCGTTGGGCCTTTGGATCCTGCGTTTCCTGGTTGCAGTGCCCGACATCCGGGCAGCTGGTGTGACCAGCTGATGGACATCTTTCGCCTTCCCCTGCAACAGCTCTCGTCACTCGCTCAGAGAGTCCTGGCCTTCACATCATCGGTGTTTGTACCGGCGGACTCGGAGATTCAGCCCCTTCCTGTGCTTCATCGTCACGCCTGCAGTCCTTTCCATCCTCTACTTTGCGGACCATCTCTCTCCCTATTTCTCTGTCTCTTCTTATCCCTTCTTCCTCTGAGCCTTTCCCTATATTGATATTGTAATTGTTTCTTCAGTTCTTTGTAAGCCTCTTAGAGGCTGCTCTCAGTGGTATAAAGTGGGGTATAAATGTTCTGAATAAATAAATATCCAAAATGAATATGCATGAGACATTTGCATGTCTGTCTCCTCCTTCATATGCAAATCTCTTTCATGCATATTTATAAGGGATATCTTGAAAACCGGATTGGCCGGCAATCCCCCCAGGACAGTTTTGAGAATCACTGTTCTGGAGCAGTACTTATCAATATGTTTGTAGCGTGACTCCAAGATCACAGCTAAATAAAATCGTGTGACCCTTCTAGAGGTGCAAATAATGATGCACCAATAGAGAACCCACCCAGGTTGCGACCCCAAATATGGGTTTTGTCACCCAATTTGGGGTCCCGACCCACAGTTTGGGAAGCTCTGATCTAGGGGAGGCGAACCAAGAGGGCTTTGTTAGGTACCGTGTGATCAGTTCCATCTTATTGAAAAAGTTCCAAACGGCTCAGAACACTGCGGCGAGACTCATCCTTAGAGAAAGACGCTTTGCTCACGCCGCACCCCTGCACTTTAAACTTCATTGGCTGCCAGTACAGGAGCGCATTGCTTTCAAGATCTGCTCCCTAACACATAAAATAATCTATGGGGCTGCCCCGGAATACATGTTCCCCTTGATCGACCTTCCACCTAGAAATGCCAACCCTGCTGCACGGTCCTATCTCCACCTCCGCATTCCAAGTTGTAAGGGTGTCAAGTACAAGAGGATCTTCGCCTCTTCCTTCCGCTACTGGAGTCCCAAACACTGGAACGCTCTACCTCGCCACCTTAAAACTCAAGTGGACCATGCCCTCTTCAAGAAGTTGCTAAAGACATACTTCTTTGCTAAGACTTACTCCCCAACTTACACCGTTGATTGATGCATCCCTTGTCCCTTACCCTGCCTAGCTCACGCTGTTAGATTCCCCTCCCCTGTTTGCTTCTTGTATACTTTCCTAAGCTTTTCACTTTGTAATTTTTATTTAATTCTCTGTAAGCCACATTGCGCCTGCATGAGTGGGAAAATGTGGGGTATAAGTAACCCATAAATAAATAAATAATAAATTATCTGTTTCACAATACATGCCAGCAACAGCAAAAGTTATCAGATGGCTTTAGATCATGACAGACAGACAGACTAATCCAATCTTGGTTTTGCCCCAATTCATGTATAGACTCATAGTTCTCACTTTCATAGGGACATCAATGGAAAAAAAAAAACCCCAGAGAACTACAAACTCATGTAGGTTAGGGCCATAGGCGCTGACTCCGTGGGTGCTGTAGGTGCTCGAGCACCCCCAATATTTCACCCACCGGAAGTACGTTCCCTCCCTCCCTCCCCCCTTTGAGTTCCAGGTCCCCTCCATCTGAATTTTAAAAGTCATCTATCTTACCTCGTTGGGGTTAGGGCGGCAGCAGCGGTAAAAAGCATGCAGGCTCGGCTCGGTGCTTAGTTCAGTTTTCCCTTCTCTCTCTCTCAGCTCTGGTCCCGCCCTTGCGGAAACAGGAAATGAGGGCGGGACCAGAGCTGAGAGAGAGAGAGAAGGGAAAACTGAACTAAACACCGAGCTGAGCCTGCATGCTTTTAGCGCTGCTGCCGCCCTAACCCTGACGAGGTAAGATAGATGACTTTTAAAATTCGGAGGGAGGGGGGAGTGAAAGGAGAGAGAGAGGGGAGGGAGGGGGGCCTGGAACTGGGAGGGATTGGAACTCGGAGGGAGGTGGAGGGGGACGAGGGAGGGGGGACGGGGGACAGGAGAGGGGGAGAGGGGGGAGGGAGGGGTTAGGTGGAGGGGGGAGTGCACCAACTGTAAAAAAAAAAAAAAATCAGCACCCCCAATCATTTTGAAAAGTTGGCTCCTGTGGTTAGGGCTCTTCAGCTTGGAAAACAAGGCAGCTGAGGGGAGATATGATCGAGGTCTACAAAATCCTGAGTGGTGTAGAATGAGTAGAAGTGAATTGATTTTCTTCACTCTTTCAAAAAGTACAAAGATCAGGGGACACTCAATGAAGTTACATGGAAATATGTTTAAAAACAAATAGGAGAAAATATTTTTTCACTCAACAAATAGTTAAGCCCTGGAACTCTTTGCCGGCGGATGTAGTAACAGTGATCAGTGTATCTGGGTTTTAAAAAGGTTTTAACCAGTTTCTGGAGGAAAAGTCCATAGTTTGCTACTGAGACAGACATGGGGAAGCCACTGCTTGCCCTGGGATTGGTAGCATGGAATCTTGCTACTCTTTGGGTTTTTGCCAGGTACTTGTGTCCTGGATTGGCCACTGTTGGAAACAGGATACTGGACTAGATGGACCATCGGTCTGACCCAGTATGGCTATTCTTATGTTCTCATGTTCACAACCAGGACCAGATTAGCCTGTTCCTGATGAATGGAAGTCATCTGGCAACCCCGCCAAAAACTCCCAGAGCTGCACCACAAGAAAAGGGTCCACTTTAATAATGGCTTGAGATAACGATCACTAACGTTTTAGGAACTATGTGCAGTCATTGCTGTACCAAATGCTTCTAATCTCCAATTCCTATATATGACACACAACTGTTAGAAACCTTTCTTCTTTAGAGTAGTAATAGTCCATCCAGGGGTTTACATCTTTCATTCTCACATATTAAAGCTAAGGAAATTATTAACGTCTTTCTAGGAGCGTAAACACTTTTAAGTTTCCCATGTAAAAAACACTTTGAAAGGACCAGTATTGCTTTTCCCACTGGGAATATCAGCACTGTTTAATTTTTAAAAACCACACACACCCACATAGGGTACAAGAAACAGCTAGAATCTCATTGAGACTTTTCTCCACCCTGTATCCCCTACCCTGGCTCTAGCTGCTCCATGCTCGGAGCTAGTGATGGTCAAGCAATGAGCCCAACCTGCACCTCTCACTAGCATAGCTGCCGAGAGGGGGGGCAGGGGGGACAAAATTTCCCAGGCCTCCAAGGGGGGGCCCAGCACCACAGTCCCACCTGCCCTCCGTCGTCAAGCGTCTGTCACCGGGCCGGGCCCCCTACATTGAAATCACAGCGCCTCTCACCTCCGTGTGAAAGCGCTGCAGGCAGCAGGGCAGCAGATCGCCTCCCTTCGGGCCTCCTTCCCTCCCTGTGTCCCGCCCTCGTCTGACGTAATATTGATCAATGGACTTTTCCTTCAGGAATCTGTCCAAACCCCCCTTAAACTCTGTAATGCTAGTAATTGTTAGTGCCAAATTATGGGCGCCAATTGCTTCATTAATTAAATTGCACACGCAAATTGGCTGTGCATCCATATTTGTACACGCAATTTTGAGTGCCATTTATAGAATTGGGGGGTAAGCATGTTAATGATAGAATTCTCCAAACAAAAAAGAACAAAAGGGCCTTCAAGGTTAGGGTGTCAACTTGGGAAATTTATTAATCTGACCCGACACGAAACCGCCTGCATCTGTAACAAGATTTCAATGAAGAATACAAGTTAAGGAAAAAGACGCCGGCAAAAGGCGCAAGTGCAAAAATAATGAAAACTCTCACACGACACACACGCTGCTCAGATAAGGAAGAAAAGCGCTTGTTTGTGCTGTGAGAGGCACTCATTTGTGCTGTATGCATTTACACCAGTTATTGGATTGGTGTAACTTATCACACCTTAAATGTACCAGCACTAGTGTTCTGTAAAGAAAAATACACACCTACTTTCTGTAGCATAGTTTTAAAATAGGTGCCGTAACCAGTGCCTTCATTAGGCACCCTGTTACCAGGGGCGTAGCCAGACAACAGATTTTGGGTGGGCCTAGGCAAGAGGTGGGTGGGCACCAAGTGTTCTCCCCCCCCCCCCCCCACCCCCACCAAAAAAATATTTCAGTTGACGGGAAAATGCTTCTTTCCACCTTGGCAGTCCGCAGCAGGCATGCGCTGAAAACTGAGCATGTGCAGGTGCCGGTATCGTGGAGAGTAGCGTTTTTGTTACCATCAGGGAGAAGACTTCAGCTGGCAGAGCCTGGGATCCCTACCAGCTACCAGGATTGCCAGGTGGAAAATTTTTTTCCCACCCAAACCAGCCTAAATCCAGCCCAAAACCCGCCCAAACTCAACCCCCGCCCCTGACACCCCCACCCCCGCGTCATCGCCCCCGCCGTCATCAACCCCGCCCCCGCCGTCATCGGCCCCGCCCAAAACGTCACTAACCCCGCCCCCCGCAGCCGAAAAAAACGCCCAAAAAACAGCCCAAAAGACCAAAAAGCAGCCCAAAAAACCGCAACCCGCCGCGGGCAAAAATTTCCCGCGGCGGGTCGCGGAAAACCACCCAATTGGGCGGTAAAACCGCCCACCTGGCAACACTGCCAGCTACCACTAAACATGTGCTACTGTTGGGTGGACCTGAGCCCTAAGTGGGTGGGCCCCAGCCCACCCAGGCCCACCTGTGGCTACGCCACTGCCTGTTACCCTCATCATTTCTAAAATGTGGTTGTGACAGAAGACTTAAAAATGAATCCCCTCCTTCCCCGCTGTCTGCACTGTAATACATCATATGGAGTTACCGGAACTCTCTGTCTCCTCACCTCAGACTTACCCCTGCTGCAGGCACAGAATCCTTCTTCTGCATTTCCACTTGAAAACAGAAAAAAAAAATGAAAGGTGAAGAAGAGAAAAAAAGTAATTCTACCAGCCGTTGCTGCTGTATTGATCAGCAACAGGGCTCCTGTGGAGGAGGTTTATGAAAAATAATTTATCTTGAAGTGTCGGGGCTTCTGGTCCCTTTCAGCTTGAAGAATCCCTGGCCAGACATCTTCCGGATATCTCTTCTTCCAATGTTTTCTGCTTAATTAAAAGCTTTCCCTGTATCCTGGGCAGGTTTTCTAAAGATGATTTACCAATCCTGTATCTTAATGGGTCTCTCTCCGAGCATGAAGGAGTATTTAGCTCACAAAGGGTTCCTTTTACAAAGGCGCGCTGAAAAATGGCTTTGCGGTACTGTAGGCGCGGGTTTTGGGCGTGCGACGATCCATTTTTTTTTAGTGCGCCTGTAAAAAAAGGCCTTTTAAAAATTTTTTGCCGAAAATAGACGTGCGGCAAAATGAAAATGGCTGCGCTTCCATTTGGGGTCTGAGACCTTACCGCCAGCCATTGACCTTGGGCGGTAATGACCTTTGCACGCCAAATGCCACTTGGCGCACGTCTGTTACACGCGTCCGAAAATAAAAAATATTTTTCAGATGCGCATATTGGACGTGCGCCACAAATGAAATTACTGCAAGAGCTACACGGGTAGTCGGGCGGTAACTCCATTTTGGCGCGTGTTGGGCGCCTGTAGACGCTTACGCAGCTTAGTAAAAGGACCTCGCAATTTGCATTCAATATTTCCCTGTCCCTGGGAACTTAGAGTTCAAGTTAACACCTGAGGCATTGGCCAGCATACTGACTTGCCCATGACCACAAGGAATATTAGTGAGACATGAACCCTAGTTTCCCTCATTCAAAGCCCATTTCTTTAACCATTAGGCCACTTTTCCATTTTTGTTCCTCTGCTTTTCCACGCTGTCCTCTTTCCAGGCTTCTGAGCAATGTGACAGTGCTTAAATGCAGAGAGGGGACACAGGAACTACTGAGCTTCTGTCTTCATTCTTACAGAAATTATAGACATAGTAACATAGTAGATGACAGCAGAAAAAGACCTGCATGGTCCATCCAGTCTGCCCAAGACAAACTCATATGTGTATACCTTACCTTGAATTTGTACCTGTCCTTTTCAGGGCACAGACCGTATAAGTCTGCCCAGCACTAGCCCCGCCTCCCAACCACCAACCCTTGTTCCCCCCATCTGCTCCGCCACCCAATTTCAGCTAAGCTTCTGAGGATCCATTCCTTCTGCACAGGATTCCTTTATGCATATCCCATGCATGTTTGAACTCCGTTACCGTTTTCATCTCCACCACCTCCCGCGGGAGGGCATTCCAAGCGTCCACCACCCTCTCCATGAAAAAATACTTCCCGACATCTTTCCTGAGTCTGCCCCCCTTCAATCTCATTTCATGTCCTCTCGTTCTACCGCCTTCCCATCTCCAGAAAAGATTCGTTTGCGGATTAATACCTTTCAAATATTTGAACGTCTGTATCATATCACCCCTGTTCCTCCTTTCCTCCAGGGTATACATGTTCAGGTCAGCAAGTCTCTCTCTTGGAATGCAAATCCCATGGACCACTTACCATTCCCCAGTTTGACTGAGCAAAGCATTTTCAACAGAGCCTGCCATCTTATTTGTTTCAGATTTAGCGCTTTTTAAAATGTATATTGGAGGTTGGGACTAAGTTACGGGAGATATATATTATGGATAAGATACAGCAGGCACCCTGTTTTTAGCACTGTTCGGAAAAACAGCGCAGGGAATTTGATCATTGGCCCCTGAATGATGGCAGAGCCGGTGGTGGGAGGCGGGGCTAGGGGTTGGGAGGCGGGGCTAGTGCTGGGCTGACTTCTACGGTCTGTGCCCTGAAAATGGCAGAAACAAATCAAGGTCAGGTATACACAAAAAGTTGCACATATGAGTTTATCTTGTTGGGCAGACTGGATGGACCATGCAGGTCTTTCTCTGCCGTCATCTACTATGTTACTATCCAGCTTATAATCGAACGAGAAAAACGCCCAAGTTCCGACCTAAATCGGGAGATGGACGTTTATCTCACAAAAACGAATAAAGCGGTATAATCAAAAGCCGATTTTTGGGCGTTTTCAACTGCACTCCGTCGCGGATGCGGACAAAGTTTATGGGGGCGTGTCAGAGGTGTGGCGAAGGCGGAACTGGGGCGTGGTTATCTGCCGAACAGAGATGGGCGCATTTCACAGATAATGGGACAAAAGTATGCGTTTTTAGCTAGAATTTAGGGCACTTTTCCTGGACCCTGTTTTTTCACGAATAAGGCCCCAAAAAGTGCCCTAAATGACCAGATGACCACTGGAGGGAATCGGGGATGACCTCCCCTGACTCCCCCAGTGGTCATAAACCCCCTCCCACCTCAAAAAATGATGTTTCACAACTTTTTATTTTGACCCTCAAATGTCATACCCACCTCCCTGGCAGCAGTATGTAGGTCCCTGGAGCAGTTGTTAGGGGGTGCAGTGGACTTCAGGCAGGTGGACCCAGGCCCATCCCCCCCCTACCTGTTACAATTGTGCTGCTTAATGCTTAGTCGTCCAACCCCCCCCCCCCCCCGAACCCACTGTACCTACATGTAGGTGCCCCCCTTCACTCCTTAGGGCTATAGTAATGGTGTAGACTTGTGGGCAGTGGGTTTTGAGGGGGATTTGGGGGGCTCTACACACAAGGGAAGGGTGCTATGCACCTGGGAGCTCTTTTACCTTTTGTTCTGTTTTTGTAAAAGTGCCCCCTAGGGTGGCTGGTTGGTGTCCTGGCATGTTAGGGGGACCAGTGCACTACGACTCCTGGCCCCTCCCACGAACAAATGCCTTGGATTTATTCGTTTTTGAGCTGGGCGATTTCATTGTCCATTATCACTGAAAAGCAAAAACGCCCAGCTCACAACTTGGCGAATAAAACATGGACGTCTAATTTTTTCGAAAATACGCTTGGGTCCGCCCCTTCATGGACCCGTTCTCAGAGATAAACGCCCATGGAGATAGGCGTTTCTGTTAGATTATGCCCCTCTATGTATTCAGAGGTCTGGGGCTTTTCAGAAGAAGTTGGACTTATTTCAAGCATGGGTTCAGACACATCCTTAGTGCTGTACAGTGTTACATTAGTTTGAATGCTCCAAATGGGAAGTGATAGAGGGGAGGGTGTTGTTTTGTACTATCATTTTCTGTTGTGGTTCAGCCAACAGGATCCAGTTAGTGTAAAATGCACATTTTCTTTTTTATTTCTTGGTATTTGAAAAAGAAAAGGTTTACTAAATAAACACAGTAACATAGTAAATGACGGCAGACAAAGACCTGTACGGTCCATCCGGTCTGCCCAATAAGATAAACTCAATACACACGGTATGCGATACTTTATATGTATACCCGAGTTTGATTTGTCTTTGCCATTTTCAGGGCACAGATCGTAGAAGTCTGCCCAGCACTGTTCTTGTAGTAAACATTCTGAAGCTAACGTCGAAGCCCCTTAAAATTTACACTCCAGCCCATCCCTTATCTATTCAGTCACGATCAGGGCGTAGACCGTAGAAGTCTGCCCAGCACTGGTTTGCTTCCCTATTACCGATGTTGCCACCCAATCTCCACTAAGATTCCACGGAGCCATTCCTTCTAAACAGGATTCCCTTTGTGTTTATCCCGAGCATGTTTGAATTCCATTACCCTTTTCATCTCCACCACCTTCCCTGGGTGGAAGTGAAGTGACTTGCCCATGACCACAAGGAACGTTAATGAGATACAAAGAATTATAACAAGTGAAATTATAGGTGCCTCCTGCTCCTCTGCCACTAGAGGATCCCCCTGTTTCTCTGTAACCACCTGGGCTCTTTAGGATAGGAGGCGAGTGCGCTTGACCAGCCTCTGTAGAGCAAGATGGAGTGGAGGAGTGGCCTAGTGGTTAGGGTGGTGGACTTTGGTCCTGAGGAACTGAGTTTGATTCCCACTTCAGGCACAGGCAGCTCCTTGTGACTCTGGGCAAGTCACTTAACCCTCCATTGCCCCATGTAAGCCGCATTGAGCCTGCCATGAGTGGGAAAGCGCAGGGTACAAATGTAACAAAAATAAAATAGATACTATTGGAGATTCTACATGGAATGTTGCTACTATTGGAGATTCTACATGGAATGTTGCTATTCCACTACCAACATTCCAGGTAGAAGGCTGCGCAGGATTCTGTTTCTGTGAGTCTGACGTCCTGCACGTACGTGCAGGACGTCAGACTCACAGAAGCAGAAGCCTGCGCGGCCACATTGGTGATCTGCAAAGGCCGACTTCTACATGGAATGTAGCAACATTCCATGTAGAATCTCAAATAGTAGCAACAGTGGAGGAGTGGCCTAGTGGTTAGGGTGGTGGACTTTGGTCCTGGGGAACTGAGGAACTGAGTTGGATTCCCACTTCAGGCACAGGCAGCTCCTTGTGACTCTGGGCAAGTCACTTAACCCTCCATTGCCCCATGTAAGCCGCATTGAGCCTGCCATGAGTGGGAAAGCGCAGGGTACAAATGTAACAAAAAAAATTTTTTTTAAGAAAGAATATATTTCCAGGTTCCCAGTCTGTAGAGTACAGGGATGGAGTAATTACCAGTAGCTATTGTTCTCCAAACTAGGACTTCAGCAGCAATCCAATCACCAGTTTCCTGTGTAAGCCCTGCAGACAGATTTAAGTCTCCTTAGGACAGCTGTTTTCATATTTTTCTTTTTCATATATTGTTCCATTTTCTACGTGCACTCTGCGCCTTCACATTTCTAAACCCTAGATGTTTTACATTTCTTTCAATCTGATTGTTATTCAAAGACATCTGGCATTACAAAAAAAAAAAAAAAAAATCAACCAGTGTCCATGTTAAAACTAGTGTAAAATTTGTGTTTCTGATGACGAGGGCGGGCCAGGGAGGAAAGGAGGGAAGTCCGAAGAGAAGCGATCAGCTGTTGCTTGTTGCAGCGCCTTCACACGGAGGTGAGAGGCGCTGTGAGGGCCTGGCCCGGTGGCAGACGGAGGGGGGCGGGTGGAGGGGGGAGCGGCAGCGGTGACGACCTCAGGGGGGCGGGGCCTCGGGAGTGCGGAGGATGGCGGGCAGGCCAGGGCTGCGGAAAGCTGTCATTTCAATGCAGGGGGGAGGGGGGAGCGGCGGTGAAGGACGTCCATAAAGGATGTCCATAGGCACAGCTCGTCTTTTTTTTTAATATATAGTGAAGGACGTCCATAAAGGACGTCCTTTGCATGCACAGAGCAGCCTGCATAACGCTTGGCTGCTCTGGGCATGCTCGACCGGCCGACTAGTCGACTGTTTAACGATGGAATAGAGAATGCAATTGAGCTACAACGAGCCAGCTCATTTGCATTCGTATTCCTTGATGCATGCCCGTTCCTTATCGATTCGCTAAGGGGAAATCGGTAAGGAAAGGGCTTTAACGAGTCTTTAGTGCATCTTGCCCATAGTCAGGTTCTTAAAATTAAACCTTCCAGTTGCCTAAGTGTTAATTTCAGAACAAATCCATTCAGGTTACTGCACAGTGAAAATTGCATTCAAAGCACAGAATGTTTTCTTTAACCAGCAGCCAACAATGCAGCGAAACTGTCTGACCAACTCCATTAAGAATTTATGTCTGAGTTTAGGATTCTCATTGCACAAAGTATGTAGAGCGGGGATTTTACACAGCGGGAGACCATTAGAATTATACGCAGCCTCTCACCTCTTGGTCATCACGGGATTAAATCCATCTCAGCTAGGGCCTGCTGCTGTTCTTGATTTTTGAAATGAATTGGTGGCCTCAACACTAAAAGTCACCATCGCAATTTAGCATCATTGGCAGTCTCATCTGAGAGACCAAAAGCAACCCACATTCAGACAGAATTACCCTTGTATTCCTAGAATGTGCTCTACCTGCTCTGAGTGGGGCAGGGTGTGGATGTGTGAGAAGCTTCTTGTACTTCTGCTGTACCTGTGCTGTGCTGGGACAATGTGTCAGGGGCGTAATCCGTAGTCTATTTTTGGGGAGCCCAGAAGAGGATGATAGAGGTCTATAAAATAATGAGTGGAGTTGAACGGGTAGATGTGAAGCGTCTGTTCACGCTTTCCAAAAATACTAGGACTAGGGGGCATGCGATGAAGATACAATGTAGTAAAATTTAAAATGAATCAGAGAAAATGTTTCTTCACTCAACGTGTAAATTAAACTCTGGAATTCGTTGCCAGAGAATGCGGTAAAGGCGGTTAGCTTAGCGGAGTTTTAAAAAGGTTTGGACGGCTTCCTAAAGGGAAAGTCCATAGACCGTTATTAAATGGACTTGGGGAAAATCCACTATTTCTGGGATAAGCAGTATAAAATGTTTTGTACATTTTGGGGATCTTGCCAGGTATTTGTGACCTGGATTGGCCACTGTTGGAAACAGGATGCTGGGCTCGATGGACCTTTGGTCTTTCCCAGTATGGCAATACTTATATACTTATGACTGGAGGGGGCCTCTTGCCCCCAGCCGAAGAGATCCGCTGCCTGGTCTGCCCCCCCCCCCCTTTTTTTCTGCTTGAAGAGCTCCCTGAGCATACTTGGGGAGTGCTGGCATCAGCAGCTGGAAACAAGACGCAGACTTCCTCGTTCTGGAAGCAGTATGAGGGGGAGGTGATGGCTCGGGAAGTGGATCTCTTCAGCTTCAGATCCCCACCAGTCATTGAAAGGGGTGCTGCAGTTTTGGAAAGGGCCTGGGCCCCTGCGCCCCTTCCCCTGGTGGCTATACGGGTGTGAGAGAAGCTTGCCCTGCTGCTGTACTGTGCTGGGACAGTGTGTAAGGGGCGTAGCCAGCAGTCCATTTATGGGGGGGGGGGGGGGCTCAGAAATGGATTGGAGGGGGCCACACATTTCTTCCCCCCCTGCCGAAGAGATCCACTGCCTAAGCTGCCCCCCCCCCCCCACTTCTTGATTTTTTTCTGCTTGACGAACTCCTTTGAGCATGCTTGGGGAGGTCTGGCATCGGTGGCTGGAAGCAAGACGCAGACTTCCTCTTTCTAGAAGCTGTATGAGGGAGAGGGGGTGGCTCGGGAAGTGGATCTCTTCAACTTCTGATCTCCACTAGCCATTGAAAGGGTGCTGCAGTTTTGGAAGGGATCCGAGCCCAAAGTGGGTGGGGGCGAATGCCCCTGCTGCCCCCTCCCCCCCAGTGGCTTTGCCACAGGTGTGTATATGTGGTTATGAGGGAACCTTGCACTGCTGCTCTCCTATACTATACCTGTTCTACAGATCATTTTTTAAAATGTATTATTAGGATTGATTTTATAATTGCTTAGCTTTTTAGTGCTGTCATCTTTCACCATCACTAAGGGCTAAATTCTATATATGGCACCTAAAATATTGGCACCAAAAAACCACTGTTCTATAAACCATGCTTAAACTACTACTACTACTACTATTTAGCATTTCTATAGCGCTACAAGGCATACGCAGCGCTGTACAAACATAGAAGAAAGACAGTCCCTGCTCAAAGAGCTTACAATCTAATAGACAAAAAATAAATAAAGTAAGCAAATCAAATCAATTAATGTGAACGGGAAGGAAGAGAGGAGGGTAGGTGGAGGCGAGTGGTTACAAGTGGTTACGAGTCAAAAGCAATGTTAAAGAGGTGGGTTTTCAGTCTAGATTTAAAGGTGGCCAAGGATGGGGCAAGACGTAGGGGCTCAGGAAGTTTATTCCAGGCATAGGGTGCAGCAAGACAGAAGGCGCGAAGTCTGGATTTGGCAGTAGTGGAGAAGGGAACAGATAAGAAGGATTTATCCATGGAGCGGAGTGCACGGGAAGGGGTGTAGGGAAGGACGAGTGTGGAGAGATACTGGGGAGCAGCAGAGTGAGTACATTTATAGGTTAGTAGAAGAAGTTTGAACAGGATGCGAAAACGGATAGGGAGCCAGTGAAGGGTCTTGAGGAGAGGGGTAGTATGAGTAAAGCGACCCTGGCGGAAGATGAGACGGGCAGCAGAGTTTTGAACTGACTGGAGAGGGGAGAGGTGACTAAGTGGGAGGCCAGCAAGAAGCAGATTGCAGTAGTCTAAACGAGAGGTGACAAGGGTGTGGATGAGGGTTTTGGTAGAGTGCTCGGAAAGAAAGGGGCGGATTTTACGGATGTTGTAAAGAAAGAAACGACAGGTCTTGGCGGTCTGCTGGATATGAGCAGAGAAGGAGAGAGAAGAGTCAAAGATGACCCCAAGGTTTCGAGCTGAGGAGACAGGGAGAATGAGAGAGCCATCAACAGAAATAGAAAACGGAGGGAGCGGGGAGGTGGGTTTGGGGGGGAAAATGAGAAGCTCGGTTTTGGTCATATTTAATTTCAGGTGGCGTTGAGACATCCAGGCAGCAATGTCAGACAAGCACGCTGAAACTTTGGTTTGGATGCAAGGTGAGATATCAGGGGTAGAAAGGTAGATTTGGGAGTCATCAGCATAGAGGTGGTAGGAAAAGCCATGGGATGAGATTAATGAACCAAGGGAAGAAGTGTAGATAGAAAAGAGGAGGGGACCAAGAACAGAACCCTGAGGTACGCCGACAGGCAGAGGGATAGAAGTAGAAGAGGATCCACCAGAGTGAACACTAAAGGTGCGGAGGGAGAGGTAGGAAGAGAACCAGGAAAGGACAGAGCCCTGGAATCCAAGTGAGTTAGGCGCGGTTTCTAGATTAGTGCTTACACCTGGGAATCATGCCTAACCAGCTGAAAGGTGGTGCAAATCCTTGCACCTAAATTAGGCGCGATTCCCCTTACTCGATAATTATGTGCATAAATGTTAGGAATGCCCATGACCCTCCCCCCCTTTTTGGACTCATGGCTAAAGTTTAGGCGTGGATCCGGCTCCTACATTTATGTACGCACATTTCAATTAAATTTAATTTGTGCCAAGTTTTGCTTGTGAACAAGCTAATCATCGGAGCTAATTATTTCAGTATTTAATTAAATTGTGTGCGCAAATTGGGCACGTGTGCAAATTTACGCACACAATTTTATAGAATTTGGGGGTAAATTCATATATTAAAAACTAAAATCTTAAAGGCTACAGAACTGTGCATGTCTGTCTGTGTCCTTCACTGCTAATATGGACCGGTGTTTCTTTCAAACTGTGATTTGATTACTTAAACATTGAGTCATCTAAAGGCAACAAGAAGGTCTTAAATACAAATCTACCTACGCATCCCGCTTTTCCTACATAAGCACACAACTGTGGAACGCGCTACCGAAAGCCGCAAAAACGAATTACGACCACCTAAACTTCCGGAAAATACTAAAAACTACCCTGTTTAAAAAGGCATACCCTCCCGATCCAACTTAAATGCCTGACCTCGGCTACACAAGAAAACTAAAGCACGTAATGAAATATCTCTACTCTTCTGCTCGACAATTCTTACGGTGGCCCTGCCATACAATCTTCACCATACCACAACACCACATTGTACTTGTTCACACCGGAATCGGTAAACGCCTTTCTGGTACCATGTAAGCCACATTGAGCCTGCAAATAGGTGGGAAAATGTGGGATACAAATGTAACAAATGCAATAAATAAATAAATCTGAGATTCTAGATGGAATGTTGCTACTACTTGAGGTTCTAGATGGAATGTTGCTACTATTTGATGTTCTAGATGGAATGTTGCTACTAGCTGTATTTGATTACACCGGAGTCTGCAAACGCCTCTCTGGTACTATGTAAGCCACATTGAGCCTGCAAATAGGTGGGAAAATGTGGGATACAAATGTAACAAATGCAATAAATAAATAAATCTGAGATTCTAGATGGAATGTTGCTACTACTTGAGGTTCTAGATGGAATGTTGCTACTACTTGAGGTTCTAGATGGAATGTTGCTACTATTTGATGTTCTAGATGGAATGTTGCTACTAGCTGTATTTGATTACACCGGAGTCTGCAAACGCCTCTCTGGTACTATGTAAGCCACATTGAGCCTGCAAATAGGTGGGAAAATGCGGGATACAAATGTAACAAATAATAATAATAAATAATAACGCACAAGTACAAACATATAAGACGTGAAACCACAGGGAGCCCGTTCCACACTGTGACCTGCTGAGCCTCTGACACGTGAATCGGACAGAATTAGTATTTCAATTCCAGTGCAGTTTTAAACACCTGACACCTGTCGTTAAAATAATATCTTAAAAGCATTCAAGAGACCATGCGCTGAGAGACTTGGCAGGGCTGAACTTTTCTGAATGATAGAGGGTATTAAAATCAACACAAAATACCTTTTCTTGGGAACAGTGAAGGCGTTTGCTCAATATTGGGGTGCTCAGTGCCCGCTGTGTAACCCTTTGTTGTATCTGAGCCCTGTGGGGGAGGAACCCAGCACAGAGGAAATCATGAGTCCATCTCACACTGGTGTATGTCCTGATGCGTGAAGCCACAGTGTGGGGTGGAGCTGGCGAATTACTATTTCAGGCAGTAGTGTTCCTTGGTCGACTGCCACCCAGGGAGGATCGCCGCTGCGCACCCCTCCCCCTCCCCCGTTTGCAGCATCGTCTCCCTCCCCGGGTGCAGCATCATCCCCCCTGGCACATCGCCTCAAACACTGCCTCTTGGGTGCATTGTTCTTATCTCCTAGGGTGCTGGGAGCAGCCACATGGCTGTCGTCTCTGCTGGTTCCCTGCTCCCTCTGCCCTGGAACAGGAAGTAACATCAGAGGGAGCAGGGAACCCTTGGAGCTGACAGCCGCGCGGCTGCTTCCCCCATGAAGCATGCACCTGGGGTGGACCGCCCCCACCGCCCCACCCTCGGTACACCACTGATTTAAGGAAGGGCAGTGCTGTATCAAAGTTGCCTGTATCAAAGACGTCCTTAACCCCCACCAAGTGACCCGTCAAAGCTAAAGAAGGATACCTGCTAAGAAACCTTGAAAGAGGAGCAGAATTAAAGCCTTTCCTGTTAATCTCCTGAGCTCTACAGAGAAGCTGACCTGCGGGTTGGAGACTGTAAACCGGGCTTAGGGTAGGATGCTGTCTGCCCACGGCTGGTGATTTCTTTCAGGGTGGAACCCTGAAAGGCTTGGACAGTGAATGCTGGATCCAATTCTCCGTTGGCGATGGTGATGCAATGGGGAAGTTGATTATGCAGTGCCAACTGGTTGCAAGTCAGGCAAAAGGGGTTGCGTATGAGTGCATAACCCAATAAGGAAGAACTAATTGCTCTTGTGACTTTATAAGATCAAATATGATTACCATTAAAGTCATGTCCTGAGGATTCCTATGACCACTGTTCCACTGTTACAGAGTTCTACTTGTTCAATAAATTTCAGTTATTTTCTTTTAGTCTCCCGACTACTGTGTGGTTGCTGCATGAGACCTGGAAGGACCCTGATGCGAGTAGCGGACACCCAGTTTCCCGAACACCAAGACTAGCTCAAGGAGTTCACCTTCTGCATGCGAACCCAGCTTCTGGGCGAGAGAAGTGGGTTATAAGTGCACCCAGAGAGCTGGCAGGTATAGGAGCCTAGTATTAAGAGAGGTTTCCCTTTCTATGTCCGTGGAGAAAGTTTTTTTTTAGTAAATAGGGCCCTTAAAGAAAGTCCTAAGTTGCCAAAGGAGACAGTTTAGAGGCAATGAATCTGAAATAGTAGCATCATTCCATGTAGAACCCCAAATCGTGGCAACACTCTATACTAAAGAGGATCCACGTACGTGGAGAACTCAACAGATCCCACGGGGCAGCAAACAGAGACAAAAGAAGTGGGGAAAGTAAACCAGGCTTGTCCAAAGAACTGGGACCAAACAAATAATTCATAATAAAATCAACACAGTTTATTAATGTTTCCTTAGAAATGACTCGACACAACGTTGTGTTTCGGCCTGGCGGCCTGCATCAGGAGTCTTATGTCTTAAGGAAAAGACTGATGGTCTAATTTTACATTTAGGTTGAAAAACAGAAGGCTTGAAATAGCAACATAAAGTTGGTCTTAAAAAAGACCGTTGTGTCAAACCGTAAGGCACTGGAGTAAGCACTGATGCAATAGTGAAGCCATTACTGTCCGGGCCACGCGGTAGTTCCAAAATGGCATGTGTTGGCCATGTATAGGCACCTATGCAGCTTAGTTAAAGGGCCCCTAAAAGGGTTATATGGGTACCAGCCAATATTCCATGCCAGCACACACATAACTAAACAGGCAGAATTAAGACAGCACTGAATGTTGTTGCCACCCGCATAACTGTCAGCTCCTTCCCAACACTGTCCCCCCCCCCCCCCCCCCCGTACCACCCCTGACCTGCCCAGTTTTTTTAATTGACAGCCAGAGCTGATATTCAGCAGCAGCACTGCCCGATTTAGTGCCGCTGAATATTGGAGGTTAGGCAGCCACAGGCGATTTAAGCAGGCAAGAGCTCGGAGTTGCCAATTTGAATATCGGGCCCTAAGTTACAGAAAGAGAAGAAATAGTGCAGAAAACTAACTGATTTCTGTCCTTTTCTCCGTAGCGTCAGACCCTGTATTGCCAGAGGTTAGAAAAGATAATCCTGGAAGGTCAAAGCCTTTCTCTAGCAGCAGCAAAGTCCAGCCAATAGTGATAGCTTTTCCCTTTCAAGAATTAAAGACTTTATCCCAGGCCCAGCAAGGCTGAAAAAACATTTTCAATGCCAACATTTCATTACTAGCCCAGAGCGCCTGAAGAACAGGATGTCCTTCTACACATCTCCAAGGTCACTAAGGTCCCTCTCAAGGAGTATCCCTAACCACACCCTCTCCAAAGGACATCACACGATGAGACACCTGCAAGCGAGCCTTCTCCGGAGTAGCCCCGAAACTCTGGAAAGGACTCCCTGAACACAAAACTCTCTCTACTTCAGGAAGCAGGTGAAAGATTAGATCTTCAACTAGGCCTTTAATGGGAGAAGTAACTAACTTCCGCAATCTAGTACAATCCACAGTGCAACAGCATCTTCATTGGATGCCAAGCCCAAATCGTGAAAAAACTCCAAACAGCCCAAAACACAGCGGCTAGACTCATTTTTGGCAAACCAAGATTCGACAGCGCAACACCGCTTCGTGAAAAACTTCACTGGCTCCCAATCAAGGAACGAATACAATTCAAAGCCCACACAATGATCCACAAGACCCTCAATGGCGAATCCCCGAGCTACATGTCCAACCTGATCGATCTTCCAGCCAGAAACTGGACCAGTACTTCTAGAACATATCTCAATCTTCATCTCCCTAACTGCAAAGGCCTTAAATACAAAACCTACTACGCATCCAACGTCTCTGCAATTGGCAGCCAACTCTGGAACGCCATACCTCGACACATCCGAAAAACCACTGAGCATTTACCCTTCCGAAAACTGCTGAAGACTAACCTCTTCAAACAAGCCTACGACCCGTCATAACTCTCAAACACAACTCCACTCCTATATATCACCCACACTCCAATCCCTCCTCACATCCCTTACCAATGTCCCACTCAACGTAATTATCCCGTCCCTGCGACACTTTGTTCTATACTTTGTATCATTTCTGTGATACATCGTACCATACGGAACCTAATCTAAGTAATTTTGTCATTTCTCTGATATATTGTTTCCACCCCTGTATTATTTCTATGATTCTTTGTCATCTCTTTGATACATTGTTTCTATCCCTGTATTATCTCTGTGATACTTTGTAACATGCTATGTAAGCCGCATTGAACCTGCTATTGAGTGTGAAAGAGCGGGGTATAAATGCCACAAATAAATAAATAAATAAACTTGCCTGTCACACACATACAAAGAATGACACCGGCTGCACATACTATAGCAGGACACGTTTATCCACGCCTACCCTAGCTAAGAGGAGGGCCGATAGCCATTCATTTGCTACGTAAAGAGCAAGAATTTATTTATGATCTAAATACCATCCATCCACATGAACGCTGAAACAGACCTCTCTGTTACAATATGCTATAACTAGCCGTTGAGCCCGTAAAAACGGGCTGGTATTGGAGTTTTCCTTCCCCCCCCTGCGAGGTCACCACCGCTCCCCCCCCCTCGGAGTCGCCGCCGCTGCTGCCACCCCTCCACCCGGCCGTGCCTTCGCTTCTGAACTTACACATCCGTTTGCCGAACGCAGCAAGGCACATCAGCTGAGCTGCCGTGGGCCCTTCCTTCTCTGCCTGTGGCCCCGCCCTCCTGTGACGTAACGTCAGCAAGGGCGGGACACAGGCAGAGAAGGAAGGGGCAGCTCAGCCGATGTGCGTTGCTGCGTTCGGCGAATGGATGTGTAAGTTCAGAAGGGAAGAAAGGGCCGGGGCCGGGTGGAGGGGTGGCGGCGACTCCGAGTGGGGGGGGAGGGGTAGCAACCTCGGCGGCGCAGTTTCCCTCTCTGTCCCGCCCCTCCCGTCATCACGTATTGACGCGGGGGCAGGACAGACAGGGAAGTCTCTACTGCGCATTTGCGAGTGAGTACGGTCACTCGCCGTTTATATGTTTGATATGTCACATAATATTTGTCATTATTGATTTTATATAGGTATCTAAGACATCCGCCACACCAATCTTATTTTCAATTTATTATTTTTTTCATTTGTTATTTATTGACTTAACCGGCTATGCACTAGTTTGCATAAACTGGCTGTTCAGTGCCAAAGACTATACATGGCTCAGTATTGAACATCCAGGAATAATGAAAGCAGTGGTCAGCAAAGCACTCATTGCTGCCGGCTGAATATTGACCCCTAATGTCTTTATACACCTTATTTTGGTTACCCGCTGGACTGGTTTTGCCATCAGCGACACAATGACACCTATTTTAAAGATGAGGATAAAAGTTAGTAAAATTCCAAGCAGCTTTTGGCTGTGACCCAGTTGTGTTAATCTCATTGGAAAGTACCTGTGTGTCCCATAGTCCCTTACAGAAATGAAACATGGTGAGTCTCTCTTCCTCAAAGTAGGAATTGTGTGAATTTGTGAGCACTAGTCTAACTTCAGATAAGGTGTCTCTTCTGCTAATGGGACTGGTTGAGCTACCTATCAGTTTCACTTGCTGAAGGAAGCTGTGAGGCCAGGGTTTGGGTCTCTGGGAGTCAGTAATAAGATGTACACATACTGAGCTGCTTGTGCTGTCTGAGGGTTTGGAGGTGAAATCTGGAGGAATAGAATTTTCTTAGACTAATTTGGCATTGAAGGGGGGCAGACTCAAGAAAAATGTCAGGAAGTATTTTTTCACGGAGAGAGTAGTGGATGCTTGGAATGACCTCCCGCGGGAGGTGGTGGAAATGAAAATGGTAACGGAATTCAAACATGCGTGGGATAAGCATAAAGGAATCCTGTGCCGAAGGAATGGATCCTCAGGAGCTTAGTCAAGATCGGGAGGTGGGGCTGGTGGTTGGGAGGCGGGGATAGTGCTGGACAGACTTATACGGTCTGTGCCAGAGCCGGTGGTTGGGAGGCGGGGATAGTGCTGGACAGACTTATACGGTCTGTGCCAGAGCCGGTGGTTGGGAGGCGGGGCTGGTGATTGGGAGACAGGGATAGTGCTGGGCAGACTTATACGGTCTGTGCCAGAGCCGGTGGTTGGGAGGCGGGGCTAGTGGTTGGGAGGCGGGGATAGTGCTGGGCAGACTTATACGGTCTGTGCCCTGAAGAGCACAGGTACAAATCAAAGTAGGGTATACACAAAAAGTAGCACATATGAGTTTATCTTGTTGGGCAGACTGGATGGACCATGCAGGTCTTTTTCTGCCGTCATCTACTATGTTACTATCCTGCTTATAATCGAACGAGAAAAACACCCAAGTTCCGACCTAAATCGGGAGATGGACGTTTATCTCACAAAAACGAATAAAGCGGTATAATCGAAAGCCGATTTTTGGACGTTTTCAACTGCACTCCGTCGCGGATGCGGACAAAGTTGATGGGGGCGTGTCAGAGGTGTGCCGAAGGCGGAACTGGGGCGTGGTTATCTGCCGAACAAAGATGGGCGCATTTCACCGATAATGGGAAAAAAGTATGCGTTTTTAGCTAGAATTTAGGACACTTTTCCTGGACCCTGTTTTTTCACGAATAAGGCCCCAAAAAGTGCCCTAAATGACCAGATGACCACTGGAGGGAATCGGGGATGACCTCCCCTGACTCCCCCAGTGGTCACTAACCCCCTCCCACCACAAAAAATGATGTTTCACAACTTTTTATTTTCACCCTCAAATGTCATACCCAGCTCCCTGGCAGCAGTATGCAGGTCACTGGAGGAGTTGTTAGGGGGTGCAGTGGACTTCAGGCAGGTGGACCCAGGCCCATCCCCCCTACCTGTTACAATTGTGCTGCTTAATGCTTATTAGTCGTCCAACCCCCCCAAACCCACTGTACCCACATGTAGGTGCCCCCCTTCACCCCTTAGGGCTATAGTAATGGTGTAGACTTGTGGGCAGTGGGTTTTGAGGGGAATTTGGGGGGCTCAACACACAAGGGAAGGGTGCTATGCACCTGGGAGCTCTTTTACCATTTTTTTTGTTTTTGTAAAAGTGCCCCCTAGGGTGCCCGGTTGGTGTCCTGGCATGTGAGGGGGACCAGTGCACTATGAATCCTGGCCCCTCCCACGAACAAATGCCTTGGATTTATTCGTTTTTAAGCTGGGCGCTTTCATTTTCCATTATCGCTGAAAACCAAAAACGCCCAGCTCACAAATTGTCGAATAAAACATGGACGTCTATTTTTTCCCAAAATACGGTTCGGTCCACCCCTTCACGGACCCGTTCTCGGAGATAAACGCCCATGGAGATAGGCGTTTCTGTTCGATTATGCCCCTCTATGTCATTTTTTCATTTTCTATTTTGTGATTCATTTTCAATTAGGACAATATAAAATATGAAATAACGTTAATATAAAATCCATGAGAGATCAAATATACTAACCCCTACAATAATATTCATACATGTGGAGCATAGAGACATATTAGATTATTATAATATGTGAGCAGGAAATACGGTAACAGCATGACTGGTAAGAACACAATCCTGGGTTTTCTGCTGGCCTTTCCATTCTCATGTGGCTCTTGTCCTCTGGCTTTTGTCTTACAATGAGAAACACAATACTGTTCTGAAAGCAGACTCCCGTTTCCTGTTATAGCCGGCCATAATCAAAGGTAAAGAAATCTGGGACAAATCCCTTATGAGTCAGTCAGCAAAGCCTCAGGTCAGGCTCAAGCTTTTCTTTGACCTCAGGAAGGAAATCAATTAGCAGCATCAGCCCACTCAAACCTCCCTGTTGAAGGTAGCTAGCTTCCCTGCTCAGTAGTAGCCCATAGGATATGCAAAGACCTGCTGAACAGGTTAGGGAGAATTTCCCACTAGGACTACCTGTAAGCCCCATGTCACAATTGCACCTGCTTTTCTTGGAAAAACTGGAAGTAGAAATGCATCCCTCCCTCCTATCTAGAATTTCCTTCTGGTGTGCAATGGCAAGGTGAAATGTTTGGGAAAAAAATTCATCTACTACTACTACTTATCATTTCTATAGCGCTACTAGACGTACGCAGCGCTGTACACTTGAACATGAAGAGACAGTCCCTGCTCGACAGAGCTTACAATCTAATTAGGACAGACAAACAGGACAAATAAGGGATAAGGACAAAGAGTAGCAAGATTCCAAAATCCCAAAGAGTACCAAGATTCCATGCAGAACCCCAAAGAGCAGCAAGATTCCGGAATCCCAAAGACTACTACTACTAGTAGTTATCATTTCTATAGCGCTACAAGACGTACGCAGCGCTGTACACTTGAACATGAAGAGACAGTCCCTGCTCGCCAGAGTTTACAATCTAATTAGGACAGACAAACAGGACAAATAAGGGATAAGGACAAAGAGTAGCAAGATTCCGGAATCCCAAAGAGTAGCAAGATTCCGTGCAGAATCCCAAAGAGTAGCAAGATTCCAGAATCCCAGAGACTACTACTACTTATCATTTCTATAGCACTACTAGACGTACGCAGCGCTGTACACTTGAAGATGAAGAGACAGCCCCTGCTCGACAGAGCTTACATCTCTGGCCAATTCCCATGTTAATTTATTTTATTTTACTTTTTTGCCCTGGCTTTCCAGTGCAGACATCTGAAAGTCAGGAAGTAATTGCGCACCTTCCCTCCAACTCCCCCTCCACCCTTGACATCCTGATGGTCATCTCAAATACAGTTTTAATATAATCCTAAGGCAGAAAAAAAATCTAATTTGCTGTCACCTTCGGAATTGATTCTCCCAGAAAAGGCATACAGATTAACATTAACCTTATTGTCATGGCAACATCAAATGCTGGTCCTCCCACCAGCAAAGGTTCTCAAGAAATAGGGGAAGAAACCCCCCCTCCCCGTATAAGATCACAAAAGTCTGCCTAGCAACAAGACACTGAATTGTGTATCAATGAAAAGCCATTAAGAACTGTGAAGTGGCAACAATACTCAATCAGACCCTGGTAAGTGGACCTTGATTGGAATAGTAAATCCCGGGTCTAACTTTTCTTTTCAAATATTCTGTCTGTCTGTTACAGTCACAAGGTAATAAAGTACATTAGAAAGAGAATCAGTAGAGACAACCATGACTTCCCCTTTGCCCAGACTCCGTTTCCAATTTGCAAAGTAAAATTTGGTCTATAAATAACACAGAGACTATAGACAGGCCTATTCAGTACCGACTCAAGGCTGACTGGCAATATTAAATCAAGAATCCTGCTCTCTGTTTCTTGTGTGGAATTCGTTGCCAGAGAATGTGGTAAAGGCGGTTAGCTTAGTGGAGTTTAAAAAAAGGTTTGGACGGCTTCCTAAAGAAAAAGTCCATAGACTGTTATTAAATGGACTTGGGGAAAATCCACTATTTCTGGGATCAGCAGTATAAAATGTTTTGTACTTTTTGGGATCTTGCCAGGTATTTGTGACCTGGATTGGCCACTGTTGGAAATAGGATGCTGGGTTTGATGGACCTTTAGTCTGTCCCAGTATGGCAATACTTATAGGAAAGTAGTTCACACATTGAACTATCAACAAGTTCCTAGTATTTTGAAGACTCCTGAGATCTGCTGATGGGAATAAATATATGACAAAATAAACAACAGCTATCAAGGAAGCCAGAGGGAAAATTCAGGAACGAGGCCAAAAGAAGAAGGCAGAGAGCCAAGAAATGGGTAAATTGATGTTTTGAACCAGCTGGTTTTAGAACAATCCATTATCGAATGCATCACCTTCGTTATCCCTATTCAAATATGGGGGTGACAAGAAAGAAGGGGGCGAGAGTACTCGATTGACAGTGTCAACCTCTGGAATGGGTTGAAGATATGCACCAAGGGTATCCATGCCTTGGTTCCATTGGTCTACTGTACTGTAGGGCCTTATAAGTCTTGAGACTATCAGGAAAGACCCGGTATCAAATCATTTCTCATGGGCCTCCAAACAGCTGATAATGGCTTTCAGTCAAGACTGACTTGAGCAGAATTTAAATTGGTGACATAGAAAGCTAGAAACAAAGAAGCCAATTTTCAGACCGTGAGAGTTAGACTAACTAATTCCCACGGTCGGCACCGAGAGCCAATATTCAATGCCGGGCCGCTTCCAGTGACCGGCATTGAATATCTGATTTAACTTTGGCCAGTCAGACTTTAACCAGCCAAGCTGATATTCAGCGCTGACTGGTTAAAGTCAGACTGGCCAAAGATATTCCAGGGTTTCACAGGGCCAAATATGGCCACCAAGCTTGGCTGATCTAACTTTAAAAATCAGCGGATAGCTGCTTATATTGCCCGATATAACCGGCTATCTGCTATCCCACTAACCAGCAATATTCAGCAGTACATGGCCAGCAGATATCCTGGCTGGAGGCTGGTCAATGCGGCTGAAAATCGGGGAGGGGGGGAGGTTCTGTAACTCTGTGCCAATCTCATTGTGCTATCCACAGCCCCACCTTTTAAAAAAAAGTTCCTGAACTCCAAAGATATCAAAGGATCTGGGAAACAGCTGAAATTTTCAACGATGCTCGAGATGTTTTGCAAGATCCCTTCCCTTACTCCTTAGAATGAACAACTGAAATACACTCCTGAGAGTCAATTTTCAAAATGCAAAATCTCAGATCATCATTTACAGAGAAAGCAAAAAACTTGGTTCTCCCCATCCATGTCTCCACCCCTCCCCCACCACTATAAATAGATGTGGAGTGAAGTATAAGGGCAACAGTCAGAAGACAGCCCAGAGACTTTAAGCATCAGAAGACATCAGAAGATGGATCCTATCCATCAAGATAGCCCACCTCAACCCAACTGGAAATCTATAAATTGCCAGATGTGCCTCTGATAATGGGTTAATTGGATAAAAACGCCAATGGTCCAGTTGGAATCTGGGCCAGCTGGAGTGGATGACTGGCAGCCTCCTGCATGATGCAGATCAATTAGTAACATAGTAAATGACAGCAGATAAAGGGAAGGGAAAGGGAAATGGGACTTGATATACTGCCGTTCTGAGGTTTTTGCAACTACATTCAAAGCGGTTTACGTATATTCAGGTACTTATTTTGTACCAGGGGCAATGGAGGGTTAAGTGACTTGCCCAGAAACACAAGGAGCTGCAGTGGGAATCAAACCCAGTTCCCCAAAATCAGAGTCCGCTGCACTAACCACTAGGCTACTCCTCCACTAGCAACATTCCATGTAGAAGCCTGCCCTTGCAGATCAGCAACGTGGCCACGCAGGCTTCTGTTTCTGTGAGTCTGACGTCCTGCAGGACGCACGGCCGCGTTGCTGATCTGCAAGGGCAGGCTTCTACATGGAATGTTGCTAGTGGAATAGCAACATTCCATGTAGAATCTCCAATAGTAGCAACATTCCATCTGGAATCTACAAATAGTTTCAACATTCCTTGTAGAATCTGAAATAGGGAAAGGGAAATGGGACTTGATATACCGCCTTTCTGAGGTTTTTGCAACTACATTCAAAGCGGTTTACGTATATTCAGGTACTTATTTTGTACCAGGGGCAATGGAGGGTTAAGTGACTTGCCCAGAGTCACAAGGAGCAGCAGTGGGAATTGAACTTAGTTCCCCAGGATCAAAGTCCACTGCACTAACCACTAGGCTACTCCTCCACTCATTCCACCAATAAGAGCCAACCTCATCAGTGATGTCACAATGGCTTGATTGCCCGATACTTGGCTCACTTCTGATATTGTGATGTCATAAGGGACAGGGGGAAAGGGAAATGGGACTTGATATACTGCCTTTCTGAGGTTTTTGCAACTACATTCAAAGCGGTTTACATATATTCAGGTACTTATTTTGTACCAGGGGCAATGGAGGGTTAAGTGACTTGCCCAGAGTCACAAGGAGCAGCAGTGGGAATCCAACCCAGTTCCCCAGGATCAAAGTCCACTGCACTAACCACTAGGCTACTCCTCCACTCAAGACCAGCTAGGTCCATCCAATCTGGACAATAGATTGTGCACTGGTAAACCCCCCTCCCACCCCCCCACCCCTCACACTATGCCAGGGGTTCTTAACCCAGTCTTCGGGATACACCAAGCCAATCTGGTTTTAAAAATATGCATGAGATCAATTTGATTGCATTACCTCCATTGTATGGATATCTATCTCATGCATATTCATCGTGGGTATCTTGAAAACCTGACTGGCTGGTTGTGCCCCGAGGACTGCTATATGCTCTTGCTTGCGTTGTCATGAATGATGATGTTTTTATGTACAAGTGAAATATTCTCTACACGCCCAGCTGGGAGGGGGTAAGCTTTGGATAACCAGCTACATTTTCTCTTTTTGTTTATTTTTTGTTGTTGTTGTTTTGTTTTGTTTTACATCTTGGTTAATGTAAAATCCATAAGTAGATAACAGCAAATTTTTCTTTTTTTTTTATTTATTCGGTTATATAATTTACACAAGCTTATATCTTGTTACATGTAATTCAGACAACAAAGAAATATCATATACACTAGCCACTGAGCCCGTAAAAACGGGCTAGTGTAGGAAGGGGGGGGTTGAAAGGCCCCCCCCCCGCTACCGAGTTCACCGCTGCCGCTTCCCCTCCGAGTTCGCCCCCCCCGGAGTCGTCGCCATCGCCACCCACCTTCCACCCGGTCGGGCCCTCGCTCCGCTATTGAAACAGCGAGGGCACGCAGCACACAGCTCTGCTGCAGTGCTGAGCTGCCATGGCCTTCCTTCTTCTTCTCTGCCTGTGTCCCGCCCTCGACGACGTTACGTCACACGAGGGCGGGACACAGGCAGAGAAGAAGAAGGAAGGCCACGGCAGCTCAGCAGCAGAGCTGTGTGCTGCGTGCCTTCGCTGTTTCAATAGCGGAGCGAGGGCCCGACCGGGTGGAAGGTGGGTGGTGGCGGCAACTCCGGGTGGGGGGAGCGTTAGCGACGGCGGTGTCCCTCGCAAATGCGCAGTAGAGACCCTCTCTGTTCCGCCCCTGTCATCAGGTATTGACGCAGGGGCGGGGCAGAGAGGGTCTGTACTGCGCATTTGCGAGTGAGTACGACACTCGCCATTTATATATATTGATAATATATCAACATCATAATATACCTCCATAAAAGAAAAAGAAGAATTATTTTTAATTTCTTTGTCCCTTCCTTAGACCACAAAACTGTTGAAAGGGGGTGTAAAGGTAAAGATCAGGAAAATCTAAATTTAAATTAAAAAAATAGAAAAATAAGACATGGCTACCACTCCACCAAAGTATATTTAAACTTTATCCTTCTGATGTTATGTCTTTACTACTCTTTTCATGTCTATGAAAGATTTCAATTGCTCTGACATGAAAAAGACATATTTAAGTCCTAAATATTTAGCTACACATTTACATGGGTACGCTAATAAAAAAGTAGCACCCAATGACCGGGTCTCCTCTCTTAAATCCAAAAATGTTTTTCTTCTATCCTGTGTAACTTTAGTGACATCCGGAAATATCCATATCTCCTGACCACAAAATTTTTGATGCGTATTCTTAAAGTAAAGTTTCATTACAGCATTTAAATCCTGTTCAAACACATATGAAACCAAAAGTGTGGCCCTATTAGTTACTTCGGATAGAGAATCCTCCAAAATTAAAGAAATATCTTTCAATTCATCAGGATTTCCATGGTCCAAACCCGCAGGGGTCCCTTCCTGGTATTTTTTTGGCAAATAACAAATCTTGTTCACAAGGGGAAGATTCTGAGGTAACATTTGATAACAGTAAATTTTAACCTTTTTTCCTAAATTGCACATAAAACAATCTTAAATGGGATAGGTTATTTATTTATTTATTTAACACAGTAACATAGTAGATGACGGCAGAAAAAGACCTGCACGGTCCATCCAGTCTGCCCAACAAGACAAACATATGTGTAAACCTTACCTTGATTTGTACCTGCCTTATTCAGGGCACAGACCGTACAAGTCTGCGCAGCAGTACTTCCCGCCTCCCAACCACCAACCCCTCTTCCCCCCACCTGCTCCGCCACCCAATTTCAGCTAAGCTTCTGAGGATCCATTCCTTAGGATTTATTTACCACCTTTTTGAAGAAATTCACTCAAGGTGGTGAACAGTAAGAATAGATCAAAGAGCAAAGTAACAATATTCAAATAACAATACAAAGTATGGCATAGTTATAACAGATTAACCACAGATCTTACACAAAATTTAAAGTTTATTCTTTCCATATGGTCAGACAGATCCTTAAAAGCTCTAAAGGAAGAGATGAAGCTGCAGAGAGATTCTTTAATAGGGTGGAAACAGGAAATGAGGGCGGGACCAGAGGCAGAGCTGAGAGAGAAGGGAAGGCAGGCTGAAGCGCCGCCGAGCCTGCTCGCCTTTCACTGCTGCCGCCAGACCCCGAGGTAAGAACTTTTAAATTCTGGGAGGCACGCAGGAAGGCAAGGGGCAGGCGGAGGTTGGGTTGAAGAGGGCGGGCAGCGCAGGTCGGGTTAGCACTCAGAGGAGAGGGAGGGAGGAGGGCTGGGAACTTCCGTTCCGGGACTTCCGCCGGGTCAAATGTTGGGGGTGCTCGAGCACCCACAGCACCCATGGAGTCGTCGCCTATGGAATAGAGCTTGGCACCATGAGCTGTGCCCAATTATAGGCATGAGGATTTACACCAAGTAAAACCTGATTCAAAAGTTTTGCACTTAAATACACACAGATTTCCTTTATTCTATGAAACTGTGCAAAAATTCCAGGTAAACCCTTGATATGCTCATGCCCCTCCTATGACCACACCCCCTTATTGGATCCACACATAAATTTTACGTGCTGATCCTGGTACCTAAAAATGTGCATGTATATTTTTATTAATGCCAATTTGCACCAATAATTATTAGTGCCCAATTATTGACGCCAATTGGCTTTTTAGTTCATTAAATTGGGCATGGAAATTGGGTGCATGTCCAAATTTCCACACATAAGTACATAAGTCTTGCCATTCTGGGACAGACCAAAGGTCCATCAAGCCCAGCATTCTGTTTCCAACAGTGGCCAATCCAGGTCACAAGTACCTGGCAGAAAAACAAGGAATAGCAACATTCCATGTAGAACCCCAAAGAGTAGCAAGATTCTAGAATTCTAAAGAATACCAAGATTCCATGCAGAATTTCAAAGTGTAGCAACATTCCATGTAGAACCCCAAAGAGTAGCAAGATTCCATTCAGAATCCCAAGTACATAAGTATTGCCATACTGGAACAGACCAAAGGTCCATCAAGCCCAGCATCCTGTTTCCAACAGTGGCCAATCCAGGTCACAAGCACCTGGCAAGATCCCAAAAAAGTACAAAACATTTTATGCTGCTTAACCCAGAAATAAGCAGGGGATTTTCCCCGAGTCCATTTTAAGAATGGCCTATGGACTTTTCCTTTAGGAAGCCGTCCAGACCTTTTTTTAAAACCCCACTAAGCTAACCGCCTTTACCACATTCTCTGGCAACAAATTCCAGAGTTTAATTACATGTCGAGTGAAGAAAGATTTTCCCTGAGTCATTTTAAATTTACTACTTTGTAGCTTCATCGCATGCCCCCTAGTCCTAGTATTTTTGGAAAGAGTAAACAGACACTTCACGTCTACCCGTTCCACTCCACTCATTATTTTATAGACCATTATTTTGAGCGCCATATGTAGAATTAGGTTGTTAGTGGACTGAATATCACTGCTAACCAGTTAAGTAGTGGCTCCATCCAGGCTCTGCCCCTGACTTAGCCGGCTTTGCAATGGCTGCTTAGAACCGATATTCAATGGAACTATCCAGTTAACTGCTGCTGAATACCAAAGGTCAGCAGGCTTTTTATCAGGCAGGAACCTCTCCTGTAAGGTTAGATCCTTTTGAATACTGACCCCGCAGTTTCTTGCTTCCGGCAGGTCAGGCTTCCTCCCCAGTCCAAGTACAACCCTGGTATCTGGGAATCAGCACAGTAGTCAATAAAACTGATATAAGATCTCAAGGCTGCTCAGTCTGCCTCACATGGGGCCAAAATGGTGAAACTATAAAAGTCCCGCCCCATTAAAATTCAATCTAAAAGTCAAAAAGGCCATTTAGTAATTATGTCTTAACATCATTTGCATAGGCATTTGAACAAGATACTTACAGAGGGCTTTAGCATTGCTTCCTAACTGCAGAGGACAAGTGAGTAATTTTTCCACCATTAAGGAAATGTTTGCTAATTAACTCTGACGTCTGGAAGATCTGATGATTTTTTTTTTAAAGGGGATTTAGATGTCTCTAGAGGGTATGAAATAATGCCAAAGGATGTCCCTGCTTGTCATCTTTAAACCAAGCTCTATCAAATGACTGGTAATTGCAGGTCTCCCAGGAGAATTTCCAGACAGACTGAAAGGTCACTGGGAAGGGGGAGGACACAGAGCAGATGTGTATAAGGGCCACCTTTGGGTCAGAAACCAGGCAGAGGTCACTTCCTTTCCCAGGGGTATGCAATATACAAGTTATTTCAAAACTGGAAAAGTTTTTGTTTCTCAGCTATGACCGTGAAAAAAATACAATAATTATGGAGCAGAATAAATGTGTATCACAGGTTAGATTTTCAAAAACGTTTATCTGGCTAACCCTAAGGATCTGAAAATCTAAGTAGTTAAATATATCTGCTTGTGTTCACTAGGCGGTCATATTTAGCTGCTTGAAAACTACAATTTAAAAAAAAAAAAATCAATTGATATTTATGCTTCCTCTGCATCTAAACCCCACAATTCGAACTCACCGTATGGATGTGAGCAAATACCCTCTACTGTCCCTTTTACGTTCTTAAATTCTTTGGTTTAGGACGCTTAGACTCATGCATTCTCTCTATATACATTAAGGGGAATTTTCAGCTCCAAGGTTCCAATTATATGGAGGTAGAATTTCGGTCACAATCTAGATAACGAGATTTAACTCTGTTGTTCCTTCACACAGGGACAGAATAGTGCTAGAATGTTATGCTAGCTGAGTCTGACATAGGGATCCTTTTACTAAAGTGCACTGCAAAATGGCCTGCGGTAGTGTAGATGCGTGTTTTGGATGCGTGGAGAATCATTTTTCAGCGCACCTGTAAAAAATGCCTTTTTAAAATTATGGCCGAAAATGGACGACGCAAAATGAAAATTGCCGCGGGTCCATTTTGGGTCAGAGACCTTACCGCCAGCCATTGACTTAGCGGTAAAGTCTCACGCGGTAACCATGCGGTAATCGTCTACGTGTGCAGAATGACGATTACCACCCAGTTTTTGCCGCGCACCACAAAATAAAAATTATTTCCCAGTGCGCGTAGTGGACATGCGTCAAAAATGAAATTACAGCAAGGGCCACGTGGTAGCTGGGTGGTAACTCAAAATTGATATACGTTGGGCGTGCGTAGGCACATATGTGGCTTAGTTAAAGGGCCCCTAAGTTCCTTTTTCCCTTAACCCATCCAGGCCTCTGGAACACCCACTTCTTCAATACTGTCCTCCTACCACAGGAGGGAGCAATATAAAAACCTGGCAACTCTAGTCTCTTTTCATATGTTAATGAGATTCATAGCGGAAACAGCAGCAGAATAGAGCTCTGTTTGCCTGCTATTTTTCCAGCATGTGGTAAATGCTGCAGCCTCTGGGCCTTATTTAAAGACTTTGAGGCCAATATGCAATGTGATTTACGAAGGTAGCAGAGGCTCCTGCCTGCTTAAATCGCTTGTCGCCACCTACCCCCAATATTCAGCGGCATTAAAGTGGGCAGTGCCATTGAATATCACCCCTGACCTGCTCATTTTTTTGAAAAGGGCTCTTTTCTGACTGTTTGCCGACTCGATTTGAAAGCTGAAATTGTGCATCATAACAGTCTTTTTCAAGACCACCTTCTTGATTGATACATTCTGAAATATTGTACTTCTGAAGATTTTTAGCTCATTTAAAAGACTCCTGATGCAGGCCTTTTGGGCCGAAACACAGCATTGTGTCGAGTCTTGAAAAGATACTACAGTTGCCAGCTTTTTATATTGCTCCCTCCTGTGGTAGGAGGACAGTATTGAAGAAGTGGGTGTTCCAGAGACCTGGATGGGTTAGGGGAAAAAAGGAACTTAGGGGCCCTTTAACTAAGCCACGTATGTGCCTACGCACAACTGATAGTCTGCAGGGGGGGGCGCCAGAGACCCTAGGCACGGCCCTGCGTCTCTACACTACCACAGGCCATTTTTCAGCACACCTTAGTAAAAGGACCCCTTTGTGAGTGAGTGACAAGGCTACTGCCAGGGTGGCTAGGATGAAGCATTTAGACCCTGAAATACAAGTACCAGAAGCCATTGCAAGGAGGGAGGCAGAGAGTAATCTGGAAACAAGGGAATGGATTCCCAGCTCCAGCAGAGGGAGCCAGGGGGATAGCCAGGTTGAGCCTATAATTTCGTCCCCCACTAGGGGGAGGCTGAGGGAAGAAGCTCAGTTCCCCTGAATACACAATCAGTATACCATGTGGCCCAGCTGGAATAGAGAGGGGCCCATGGAGAGGGAAGAAGATGATTGGATGGATTATATGGAAGGAGGGGTAGATCAGAGGGGGGAGGAATCCCAGGAGGGGGGGGGGGGGAGAAGCCTCTATGGAGTGGGAGAGTTTCAAGGCAGGGATGGCCAGCTCCTGAGGGTTTGGAAGGGCGTTGGAGGTGAGAGAAACCTGCTTTATTGAAAGCCTGATGTATTTGGAAACCTGCTTCATTTACCTGCTTTATTGGAAGTCTGACTTATTTGGATGCCTGCTTTATTCCCCTGCTTTATTGGAAGCCTGCTTTATTTACCTGCTTTACTGGAAACCTATGCGGTTGGAACCTGTTTATTTGGGGATAACCTATGTAGTGAAGTTTGTGACAGCTGTTATTGGCTTGATAATAAAAATCGTTTAACCTAGCCACTGTCTGCAATTGTGGTGAGATCTGGAAAACGGCTGGTGGACGACTCCACCTTGCTGGGAAGCTCCACCTTGCTGGGAAGAAGTGGACCTTTTTCACAATATATATACAGGGGTTGTTTTTTTAGTATTTGCAAATATACCTTAAAATTGTGTACTATATTGTTATTTCTGGCTTTTAATATTTTTAATATTTAGAACAATCCTGATGGATGTTGATTATCTAAGTAAGGTTTGCATTATTTACATAAATTCTTTGTAACCCCAATTTCAGAAGTCATTCTTAACCAATTTATATTGTTTTTATGTCATCAATGTTTTATTTACTTAACATTTGCGCCTAGGAATGTTTAAAGCCACTGTAGGTGGATTTATACTTGTAATTCTAACAGTTTCCATTTTTATTTGTTTTGACTCATTTTATGTATGGAATCATTTATTCATGTGTTTATTCATGCATTATGCAGGCTCTGTTTGTAGTACTGCAGGACTCCCGACGCAGCCACTAGTTAATGAAACATGGCCCGTCGAGTCTTTGAGTCGTCCTGTTTGTGCCACTGATATTCATTGATGGACTGTTTATTAAATGCTTTTGATACTTTTATCGGACTGGTTCTTGTCTTTTATTGCCTTGCTGTTTTGCTTTGGCTCATTTCTTGGTGCCAGGTTCGGCACTCTTCGCAGAATTGCCTCCTAAGGGGTCCTTTTACTAAGGTGCGCTGAAAAATGGCCTGTGGTAGTGTAGACACATGGTTTGGACGCAAGCAGAATTATTCTTTAGCGCACCTACAAAAAAATGCCTTTTTTAATTTTGCCGAAAATGGACGTGGAGCAAAATGAACATTGCCGCTCGTTCATTTGGGGTCTGAGACCTTACCGCAAGTCATTGACCTAGTGGTAAGGTCTCACGCGGTAACCAGGCAGTAATGACCTACGTGCATCAAATTCCACGTAACGCGCGTAGCTGCCTTGCGTCAGAAACGAAAAAATATTTTTTTCAGATGTGCATAGCGGACACGCGCCAAAATTGAAATTACCACAAGGGCCACAGAGTAACCAGGTGGTAACTCCAATCTGGCGTGCGTAGGCGCCTAATTGACTTAGTAAAAGGGTCCCTTAGTTTGTACCTGAGACAACGGAGGGTTAATTGACCTACCCAAAGTCACAAGGAGCAGTGGTGGGATTTGAATTGAGCATTGCTGGTTGTCAGACTACTGCTCTAACCACTAGGCTACGCCTCCCCTCCCTCAACAGAGTGTTTAGATATCCCCACCCTCGTGCTGCCAGGATGGGTCACCGAGCTCCAAGAAATACAAAAAAACGAAGAACCTCCCTGAGGGTTTCTATCAAAAATCCCCCCTTTCCAACTCTGCATTAATAGACAAATAGAAAGAGCTAAACAAATATTGTTTACATTTCATTAAGTGTTCCGAGTGCTAGAGGTTGATTAACCGAGAACATGAAGCATCCTTCATAACTGCTGCCTCACAGCCAGCCGTAAATAATAAGCTGTAACCCAGGAAAAAACATTTCATTTCCTGAGAACCATAAATCAAGAGTGACTTCTGCAATGTGTGGGAACAGCAAATTGGTAATAGCAGATGGATATCACTAAAAAGATCTTGAAGGCAAAGATTATGAGCTGGTGTTGTATTGGAAAAGCGTGCAACAGGCTTATCTCAGCGCTGTGGATAACAGAGACCTGAGAAAGGCAGTGGAGAAAGGGGCACACGAGATTGGCAGAGAAACTGGAGATACCAGAGTATGCCCCCCCCCCCCCCAGCTCTACCAGCCCATGACTCCCATATCGACAGAAAACGATGAGCTCGATTTCATAAAGTGTGCTATTCTGTTAGAGCATGCTAATGCCGTTAATACACATGGGGGGGGGGGGGGCATTTTCAATATGATGTCTAAGTCCGATCTTGGACGTTTTGCACAAAATGTCCAAAATCCAAACAGGGCCACCGAGAAATTAGGCTGGGCCCGGGGCAAGGCCGCCCCGCCTCCGTCCCCCCACCGCTGCCGCCCCCTGTCGCTCCCCCCGCCGCTGCTGCCCCCGTCGTTCCCCCCACCGCTGCAGTCCGCGGTCTCACCTGCCTGCCTCCACGGCTCCGGGCCAAAAGTACTTTTCTGACAACACTCACATAGCACATGAAAATCATCACCACAAGATGTGACAGAAGTAGATATTACAGCAGGCTTCAAGGAGAATATATGTAAAGTGGTGTGGTAGCCGTGTTAGTCCACTTGCAAAGGTAATAAACAGAAATAAATCAATATATAGAAAAGAAAATAAGATGATACCTTTTTTATTGGACTAACTTATAAACATCTTTTGATTAGCTTTCAAAGGTAACCCTTCTTCTTCAGATCGGAAATAAGCAAATGTTGACAAATATCAGAATATATAAGTGAAACACAAAAGCATTCTAATGACAGTCTCATAGGACAAGGGTGGGGTGGGTTGGTGGATGAGGGTCAGGGAGAGATGGATGGTAGATAAGACAGTGACAAAGCAGTATAATTTTATGGTTTATAGAAGGATAGAAAGCCCAGACCTTTGTTAAGACCTGTCTGGTGGGTGTCAAAATATTTCATCATTTTGACTTCAAAAGCTCTTATGTTCCTGGATTGTCTTAAAATTTCCTTTTAGTGTTCTTACCATAACATCATTGATGCAATGTTCTGGTTTTGCAAAGTGCTGTCCCACAGAGGGTGGCATCCTGGTTGGTATTGGAATGTTTAATATTATGAACGCACTACCCATGGCGCTGAAAACCATAACCAATCTAACAATCTTTCGCAAAGCCCTGAAAACACATCTCTTCAACAGAGCCTACAAAAGTCACCCTCAATGAAACAAATCATTCCTTAAACTACCCAAGTACACCTAAGACACCTCTCACATGACCTTACCTAACACCTTTCCATCTGAATTCCTCTTTCACCTCAGCTTATGATTGACTGTCTTTTTTTTTTGTCTTCAAATCATGTAACGACGTTTTCATTTCCATACTCTGTAAGCCACATTGAGCCTGCAAAAAGGTGGGAAAATGTGGGGTACAAATACAATAAATAAATAAATAAATGTCTATGTAAACTGAGCCTCGTCTTCAGAATCTGGCTTGTTTCTCCAATATAACACCCTTCTTTACACTTTTAATAAGGATCTGGGTTTTCTAGCCCATTATAAACCATAAAGTTGTATTTCTCTGTTTATCACCCTCCTCTCACCTACCAACACCCATCCTGTTAGAATATCAATGAAATGCTTTGATGTCCCCATGCATACCCCCACCCTCCCACTCTGTCAGACTGTCATAGTAATGCTTGAATGTTTTCACTTATATACACTGTCAGCTAGCACATTTGCTTATTTCCGATCTGACGAAGAAGGGCAACCTTCGAAAGCTAATCAAGAAATGTATTAAGTTATGTCCAATAAAAAAGGAATCATCTTATTTTCTTTTCCATGTTTTAATTTTGTGTGATTTCTATTGATACACTTTTCACATTAAATGATATATTCCACATAAAGAACATATGTGAATAAGTTGTGATCAGCCTAAGTCAGAGATGTCACCCAGGGCTCAGTACATCCCTCATCCAGGAGGCCCTGACAAACAATGGACTACATTATCTCTCTTATTTCATTAATATACTTCCTGTAAGCACAGTTGGGGACAGAACTGGGCTGCGTGATCCTTCATTCTGATCCTTTTTGCCAGTTCATCTATACCGTATATACATGAAGGTGTGTGAAATACAAAGCTGGGCAAGAAATATGTTCCCATCCCCTTGAGCTTCCAAAGAACAGACTAGATTTCTGAAGTTTTTCTTCCCTGGTTGGAGTAAAGTCGTGCTTGCTTTGGGACTTGAGCACAACCTGTAGGCAGCTAAGGACCAATCCTAGAATGGATTTGAACCACGTCGGTGAAATCCATTGCAAGTTGCTGGAGTCAATCTGTTCCTCCCAGCAGTGATGGAGTCCATCGTTCATGGGCTGTTTTTGAACTCATGGAGTTTTGGAGGCAACTGGAAAAATGTTCACTGGAGAGTTGGGAGTCAAGAGGAAACCAAGGAGGAAGGTGCAGTTGGGCTGTGGAAACCCACAAGACGCTTAGGACCAGATTCAATACATGGCACCTAAAAACTCGGTACCAGAAATACACATTTAGCGCTATTCTATAAACCTTGCCTAAAGTTAGGCACAGTTTATAGAATATGTGTGGTGCTCATCCCTGCGACTAAAATTTAGGCGCAACCATTTATACCAACTAAGACCTGATGTAACTGGCCGCACCTAACTTAGGTGTGGATCGAGCACATTCTATAACAATAAATAAATGCCAGTTAGTGCTGATAATCACTTGTTAGTGGCCAATTATCCGCGCTGATTGGCTTGTTAAATAATTTATTTATTTGTACACCACATTTTCCCACCTATTTACAGGCTCAATGTGGCTTACATAGTACCGTGAGGCGTTAGTCGCCTTCGATGATGAAACAAATACAAAGTGATGTTATTATCAAAGACTTCCCTAATTGCAAGGGCTTGAAATACAAGACACTACACGCGTCAACCTTTTCTCACATGAGCACGCAGTTTTGGAATACACTGCCGCGCAACTTAAGAATGATCTACGAGCAAGCCTCCTTCCGCAAATTATTGAAGACCCATCTTTTTGAAAAAATCTACGGAAAGAGCCAAAACACAAAGTCCACACTCACTGTTCATTAATGCATCATACATCCACTTCTGAACTCTCATCCCCCCCGTAATCTCACCTCACTCATACCTGACTCACAGAAATATGTATACCATAGGTCTTCATGTCTTAATATTGCCCTTTAAGCTTCCCGTTGTCTCCTTCCAATGTTTCAATGTTACTGTTCCATTGTTTATTCCTTAACTATACTTCGATTTTATCGCATAACTCTTCACAATGTAATCCATAACCAAGTTGTAACAAATTGTATTTCCATTATTCATATCATATTGTAAGCCACACTGAGCCCGCAAAAAGGTGGGAAAATGTGGGATACAAATGCAATAAATAAAGAGATTCATGTATTACAGACACATTAGGAGAATTGTAGAGAAGAAGAGTTACACAGTGTTCATTATGGGCTTTGGTTTCGTTGTGTTGCTGGGTTCAGTCACTTAAGTTGGGTCAGTAGGGCATGTTCGAACAGGATGGTCTTTAGTGATTTCCGGAAGCTAAGGTGGTGGTAGGTTGTTTTTATGGCTTTCGGTAGTGCATTTCATAGTTGCGTGCTTATATAGGAGAAGCTGGATCCGTAAATTGATTTGTACTTGAGTCCCTTTGCAGCTAGGGTAGTGAAGATTTAAGTATGTTCGTGGTGGTCCGATTGTGTTTCTGGTTGGCAGGTCTATAAGGTCGGTCATATATCCCGGGTCTTCGCCATAGATAATTTTGTGGACCAGGGTGCAGATTTTGAAAGTTATACGTTCTTTGATTGGGAGCCAGTGCAGTTTTTCTTGGAGGGGTTTGGCGCTTTCAAATCGTGATTTTCCCAAATATAAGCCTGGCTGCTGTGTTTTGAGCGGTCTGTAGTTTCTTTATGAGTTGCTCTTTGCATCCCGCATAAACGCCATTGCAGTAGTCTGCATGTCTTAGTACCATTGATTGTGCACACAACTTTAGTCACCATATGTAGAATCCAGGGGATTGACCCTGATCCAGGGGTTCCAGCAATCAGAGTTGAACTGCTACCAGGGGTAGACTGACCAAATGGGCAACCGGGCAGTGCCTGAGGGCCCAGAGTCTCTCCCCCCTCCCCCACAGTCCACATATCCCACCTTAAAGGGCCCTGGTGGTCTAGAGGCCTCTTTGGGAGCAGGAAAGATCCTCACTCCTTTCTGCCTGCTGCCGTTACTCTGCCTGGCTCCTGAGATTTCCCTGCAGCAGTCCCGCGAGACTGCCGAGACCTGCGAGGTTAGGGTTACCATATTTGCCCTAAGAAAAAAAGAGGACACATACCCCGCCCCCTGTCACACCCCTTCCCTGCCCCTTTCCCCCCCCCCCCCCCCCCCGTGCAAGACTTCAATGGAAGTCTCGCAAGGCTGCCGCTTGAACTGTTATATCGTTATAATTTGAGACTCCACTGTTTTCGCAGCTGATCCCTAAAATATAGTTTAACGCTTTGGCTTCGTGATATGGGACACAGATGGTTACTGCTAAGACTGGCTGGCGGCACTGGCCGCTGGCACACACGCACAGACGCTGCAGCCTCGTCGTCGGGGTTATGGCGGCAGCTGCAGGCGGAAGGCAGTAGCAGTGAAAAGCGCTGCACCTGCGTGCAGCATGCAGGAGGCAGGAGGATCATCATCAGCTGATCAGCAGGCAAGCTGGCTGGCACATGCACAGACACTGCAGCCTGAGTGCATCAGCCCAGCCGCGTTTGTGTATACTATAGGTCAGGAGGAGTCAGGACAGGTCATGTGATGACCCGAACTGAAGAAACCCGGATAAATCCAGGAAATTCAGAAACCCGCCCGGACTCCCAATGGTGCCCTCAAAAAGAGGACATATGGTAACCCTACGCGAGGTTACCACAGGAAGTCTTAGGAGTCATTTTGAAGAAACGGTAGCACTGAACAGAGCAACGGCAGTGGGCAGGAAAGAGTGGGGATCTCTCCTGCCCCTGAAGAAGCCACTAGGGTCCTTCAAAGTAGGACCGGGGAGAGCACACTAGTGTGCGAGGTACAGGGGGCAGCGGTTTGCAGATGGGGGGTACAAACAGTGCCGGGGGGGGGGCCTAATGGCGGGCCTTACTGCCCAGGGGCCCAGAACACTATTAGTCTGCCCCTGACTGCTACAAAGCTTCAATCAAAACAGAAAGGTATTTTGCTGTTTTGCACCTTAAAGGCTCCTAGCTCTTTTCCGGGCCTGAACCAAAGCATAGCAGAGGGACTTCAACAGAAACCCCCCATCAGCTAGAAAAGGAAAACTGTACAAACCTTATCCAGATTTGGGAGTAAGAACAGTGGCGTAGTGAGGGCAGGGCGGTGGGGGCAGTCCGCCCTGTGTGCACGTGCAGGAGGGGTGCAGGGAGCATCTGCATGGCTGTTCCAGGGTAGAGGGAGCAGGGAACTGGCGGAGCCGACAGGAGCGCAGCTTCTCCCAGCAGGTAAGAAGAATGCATCTTGGGAGGGGGGGGAACGGTGACGCGTCGGGGGGGGGGATGCGCAGTGGCGAACCGCCCCAGGTGGCAGCCGACCAAGGAACACCACCGAACCATTTGGCCCAGGAAGGGCCTACTGTGGACTCCACAGAGGTTTGTTTCAGGATATATTACACAGCAACTACATGGTTAAGAAGTTCTTACCTTAAGTAAAGTTTTTTTCAATATTAGAGCTCAAGGAATTGCCTACAAACCTATCATCATCTCCACATCACAAGGCCAAATCTGAACTGCAGTGTTTTACTCATTTTCCATGGTTTTCTCTGCCCCTTTTTGACTGCCAGCTATTGCAGCTGGATAAGTGGTTTACGACAACACAACAGTCTTTTACAAAGGCTGAAGGCTAGTGTATTTCTATACTGAAACTAATCTTAATGATTTATGTTAATGTCTGTTTAATGATCCAACTGACTGTTATATTCTTGCAACTGCTTTTCCATGTTACCCTGTATAATGAAGTTCCTAGGTAAATGCCAGTAAAGTTAATTGTTGAATACTGTCTGTTCTCTGGTACGTCTCAGGATGCACCGGGCCGACGATCAGAAGCAAACGTGGGCGCTAGAGGCCATTAGCGCCATACTAGCGGTCATGTTTGCTACTGCTCCACGATCAGAGCCTCCGAGCGTGTGAAATAACGCTATCGCGGGCTCTGACCACAAATAGCATTAAAATGCATGCTAACATATTCCTCCCCAATGATCAGCGGGCCAATGTTTGGCATGCTGCCCACAGCAAACCCTATGCCAGCTCGGAGCTGGCGTTAGGGTTTGTGGAACATTGGGGAGGAATGAAGAGCCCTGTCCAGCATGCTAGCAGGCCCCCCCCCCATCCCATTCCATTCCCCCCTGCAGGAGCCCCCACCCCAAGCTGGCAACACAGGAGCTGGAGGTCTGGCGGACCTCCAGTCCCCCCGACCCTCCCCCCCCCAACCAACACAATTTCACTCCCCCAAAAAAGCCCTGGTGACCCAGTGGCCGCAAATTCAAGTAACACCCTCAAACCTGGTGGCCTAGCGGCTTGCCCCTGGTACCTTAACGGCGGAGGAGGGAGTGTAGTAGTACACTCCCTCTTCTTCCAGTGCCACCTTGAAAATGGCGGTGCCCAGCGCATCCCTGGATGCACTGGGTCAGGCTGGGTGCTGCCATTTTCATGGTGGTGCTGGAAAGAGGAGGGTGTATACTACTACCTCCTCCACCGTTAAGGTACCGGGGGCGGGCCGCTAAACCACCAGGTTTGGGTGGGTGCTTGAATTTGCGGCCACTTTACAACAGGGCTTTTTTTGGGGGGGGGGTAAAATTGTGTCAGGGGGGTCGGGGGCTGGAGATCCGCCGGACCTTCAGCCCCTGTGCTGCCGGCTTCTGTCGGGGGGAATGGAGGTCCGCTGGACCTCCAGCTCCCATGTCGCCAGATTGGGGTGGGGGTGTGGGGGTTCGGTGGGGCACTAGGCCACCAGGGCCTTGTAGCTGCAGGGGGGTCTGGGGGTCCCAAGGACATCCAGCCCCTGTGTTTGACAGGTCCGGGGGTTTTGACAGCCTGGACCTGTCAAACAAGTGCAGGAGAACGCGCTCAGGCACAATTCTCCCGCACTTTACCCTATGATCAGAGATAATAGCACACATAAATTTGCATGCTATTATCTCTGATCATAGGGGCGGTAAAGCCCCGCGCTGTTCCAGTGCTATTCTTAGAGCACTGTTGGGAACAGCACAAGGCTTTTGATCATCTGCCCATCAGGAAGCTACTGCCTCTTTTGACATTAGCCATCCACACTTCAGCAGGCGCGTCTCAAGTCCTAGAACTGTGATTCCAGGTACCGGACAGCTCAAACCCATAAAGCCAAAGTTCAGAAACCCAAAGCCGTACTGGGGCCTGCCTCCTGCAGGTGCGAAAAAGAGGCCCATTGTTAAAAATATATTAGGTTAATTCAATAAAATATATCATTTTATATATGTATTTGTTATGACTTGTGTGCACATTCGTAAGAACAGAAGAAAAGCCATGCTTAGTTAGACCAAGATCCACTGAGCACAGCATCTCGTCTCTGACAATGGCCAGTCTTGCAAGTACCCAGCAGATCCCAAAAAGTTAATCTCTTTCCCATGGCTCATTTCCAGGGATGAACAATGGCTCTCATAAGTCTTCCTGGCTAATCATTTTGATAGACTTTTCCTCCAGGAACTTGGCCAAACTTCTTGAATCCCCACTATGTTACTCATGTTGACCACATCCTTTGGCAACAGATTCCACAGCTTACTTCAAATGAACTAAGGTTAAAACTAAATACCTCTTCCTATTAGCTCTATTGAAAACAGCTAAGTTGTGTTGAACTTAGTTTAGAAGCCAAATACGTTTGCCCTCTTAGTCTGAGCACCAGCCCACCAGTCACAAACTAGCACGTGCTCTCTGGAAGCAGATGTGAAGCCTGACCAAGTACTTATTTATTTATTTAAAAATAAATTTAGCCCACACTATCTTACCATTCTAGGTGGGTTACAAAATAAACATACCTAAAAACCATAGTCGACATAAGACAAAAACAAATCTGCTAAGACAAAGCATTAAACTAAAACAGTTAACCTAAGAAGGCTTTTGAAAACAAATGGGCCTTAAGCTGTTTTATAAATTGTGTCGCAGAGCTAATACTATATATTTCAAAAGGCAGTGTATTCTATAACTTAGCACCCTCAACATACAAAACTGAAGAGCGATATACATCCGATCTAATATTCTGAAATGAGGGAACATCAAGCAACAACTTATGAGCTGAGTGAAGGCAGTGTGCAGGACAATCGATTCTTAAAGAAGTAGTCACCTCTCCCCTCTCCAGTCGGTTCAAAACTCTGCTGCTCGTCTCATCTTCCACCAGGGTCGCTTTACTCATACTACCCCTCTCCTCAAGACCCTTCACTGGCTCCCTATCCGTTTTCGCATCCTGTTCAAACTTCTTCTACTAACCTATAAATGTATTCACTCTGCTGCTCCCCAGTATCTGTCCACACTCGTCCTTCCCTACACCCCTTCCCGTGCACTCCGCTCCATGGATAAATCCTTCTTATCTGTTCCCTTCTCCACTACTGCCAACTCCAGACTTCGCGCCTTCTGTCTCGCTGCACCCTACGCCTGGAATAAACTTCCTGAGCCCCTACGTCTTGCCCCATCCTTGGCCACCTTTAAATCTAGACTGAAAGCCCACCTCTTTAACATTGCTTTTGACTCGTAACCACTTGTAACCACTCGCCTCCACCTACCCTCCTCTCTTCCTTCCCGTTCACATTAATTGATTTGATTTGCTTACTTTATTTATTTTTTGTCTATTAGATTGTAAGCTCTTTGAGCAGGGACTGTCTTTCTTCTATGTTTGTGCAGCGCTGCGTATGCCTTGTAGCGCTATAGAAATGCTAAATAGTAGTAGTAGTAGTAGTAGTAGTAGTAAGTAGCAATAGAAACGGGAGCCTCGCTGTTAGTGCTTTATGTATTAGACTTAGCACTTTAAATTAAGTGCAGTTCTTTGAGGACTGGAGTGATATGATTTATTTAGTGCATTTGTATCCCACATTCCCCCACCTATTTGCAGGCTCAATGTGGCTTACATAGATTTGATAACATTTTCATTTCAGGATATTAGATACATTTAGTAATGTGTAGCGATTGGGTAGGGGAGAGAGAAGAAGGAAGAAAGAGATTAGGGTAGTTGTAGAGTTGAGCGTTCATAATTGAGTAGGTTGGTGAGGTGACAATAGTGAGGCTATTGGTTCTCATTGTAGGCCTTGTTGAAGAAGAATGTCTTCAGAGATTTTCGAAAGATAGATCAGTTCGAAATAGACCAACAACTAATCATGTTGAGTATTATTAGAAAAGGGATGGAAAACAAGCATGAGGATGTTATAATGCCATTATATCGCTCCATGGTGAGACTGCACCTCGAGTATTGTGTTCAGTTCTGGTCGCCTCATCTCAAAAAAGATATAAAGGAATTGGAGAAGGTGCAGAGAAGGGCGACAAAAATGATAAAAGGGATGGGAAGACTACCCTATGAGGAGAGGTTAAGACGGCTAGGACTCTTTAGCCTGGGGAAAAGGCGGCTGAGGGGCGATATGATAGAGGTCTACAAAATAATGAGTGGGGTAGAGCGGACAGATGTGAAGCATTTGTTTACACTTTCTAACAATAATAGAACCAGGGGACACAAGATAAAATTAGAATGTGGTAGGTTTAAAACAAATCGGAGAAAGTTTTTCTTTACTCAGCGCGTAGTTAGACTCTGGAACTCATTGCCAGAGAAGGTAGTGATGGCGGCTGGCCTTGCTGAGTTTAAGGGGGATCTGGACAGATTCCTGAAAGAAAAGTCCATTGATCATTATTAAATTTGGGGTTTTTGCCAGGTTCTTGGGGCCTGGATTGGCCGCTGTCGGAGACAGAGTGCTGGGCTTGATGGACCTTTGGTCTTTTCCCAGCGTGGCAGTGCTTACATACTTATGCATCTGTATTCGGTATAACTTGCAAAGCACAAAACATCTATCTAGGAAGACCCAAATACAACAAATTACAGTAGTCTAACGATGGGGAAACTAGGGCTTGTACCACAATTCGAAAATTTTCAGTCGGAAGAAAATCCCTTCTGACAATCTTAGGGCTTCATTTATAAAGCCACGTAGGGATTCCCGAACGGCAAATGAGAGGAAGCCCATAGGAATCACTAGTGAGGTTCAGTAAACGAGGCCCTTAATTTATAGAAGGCCTTCTTAATGGTGTTCTTAATCTGAGATTTCAAAGAGAAAGAAGAGTCAACCAAGATACCTAAGTACTTCAACTCTGAAATGATTGGAATGTCGATATCATTAACACAAACAACAGAAGGAACCTTACTGGGATGCTGGTCATCTGATAAAACAAGATCTGTGTTTTGGCAATATTCATTTAGCCCTGGAAAAGAGCTACAGAGATATAGGGGAAGATTTATACACGAGTGAGAGTAATATCTACTATTTGTATTATTTTATCTAGACTTCTTCATCAAGTGAGAGCAGAACTCAGAGTCAACTATACAAAGTAAATTATACAAAACAAACAAAACACTTACATAAACGCATTATACTGCAACTAACACTGAGTCCTGTATACAACCCAACACTATATAACTAAGCATTACAAGATAAATAAAAATCCAGAGTTTTCCACTTCTTAAGACCAGCAAAATGTTGCACTGAAGAATAAGAAACAGATTGTTCATATTTCTTGTACAATAAAATCCAGTTCCACCAAAGATATACAGTCACTTGAGAATTGCCTTTCCAATGTGAGACCAGCACGAACATACTTAAATCTTCACTGCCCAAGCAGTAAAGGTCTCAAGTACAAATCAACGAATGCATCCAGTTTCTCTTACTTAAGCGCACAACTATGAAACGCATTGCCAAAAATAGTAAAAACAACGTACGACCACCTGCATTTCCGGAAAGAACTAAAAACAAACCTATTCAAGAAGGCATACCCCACGGACCCAACATAAAAGACTGACTACCCGCAACACAAGAAAACCAAAGATCGTTATGGACATATCTCAACTTCCCGCTTCCTCCTTAAATCCCCTATATACCATAACCCTCACCATCTAGAACCTGGTCATTGGCTCCTGAAATATAGATACTAGGGATGTGCATTTGTTTGAAATGAAATAGAAAATGTCAACGGCATTACTCATGTCATTGGCAAATGCAAACAAACAGAAAAAAGCCCAACATTTTGTGCGTTTTCATGCACTATCCATAGTGCATTTTCTTTCTAAACAGTGCACATTTCTATACCGATAGTGCCTCTCCTGTCATCAGGTTGCCTGTTCTACCCAAACTTGGCTTTAGGATTATCAGTCACCACTAGAAGAGAACAGCAATTTAAATTTCCTAAAATGAATCCTCCTTGCTGTTCTTTTCTTAGGCCCTCAAGTGCTGTCTTTACTGTTTTGTTCAAAGATATTGTGTTTTATTTATATGACATTTCAGACTAGATGCACTTTTAATAAAGGTCTCCTCTGGAAGGAGGGGGGTGGGGCTGGCATTCACTCTAACTGTTCGTGCTGTATTCTCACTTTGGGTGTCTCAAAGTGCTGCTGTCTCTTCACCTGAGGTTTCTCTTTTGTTATTCATACAGTCTTCATACCAGTGGCGTAGCTACGGGGGGCCATAGGGGCCTGGGCCCCCTCAAACTAGCTCCGTGGCCCCTGGTTTGGCTGGCAGAGGTTGGGCGTTTGTCCCACGCTGGTCTTACATTGCTGGCGCCCTGTCCTGTTTTTCAGTGCCACGCAGGCTCGTTGTAATGAAACTGAGCATGCTCGCACTTGCTCATTCATTAAAACGAGCGTGCACGGCGCTGAAAGCAGGACAGGACGCCAGCAATGTAAGACCAGCGCGGGACAAACGCTTTAGCTGGCAGGGGTTGAGGACCCCCACTAGCCAAGGTACCTTCCACTGGTGGCAGCAGGGGGGAGCAGCGTCAGGGAGGCAGAGGCAGTGCCTTCCAGCAGTGGTGGGGAGGCAGAAGCGGCAGGGGGGCAGAGGTGGCAGCGGGAGGGCGGCAGCAGGGAGGCGGGCCAAAATGTTCCCCCTCCCCCCCACCTTGGGCTCTGGCCCTTCCTCCCGTAGAGGTCTGGCTATGCCCCTGATTCATACTTGGGTTGTAAGGGGTTTTAGGCATAGCTTTTTGAAGACTATCAGCTCCATGGAAACCTCCCACCGAGCGGTGTGCTGAAGCCGATTCACACTGGCTCATGAGAGCTGTTTGTTAAGTTTTTAAGAGTTTTGGTAGCCGGTTATTAAAGTAGGTCCCCCCCCCCTCCATGGCTACTTTAACAACCGGCTCCCAAAATTTGGGTTTGGGACCCCTCTGAACTCCCTTTTACTTTGCTGGTGGGGATACCGGGACCTCTCGAGCATGCTCCGAGCATAAGCAAGAAGTCTGGCATGCTGCTCAGAGCCAGAAACAAGCAGCGAGGCGTGGCAGGAGTCCATTTATTGGGCTGGCAGGGCTCGGCATCCCTGCCAGCGAAGATATGCCTAGTGGGCCTGCACCGAGGGGGAGGAGAGAGAGAAATGCGTTGCCCCCCCCCCCCCCACAGTCCACCCCTGGGTCCCCCTCAAAATGCAGGACTGGTTATGCCCAGAGAGAGAATCCATTGTTAATAATGTACTAGTACACTACCACTGCCTACATCCCACCCCAAACACACACATTATATTGAGCGGCTGAGCAAATTAATAACCACCACCTAAGGAATGAAATATGAAGACAGAAGGAAGAGATACCCTATCCAATATTTATTTATTTTATCCAAAACGGTACCCGGTCAGAAGAAACTGGTCAAAAGAAACCAGACAAAAAAAGTTCAAAACCAAAAAGGTTCCAGACATAAAAGTCCCAGACAAAATAGACTCCTGATAAAAGGGCTTGTTGAAATTGATTTATTTTTCAAGGGTATGAATTTCAAGGGTAAATTACTGAGAAAGTCCAGGGCTTGTCACTTGAAAGTCCTGGCACCTGCCTACGGCTTGACTTCACTATCCACACTTGGTATCCAGTGAGAATCATAAATCTGCTTGAAAACATAATCTAGCTTGGTTAAGAGTCTATTTTGTCTTGGGTTCCTTTTGTCGTGGGGTTTTTTTGGGATGGTTTTTTTTTTGTCGTGGTCTGTTTTGTTTGTAGTCTGTTTTGTCGGGTTTCTTTTGGTACGGTCTATTATAACGGGGTGCCTATAAAATCTTATATCCTGCCCATTTACAAATCTTAGCAGCTAACAAAAGATAGACATGATCCCATAACCTACCACATAAAACAATCAGAAAAAAGCAAAACACACAAAACACATAATCAACAACAAACTAAACATCAAATAAAAATAAAATGAAATAAAACCATCAGCTGGAAAATAAAGTATCGTTTAGTACAGGCAGAAATTTAACACGAAACAGGCGATGACTAGCACCTTTAACATTTAGTTTGACTTTCTTTTGCTCAGGTTGCAAAGAAAATGGGCCGGGTTTTAACCAAGATGATACAAGGTCCACAGTTTCAAGCAACAAGCTCCGGAAAATAGCATATTCTAAGGCAGACAAGCCACCAGCTTCAAATGATGGCTCCCCTCACTCAAGCAGGTCAGAGGAATCTGCTTTCCAGGAAAAGGGTGACACCAAGTAAATGACAGAAAAAAAATCAATCAAATTACACAAATCAAGACAGAAGGTTGACTCGCCTGTTATTGCTTTTCCCTCCTATTTATTGAGGTGTCTGTGTCCTCTGTCCAAATGAGACTGATACGCAGCAGCAAGGGGAAGAGGTCTGCAGTTTATTACAGTAACTGATTAAAGGGCAGCTTGGCAGTGGTCGACCAATAGGACGAGAATGATAGGGGGCCTAGATGCTTTAAAACCTTTCTGGAAAAAGTTCAATTAACTCTTAGGGGCCCTTTTACCAAGCCACGTAGGTGTGTATGCGTGTCCTATGCACCTCAATTTTGAACTATTGCCCGGCTACCGCATGGCCCGGGCGGTAAATTTCATTTTTGTTAATACTCTGTTTATTATTTTAGTGATAATACAAAGAATACATCTTTGAAGAGATACACCAGTTATTAGAAACATATTCAATAAGAATTATACTAAATAAGGAAAGTTCTTTCTATTCTGGTTACAACAGTCCACTAAACAAAAGGATTCAAGATTCAAGATATGATACACCAAAGGAAGTTGGTACTATTAAATTTAAGATTTTAAGAAAAGAAGCAGTGGTATTCCTTAATTTTCAGAACCAAAAAATGGACTTAACCTTGGTCTCTTCCTCATATCGAGGAATGACCGTAATTGTTCAGGTTCAAAGAATATATATTTTTTATCCTTGAATATCAAAATACATTTACAGGGAAATCGTAATTGGAAAACTGCCCCAACATTCAAAGATTCCTGCTTCATATCCAGGAGTTTTTTCCGCCTTTGTGGAGTCCAACGAGCAATATCTGGGAACACAGAGACCTTGCCTCCTTTGAACTCAGGATGAATTTTCTTAAAATAAAGTCTCAATAAAGATTCTTTATCTTGTAGGAAAACAAAAGATACAATTAAGGTCGCTCTAGTCTCTGTATTATCCACAGACTGTTCAAGAAAATCTGTCAAATCCAGTGTTTCAGGTGGGTAAATTTCATTTTTGACGTGCCCGCTACGCGTGCCGGAAAATATTTTTTATTTTCCGGTGCGCGGCACTAACTGGGCAGTAATCAGCACTGTACACCCGCTGATGATTACCACTCGGTTAACACGCGAGACCTTACAACTAAGTTAATGAGTGGCGCTAAGGTCTCAGGCCCAAAATGGATGCGCCAATTTTTTTTTTCCGTTTCAAGATATTTTATTAATTTCCAAGTATACAATAACAGGGAAACAATGATGGAATAACATTGGAAGCTATAAACACAGTAGTTGGGAGAGGGAAAAAAGAGAAAGGAAAAGAAAAGGAGGGGAAAGCGTCCAGGTGTCTGACATACAAGTCCTTTGTATTGGTTTAAGGTGAGGTCTGAATAGTTAGAAGGTAGTTTTCCAAAATAGACCAAGTTTTTTTTTTTCGTAGATACTGTCATCCGACGTTTCTCAGCCATGGCGAACTCAAACGTCTGATGTTGCAGGACTGTATTCCACCAAAAGTGAATATTCAGCAATTGTGAGTTTTTCCAATTTTGCAGAATTTGCCGTCGAGCCATAGTGAGGAGAATGTCTAATGGTTTTGCTTGCAGGGTGGTCAAATCAAAAGTTGCATGGACGGACTTAAAAATTACAATTGAGTAAGTCAAGTCATCAGTTATGGGTAAAATCTTTTGTATAGCATTCCAAACATCCTTCCAAAATTGAAAAATCGGTGGACACTCGTATATCATATGAAAGAAAGTGCCCACTTGCAGCGAACAGTGCCAACATTTGTCCGATGAGCTCAGGCCAGCAGCTGCAACTTTCCGAGGAGTCCAATTGGTTTTATGATATAAAAAAAACATTGATTGTAAGACTGCTGCAGAGGAAAGAGGTTTCGCTACTTTAGACCAAAAACAGAACCACATATTTTCATCTAACACAGATCCCGTATCAAGTTGTCAATTATATTTTTATTTTGCCGCACGTCCATTTTTGGCCCCCCCAGGACGTCAGACTCACAGAAACAGAAGCCTGCGCAGCCTTCTACATGGAATGTTGCTAGTGGAATAGCAACATTCCATGTAGAATCTCCAATAGTAGCAACATTCCATGTAGACTCTCCAATAGTATCTATTTTATTTTTGTTACATTTGTACCCTGCGCTTTCCCAGTCATGGCAGGCTCAATGCGGCTTACATGGGGCAATGGAGGGTTAAGTGACTTGCCCAGAGTCACAAGGAGCTGCCTGTGCCTGAAGTGGGAATTGAACTCAGTTCCCCAGGACTAACGTCCACCACCCTAACCATTAGGCCACTCCTCCACTGTTGCTACTATTTGAGATTCTACATGGAATGTTGCTATTCTTCCATGTAGAAGTTGGCCCTTGCAGAGCACCAATGTGGCCGCGCAGGCTTCTGCTTCTGTGAGTCTGACGTCCTGCACATACGTGCAGGACGTCAGACTCACAGAAACAGAAGCCTGCGCAGCCTTCTACATGGAATGTTGCTAGTGGAATAGCAACATTCCATGTAGAATCTCCAATAGTAGCAACATTCCATGTAGAATCTCCAATAGTATCTATTTTATTTTTGTTACATTTGTACCCTGCGCTTTCCCACTCACGGCAGGCTCAATGCGGCTTACATGGGGCAATGGAGGGTTAAGTGACTTGCCCAGAGTCACAAGGAGCTGCCGGTGCCTGAAGTGGGAATTGAACCCAGTTCCTCAGGACCAAAGTCCACCACCCTAACCACTAGGCCTAATTAGCACTAGTTAGATTTAATTGGAATTTATGTTTGCATATTTAGGCGCAAGATCCGCGATGGTCATTAATGATCTCAAAATTCATGCAGGAGAATAAGGAACAGTCAAACTGCGTAAATACAATGGAGTTTCTTGATGAAATGCTCAAAACACTAGTAACAGAATTTTTAAAACTGAATGCGAAATTTAACTGGAAGCTAATGATGATCCTTTAAATATGCTGTTACGTGACCTGACTTTGAAAGATGACATAAAAGACGAATGGCCATATTTTGAAGAGTTTGAAGTCGCTTAAGCACAAATTTTGAGATTCCCTTGATCAACACAATTACAATGATCAAGTCTGGTCATAAAAAGAGCTACAATCAACGTGTGAAAAGCATCACGAGTAAAGTAAGGTCGTACTGTACGTAACTGTCTCAAAAGAAAGAATCCAGTCTTGCATAATGAAGAAATCTGAGGTTCAAAAGAAAAGTGAGAGTCTAAAATAATACCCAAGTAGCAAAAACTAGGGACAGGTGTAACTAACGTTCCTTTTAAATTTTATTTTTATTACATTTTACAACTATACAAAACAAACAAAACACTTACATGAATGCATTATACCGCAACTAACACTGAGTCCTGTATACAACCCCACACTATATAACTAAGCATTCCACTTCTTAAGACCAGCAAAATGTCCCACTGAAGAATAAGAAACAGATTGTTCATATTTCTTGTACAATAAAATCCGTTCCACCAAAGATATACAGTCACTTGAGAGTTGTCTTTCCAATGTGATATAATTAATTTTAAAACAACAGTTATAAGAAAGTCAAACAATAATTTATCATCATCTGAAAGAAAGAATGGAATCAGTGGCGTAGCTACGTGGGGCCACGGGGGCTTGGGCCCCCGTAGATTTGGCCCTGGACCCCCCTGCCGACGACCCTCTCGACCCCCCTCCCGCCACCAACCTTCCCCCACCGCCGTCGCCATGGGCTACCTTTGCTGGCAGGGGACCCCAATCCCTGCCAGCCGAGGTCCTCTTCTTCCCGTGAAGGCTTCGTTCTGTTTCTAAAGAGGGCCTCGGCTGGTGGGAATTGGGGCGAAGGCGGTGGGTTGGCGGTGGGAGGGGGGTCAAGAGGGTCGTTGGCAGGAGGGGGGCGGTCGATAGGGTCGTCGGCAGGGGTCGTCAAAGTTGGTGGTGGTGGTGGCAGCGAGGGGGTCGGTAATGGCGGGGGGGGTCAGGGTCGGCGGCGCCAGGGGGGCTAAAATGTGTCCCCCCCCTCCCGCCGAAGTCTGGCTACGCCCCTGAATGGAATACAAATGGACGTCCAATGGTCCTAATCAAGAGGTGGCGACAAGTGGCCTGTCAGTCAAGATGCCACCGTCTTCTCTCAAGTCAATACCAACCGATGGTCTGACAACCATTGAGCAATGGCTTCCAGACAACACTGACGAGTGTACATGCTAAAAGATTGCAGATCAGTTCAGAAAAGTAATAAAATGTCAACTGCATAAATGTGAAAAGGGATGTTATAACTCTGAATGATTATGGCTAAAGGGCTAATGAAAATGTCAAACAGGAGAGGGAAAGAATAGAACCTTGAGGCATCCCGCACGTTAGAGATCTTGTTGAGGATGACTGATGATCTAGACGCACGTGAAAAGAGCGATCTGACAGGAAAGATTTAAACCAATTTAGCACTGTATGTGAAATTCCTAAAGTTTGTAACTGGGCCAAAAGCAATGCACGATCGACCAGATCGAACACAGCGGATAAATCGAGAGAACCAGCCATAGTAATATAAAAGATTATCTATCTTCCGCCTAGACCGATATGCTCATATCACCCCTCTCCTCAAGTCACTTCACTGGCTTCCGATCAGGTACCACATACAGTTCAAACTTCTCCTACTAACCTACAAATGCACTCGATCTGCAGCCCCTCATTACCTCTCTACCCTCATCTCCCCTTACGTTCCTACCCGTAACCTCCGCTCACAGGACAAATCCCTCCTCTCAGTACCCTTCTCCACCACCGCCAACTCCAGGCTCCGCCCTTTCTGCCTTGCCTCACCCCATGCTTGGAATAAACTCCCTGAGCCCATTCGCCAGGCCCCCTCCCTGCCCAAATTCAAATCCTTGCTCAAAGCCCACCTCTTCAATGTCGCTTTCGGCACCTAACCATTATTCATCTATTCAGGAAATCTAGCCTGCCCCAATTTGATCGACTGCATTTTTTTGTCCTTTAGATTGTAAGCTCCTTCAAGCAGGGACTGTCCTCTGTGTTAAATTGTACAGCGCTGCGTAACCCTGGTAGCGCTTTATAAATGTTAACTAGTAGTAGTACATCTTAGAGCTACATTCAACACGTAGGAGGTCCTCTCACTTCATAGAACTGATCTGTGGGTATTATTCTCCAGTCAATAACAGGTCGAACATGAATCAATAATACGTGGCCCAATATTCAAAGAATTTGTTCCCTAATTTTGGGGTCCTTTTACTGAACTCAGGGGCCCTTTTATGAAAGGGTTGCCATGTGGCAATGGGCTTGCCAAACGGCAACCCGGAACTACCGCCGGCCTAACGCGGCCGCTGGCAGTAGTTTTGGCTCAAGCGCACCCCATAAACATGCCTCTTTTAGGCGCGTTGCATTTTGCTTAGCGAGTTTGTGTGCGTAAATTCTAATTATTGCCAATTAGTGCTCATTATTGCTTGTTAAGTGCTGTTAACGCTGATTGGCTTGTTACGCCAATTAAGATATGTGTTTGTTGTTATAGAATTACGCTTATATTTCAGCGCAGAATGCTAGGCTCGCTATATAGAATCCGGGGGTTTATGGCTTTTGCTTTATGCACCTCAGCGCCCGGGATTTGAGCATCTATCCCTCAGTCCTATCTAATGGAATCAAGATTTCCAATCACATTACAAACCATAAAATTATACTGCTTTATCACCTCTGATTACCCATCCTCCTCCCCTGTTTCTCCCCCACCCCACCCCTCCTTGCTTTTCATGTTTCACTATATATTTATTTATCAATGTATTTATACCCACATTATCCCCACAAACATGCAGGCTCAATGCGGCTTACAAAACCAGAGAGAGAGATCTCTGGGTGATATCAGATAAAAATTAGAATTGATATTTTGATATTGCCATCTTTTGCTCATAACTGATCTGAAGAAAGTTCTACCTGTAAAGTGTACTAACACGGCAAATACACTGCTTTATCCACGTCACCCATAAGCACAAAGAACCAAATGAACTATAAATAAATAAAATAAATTTAGTAGGTGGAGGGGGATGGGTCAGTGGGGGATGGGGCTTGCCTGCTGGAGGAAAGATCATTTGTCATGTGAGCCACATGTCACAGTTTTCCTCCGGGATAAAGCTCTTACCGAGCAGCTCGAACAGACATTGCTGACTGGGCAAAAAAGGTTCCAGGACTTCTGTACAAGGGTGGAAAGGCGGGGGCATCATTTCATATTAATAAAGAAGTCAAGCACTATAAGTCATTCTACGACAAATCAAGCATGAAGAGAAACCTTTGTCTGAGAGCCGGTTTCTTCTTCTAGCAAAGTGCAGGATCATCCACTTTCAATACCTTAACCTCTTCTATCTTGGATCCTGCCCCTAATGACCCCACTGGACCACCAGGGATTCATGGTTGGGAGGAGGTGAGGGTGGGGGGTCTTGTGGGAGGGCTTAATGCAGGCTAGGGGGAGGGAAGGAGGGAAAGAGGGGACATTGGCGGGGGAAGCCATACGGGGCTCGGGGGCTTTTTAAAAAAAATTAAAACAAAAAAGTTATGCAGCCTAGCCCGATATTCAGCTGGGGCCACATAACCTCCAGCAGCCTGCCCACCCAAAATTATCGCCCGATATTCAGTTCTGGTGCCCGGACATGGGCTGGCACTGAATATCGGGAGGTAATTTAGCCAGCGATGATCAGCATTTTTTAAAAACGCTGACCGCCGCTGGCTGAATATTAGGGGCGGGGCAAGATTTTAAGGTTTAATGAAAAGGAACTGAGACTGGAATCTGAGGAAATATTGAAAATTGAAAGCAAGTCAAGGGTGCTCAGTGCTCTTTTGGATTCCGGGCAAACATTTGATTTAATTTAACAAAAAAGATTTTTTTTAATTGCACCAAATAAAGGCGATAAGGTCATCTTTACATAATGAGTTCTTTAGGGTTGTAGCTCAGGCTATATTACTCCCATAGTTAGATTACTGTAATTCTCTGTACTGTTCGTGGTCTTCTAAATTATGGCGAAAGCTTCGATTTTTGCAGAACACTGCGGCTAGACTCATTTTTTGGTAAAGGCAGGTTTGAGAGTGCTTCTCCACTCTTGCACTCTTTGCGTTGGTTACCAGTCGACTCGCGTTTTGATTTTAAAGTGGCATGTTTGATTTTGTAAATCATTGCAGGGTTTGAATTCTGAAGGTGTTGTTAAAAGTCTAAATTATTCCTTCATATTTGCATACTGCTCACAAGGCTCACAGAAGCTTGGTTTCCCATTTTTAAAAGGATCTTCTAAGAAAAGGCAGTTGGAATTGTCCTTCCCTTTTCAGGGAGCAAGGACATGGAATAGTCTACCAAGTCAAGTCAGAGAACTGCCATTCTATTTACTTTTCCAGAGGTTTTTGAAAACTTATTTGTTCTTGTGTTTGATATCTAATCCTTAATTTTGTTGTTTGTATATTTAACTGTACTGTATTTCCCTCTGTTGTTGAAGTTTCTCTCAGGTCTGCTGAGAGACGAAGCTGGGTGCGGGGCAAAACATTTCAAGGAATCCCTTCACCACCATCATTGCTGCTGCTCCCCCACTCCTGTTGCTATTGCCCCCCCCCCCCATTGCCGCTGCTCCCCCCCCCCCCCATCACTACCGCTTTTCTCCCCTCCCTTCCTCCTCCCCGCTGGTCTCACCTGCAGGTCCCTGCAGCTGGCAGCGATTCACAGTCAGAGGCCGTTTCCAAGGCCTTCCTTCTGCCACATCCTGCCCTCTATACTGCAACTAAACAGGAAGTTGAAGTAGAGAGGGTGGGACGCAGCAGAAGGAAGGCCAAGGAGACAGCCTCTGATTGTGAATCACTGCCAGCTGTAGGATCCTGTAGGTGAGGAAGAAGACGGGAAGGAGGAAAGCATTTTTTACTGCAGGAAAAAAAAACTTTTTTCCATTCCCGTGGGGCGGTAAAATGTTTTGTTCCTGGATCCGTGGCGATTGTTGGCGTGATGGCCCTCCGAAGGCCTGAGGCCAGGCCCAAATTTTGCCCCAACCCCCCCCCCCCCCCCCCCCTTGGTGGCTCTGGTTTCTCTTTTCTGATCCACTTTGAATCCCATTGTTGAATTTAGCGGACTATAATATTGAAATAGAATAGAAAGTACCTGCATATAGCAGTGAATTCTATAAATAGTGCCACAAACCTATCCTATAAGCTGCACCTAAATTTAGGCACGGTTTATAAAATAAGGCTTAAGCACAGGCATTAATTTAGGCGACTCCACTTGCACCAACAAAAATGTGATGCAAATGTCCACACCAAAATTTACGAGCGTTCTCCTCTGATTCTACAATTGCACATGTAACTGGAATCCACGCCCACGCTCTGCCTTGAAACGCCCATAACCCCCCCCCCCAAATGCCGCACCCCCTTTTTTGGGACGCACATAAAATTTAGACATGGATCACGCACCTAAATGTACACTTGTACATATTAACACTAATAATTGCTTGTTAAAAAGCCAATTATTGGTGCTAATTACTTCGTTGTTCAATTAAATTGTGCGTGTAATTTTTGGTGAGTGTTCTAGAATTAAGGGGATAGTGTGCACAGCGCTGCGCATGTCTAGTAGCGCTATAGAAATGAATGATTAGTAGTAGTAGTATGATATTCAAAGGAAGCTGTTAGGTATTATTAGAAAAGGTATGGAAAACAGGTGTGAGGATGTTATAATGCCGTTGTATCGCTCCATGGTGTGACCGCACCTTGAGTATTGTGTTCAGTTCTGGTCGCCGCATCTCAAGAAAGATATAGTAGAATTGGAAAAGGTGCAGCGAAGGGCGACGAAAATGATAGCGGGGATGGGACGACTTCCCTATGAAGAAAGACTAAGGAGGCTAGGCGTTTTCAGCTTGGAGAAGAGACGGCTGAGGGGAGACATGATAGAGGTATATAAAATAATGAGTGGAATGGAACAGGGGGATGTGAAGCGTCTGTTCACGCTTTCCAAAAATACTAGGACTAGGGGGCATGTGATGAAATTACAGTGTAGTAAATTTAAAACAAATCGGAGAAAATATTTCTTCACCCAACGTGTAATTAAACTCTGGAATTTGTTGCCGGAGAACGTAGTGAAGGTGGTTAAGCTTGGCAGAGTTTAAAAAGGGGTTGGACTGTTTCCTAAAGGCCAAGTCCATAGACCGCTACTAAATGGACTTGGGAAAAATCCACAATTTCGGGAATAACTTGTATAAAATGTTTGTACATTTGGGAAGGTCGCCAGGTGCCCTTGGCCTGAATTGGCCGCTGTCATGGACAGGATGCTGGGCTCGATGGACCCTTGGTCTTTTCCCAGTGTGGCATTACTTATGTACTTATGGCAGGTCTCGCAGTTCTGCATATTTCCAGCAAAAGGAGCCCATGTTTTGGGCTAAGAATTCCCCTATGAGGCTCTAAATTTAGGCCTGCTATTTATTTTCCTACATAAGGGGCATCTGTTGGGTGCCTAGCAATGGGGAAATTCTATTAGGAGTCACCTAGGAGTCCCTTTTACAAAGGTGCGCTGAAAAGTGGCTTGCGGTAGGTGTAGGTGCAGGTTTGGGGCGTGCGCAGAATAATTTTTCAGTGTGCCTGTAAAAAAGACCTTCCCCCCCTAAAATGGACGTGCGGCAAAATCAAAATCAATTGAAGCATGTCTATTTTGCGTCTCTTGACCTTACCGCCTGCCACAGACCTAGCGATAAAGAATCTGGGCGGTAAGGACCTATGCGCGTCAGATGCCACTTGGCACGCACCCGCTACGTGTAGTGTTCGTAGGGTTCGTAATCGCACTCACGATCACTGCCCCGCCCTCGAGGGAACTCTGACTCCCCCTCCCTCTCAGTTCCAGGGTCGTTGTCCCTCCCTCCCTCCCTTCCAGTTCCAGGCCCCCTCCCTCCAAATTTTAAAAGTCATCCTGACTTACCTCGTGCGGTAAAAAGCATGCAGGCTCGGCACTTACTTCCGTTTTCCCTTCTCTGTCTCTCAGCTCTGGTCCCGCGAAAACAGGAAATGAGGGCGGGACCAGAGCTGAGAGACAGAGAAGGGAAAACTGAAGTAAGTGCCAAGCCTGCACGCTTTTTACAGCTGCTGCCGGCCACCATAACCAGGATGACTTTTAAAATTCGGAGGGAGGGGGCCTGGAACTGGAAGGGAGGGAGGGAGGGACGACGACTCTGGAATTCAGAGGGAGGGATGACGACCCTGGAACTGGGAGGGAGAGGGGGGGAACCCTGGAACTGGGAGGGAGGGGGGACCCTGGAATTGGGATGGAGGGGGGACGCTGGAACTTTCCTTAAAAACATTAATGGCAGAAGGTGATTTATTTATTTATTTTATTACATTTGTACCTCACGCTTTCCCACTCATGGCAGGCTCAATGTGGCAGGCAATGGAGGGTTAAGTGACTTGCCCAGAGTCACAAGATTACCTTGCTAGCGCCCGTTTCATTTCAATGAGAAACGGGGTTTTTTAATTAGTAGATTATAAAATTTTATAATCTGCACACATTCTTTTGCAGTCTAGGTAGAAGCATTTTCACCAGCTCCGTGGCTGGTGTAAATGTCCGACCCTCTAGTAGGATAGGTTTTCAGAGAAAGTTCACCAAGAGGAAATTCACTTTTACAAAACTGAAATTGGGTGACCCCCCCCCCCCCCGGAGGTGCAGAATAATGATGCACCGATGGGGACTCCACCCCGGTCGTGACCCCAAGCACAGGTTTGGTGACCTCCATGTCAGATCCTAACCCACAGTTTGGGAAGCTGTACTGTAAACAGATTAAACAGCAGAGAAGGTTATTCTTTGTGAAAAGACCAGGCTGTAAGTCTCCAGGTGCCCTTAACCAGTCTTCACCTCCGCAAGTTGGCTGCAACCTTCCTATTCCCCACTCGTCCAACTCGGGGCAGCACATGATCATCACCTACTCGCCCATCACTCAGAACACGGAGGACAGACAAACGCTGTGACCCCACAGAATTTTTAAAAGGTGGGACAGAGCGAGAATTTCTGGTGGAGAAGAAAAATCCAGGGAGCTTCTTTAGTCAGATGTATTTTCTTTTCTGTTGAATTACTGTAATTTCTTTTCTTCTGAGATTTTTGGATTTTGTTAACCGCTTTCTCTTCTGCTTGACAAGTAAAGCAGTATTATCAAGTTGTAAATAAATAAGAAATAAATAAATAAATAAATAAATAAAATGAATTAAAGTAAAAATCATGCTTTAAAGAGAGGTAATCCTGTATACTGACTTATGAACTAAGGTCAAAACTGTTTAAGTAATCCTTGCTGAGATAGATAACCAGTGCTCATTATGAAGAAGTGGAGATTCTACTACTACTACTTAACATTTCTAGAGCGCTACCCTTACGTGAGAAACTACACTGGCTCCCACTCAAGCAACGTATCACCTTTAAAGTATGCACCTTAGTTCACAAAATCATTCACGGTGAAGCCCCTGCATACATGTCTGATTTAATAGACCTGCCACCCAGAAACGCTAAAAGGTCATCCCGAACTTTCCTCAATCTCCACTTCCCTAACTGCAAAGGCATAAAATACAAAGTACTACACGCATCAACCTTCTCTTATATGAGCACGCAACTCTGGAACACACTACCACGCAACCTGAAAACGATCTACGAATTAACCGACTTCCGCAAATGATTGAAGACTTATCTCTTTGAGAAAATTTATTGCAAGGATCACAACACATGAAGTCCATACACACCAATAAAAATGCATCAATACACTCTCTTCTGAATTCTCTTACCCCGTATTTTCTCCACAATTAATACTCCACCCACATATAAAATTGATATACCCTAATGTTCTCTTGCTATTGTTCTATCGCCCTATCTTTTCCCCATTGTAACATTCCATTGTTTCTACGCCCCTAACGATGTTTTGACTTGACTTTGTCTTCCCATAAATCCTCACAATGTAACCCATAATCGTACTGTAACACACTGTATTTCCATCGCTCACAATGTATTGTAAGCCACATTGAGCCCGCAAATAGGTGGGAAAATGTGGGATACAAATGCAATAAAATAAAATAAATAGGGTTACGCAGCGCTGTACAGATCAACAAAGAAGGCCGGTCCCTGCTCAGAGGAGCTTACAATCTAAAGGACGAAATGTCAAGTTGATGCAGTCTAGATTTCTCGAGTAGAGGTGTGGTGGTTAGGTGCCGAAGGCGACATTGAAGAGGTGGGCTTTGAGCAATGATTTGAAGATGGGCAGGGAGGGCCCCTGAACCCCAGTAAGCAAATGCTAGTATTACTGAACATCAGCCCAAGCCACAGAGGGGAAATATATGCTGCGTGTGTGTGTGCGTGTTCTATCGACACATCATCTTGCAGCATGTTTTGGTTCCTCATCTGGGAAATGTACCCTCTCTTCTTCCTGCTGTGGTTATCAGGTTACGAGAGAAGTCTGAGAACGGATAATAATCACAGATAAAGAGCTAAGCACACCGGGAAACCCATTGAATGTAAGGAAATCAATAAACCCTGCTGAACAGATACAAAACCGCTGCGTGGAATAATAAAGTACTGTCCAGCGACTTTCCTGTTGTGTTATCTACACAAATACACATTATTTAAGTAGCACATTGTGCACAGGTTCCCTAGTCCTTGCATTTTTGGAAAGAGTAAAGAAGCAATTCACAATCTACCTGTTCTACTCCATTCATAGTAACACAGCAGATGACGGCAGAGAAAGACCTGCACGGTCCATCCAGTCTGCCCAACAAGATAAACTCATATGTGCTACTTTTTGTGTATACCTGACCTCGATTTCTATCTGCCATTTTCAGGGCACAGACCGTAGAAGTCTGCCCAGCACTAGCCCCGCCTCCCAACCCCTAGCCCCGCCTCCCACCACCGGCTCTGCCATCATTCAGGGGCCAATGATCAAATTCCCTGCGCTGTTTTTCTGAACAGAGCTAAAAACAGAGAATTAAAGCCCTGTTTAAAACTAATAGCGTGCAAATTTATGCACGTTATTAGTTTTGATCATGGGGAGGGGGGGGGGGGGGAGGACTTCTGTGGGAGGACTGTGCTTGGGCATGTGCCACATCCCTCCCGCAGAAGTTGACAGGTCCAGGCTGTCAAAAAAAAAAAAGCACGGACCTATCAAACAGCATGCAAGGGGCTGAACGGACAAGTTTCCCTGGTGGCCCAGTGGACTACCACCCCCCCCCCCCCCAAACATTGTTTTTTGTAATGCAGAAGTCTGCAGCATGCTTCCAGCCATCAATGCCAGGACTTCTCGCTCATTCTCAGTTTGCATAAGAACTGAGCATGCTCAGAGAGTCCTGGAGTCGGAAGCTGGAGGAACGTGGACAAATTCTGCATTACAGAAGCAGCACAAGGAGGAGGGGAGCAGCTCAGGCACTGCATTTCTTTGGCTGGCAGGGCCTTGGCATCCTTGCCAGCAAAGGTATGTTTAACAATCACAGAGAGAAGGAGGGAAGAATGTATTGCCCCTCCCCCCCCGGGCACCCCCAAAATTGGAGGGCTGGCTTGGCCCAATGTTCCTTGTCATCAGCTCTCCAACGGCCACTTGGAACTGAAGGTTGGCAAATGACTCACAGGTTGCACGGACAACTGGGTTGGGTAGGACTCCTCGCGAGCAATATACTGCAGGTGATGGCAGGATCAGCCTTGTCCCTGGGAGCAGTACTTTCCAGATTTCCTCTTACCTCCGTATCCAGCTAGAGCTGTGCTCTTATTGACTTACAAGTGCATTCACTCTGCAGCTCCTCAGTACCTCTCCACTCTCATCTCTCCCTACATTCCTCCCCAGGAACTCCGTTCACTGGGTAAATCTCTCTTATCTGCACCCTTCTCCTCCACCGCTAACTCCAGATTCCATTCCTTTTATCTTGCTGCACCATATGCCTGGAATAGACTTCCTGAGCCGGTAGGTCAAGCTCCATCTCTGGCCGTCTTCAACGTTTTTGATGCTGCTTTTAACTCCGAACCCTTACTCATTTGTTCAGTACCCATGTCTGTTTTATCGTTCCCACCTTAGTCATTCCTTTATCCCTTATTTGTCCTGTTTGTCTGTCCTGAATTGATTGTAAGCTCTGTTTAGCAGGGACGCCTTCCTAAAGGAAAAGTCCATGGACCATTATTAAATTGACTTGGGGAAAATCCACTGCTTATTTCTGGGATAAGCAGCATAAAATGTATTGAACTTTTTGGGGATCTTGCCAGGTATTTGTGACCTGGATTGGCCACTGTTGGAAACAGGATGCTGGGCTTGATGGACCTTTGGTCTGTCCCAGTATGGCAATACTTATGTACTCGGGATTCTGAATGGAATCTTGCTACTCTTTGGGGTTCTACATGGAATGTTGCTACACTTTGAAATTCTGCATGGAATCTTGTTATTCTTTGGAATTCTAGAATCTTGCTACTCTTTGGGGTTCTACATGGAATGTTGCTATTCTTTGTTTTTCTGCCAGGTACTTGTGACCTGGATTGGCCACTGTTGAAAACAGGATGCTGGGCTTGATGGACCTTTGGTCTGTCCCAGTGTGGCAATACTTATGTACCTAAGTGGATGAAGAAGGGATGCATATCTAAGCACATATCCAAAAAGGCACATTGCAGCTCTGCCCCCCTCCCCCCCCAGAACAACTACATACATATATATATATATATATATATATATCACGGAAAAGCGGGCACTGTGATGCTGTGTGTCAACTTTTTATGGATGTATTTATTTATTTATAACATTTACACCCCACATTTTCCCACCCATTGGCAGACTCAATGTGGCTAACATCAGTCCGTAAAGGCAATCGCCAATCCGGTAAACAAACAAATGAACTATAGTAAGGTGAATAGGAAGGCTAGTAATTACAAGGGATGAGGGAAAAGAGGGGAAGGGTAATAGAGTCCATTAGGTCCATAAATTAGTTGTATTCCAGGAATGATGAATTTAAGACAGGTCCATTAGGGTAAGCCTTTCCAAATAAGCTGGTCTTAAGAGATTTTTCTGAAGTTCAGATGATCATGAATAGTTTTCACAGATTTAGGTAATGCATTTCGTAGTTGAGTGCTAATAAAGGAAAAGGTGGAAGCGTAAGTGGATTTATACTTGAGACCATTACAGGTAGGATAATGGAGGTTTAAATATGAACGGGATGATGTGCAAGAATTCCTAGATGGCAGATTGATAAGGGTATCCACGTAACCTGGGGCTTTTCCATGTATAACCCTCATGCAATCCTACTGGCAGGCTGTGCCTTCTTCAGCTTCAGACAGGCTTGGGGGCCCAGGGCAAATTTCCTTTTTGCACGCCCCCAACAATTTTCCATATATAAAACATGATTTATATGCAGAACAGACCTTATAAAGTTATCCCTGAAAAGGTATCCGAGAACCCTTAATTGCACAGAAAAGATGGAGTAGAAAACGGACCTAGTGGCATCCGGTGAAGTATTTCACTTTAAAGTGACCTGCTCAGCTGACTCAACAATGAGTACTGGAGCTGCTAGGATGAATGGCTAAGTGGTTAATATGAAATGCTAGAAATTCTCGCAGAACTGTCTGTTCAGCTGAGATAATAAAATTGACTTGCTGTTGGGTCTGTAATAATTAGGGATGTGCATTCATTTGAAACAACAAGGGAAATGTCAGTGATATATCTTGCATTTTTTCATGTCTTTTTTAACCTGAAATGAATGGGGGGGGGGGGGAGGAAACAAAATTTGGGTTTTTCTGTGTTATCGACAGTGTGTGCTATTGCTCAGATAGGTCATCCTTTGGTCAATAACGTACTATTGTCCAGGATGTCCGAGGTTGAAGAATAGTGTGAACTATGATGAAATAACCCCCAGATTCTATATCAAGGGTGTCCAACCTCGGCCCTCGCCAGGTTGAGTTTTCAGGATTTCCCCAGTGACTATGCATGAGATCTATTTGCATACAATGGAGGCAGTGCATGCAAACAGATCTCATGCATATTTATTGGGGAAATCCTGACTGGATTGTGGCCCTCAAGGACCGAGGTTGGCCAACCCTGTTCTATATATTGTGCTGAAGGTTGTGCTGAATTTTGGGTGGGTGCCCAAGATGCACATGCAAATGATTAATGAGCCCTTAACTAGCTATAATTTTCCTGGAGGAAAAGTCCATAGTCTGCTATTGAGACAGTCATGGGAGGCAACTGCTTGCCTTGGGATTTGTAGTATGGAATGTTGCTACTCTTTGGGGTTCCACTTGGAATGTTGCTCCTATTTGAGATTCTGAATGGAATGTTGCTACTCTTTGGGGTTCAACATAGAATGTTGCCACGATATGGGTTTCTGCCAGGTATTTGTGACCTGGCTTGGCCACTGTTTGGAAAACAGGATACTGGGCTATACGGACCATTGGTCTGACCCAGTATGGCTACTCTTATGGTGCTAACAACCAATTATTGCAGTTAATTGGCTTTGATTGGCAGTTACGTGTACGTCTTGCCCAGTTGACACTCTTGAGCTTGAGCTGGCACCTAGCACATACTCACTTCTCACACACATGCAGGAAATGAACATGTGCTAGATGCTGGCTCAGGCTCAAGAATACTGAGTGCTGAGCTTGGCAGCATGTTGTTCTAAGCATGCTCAGGGGACTGGAGGTGGTTTTCAGCTGGTGGGCTTGGGGATCCCTACCAGCAGTGGCGTACCAAGGGGGGGGGCAGTGGGGGGCGGTCCGCCCCGGGTGCATGCCACTGGGGAGTGCCGCGGCACGTGCCTGCTGCAAGAGTTCGCTAACTTCTCTCGTTCGCTGCAGCTCCCTCTGCCCCGGAACAGGTTACTTCCTGTTCCAGGGCAGAGGGAGCTGCAGCGAATGAGCAAAGTTAGTAAACTCGCAGCAGGCGCGCGCTGCGGCACCCCCCCCCTCCAGCGGCATGCACCCGGGGGGGCTCTTTCGCCAGGGGGGTCCGCGCTGCATCAGGGGGGGCGCCGCCCCGGGTGTCCGCCCCCCTAGGAACGCCACTGCCTACCAGCTCAGGTATTTATATTGTGAGTTGGAGGTGAAGAAGCTGCACCACAGTGGTCAGAGCAGCTATTCAGCAGCACTCTCTATGTTTATGCTCCTGGCCCAGTTAACGTGGAAGACCTTCTCCTGCCTGTTTAAGCCACACTGGATATCAACCGTGAGAGGTAAATTCTATATAAGGTACTCTCCCCCTGATATTCAGCCGCTATTTTGAAACACTGACCATCGCCGGCTGAATTAGCTCCCGATATTCAGTATCAGGCCATGTCTGGGCACCGGCACTGAATATTGGGGGCAAAATGTGAGCGGGCAGGCTGCCGAAACCTATGCGGGCCTGGCCAATACTCAGCCAGGCCCTCATAAGAGAGTTATGCTGCCCTGGCTGAATATCAGCCAGGACCCATATAACTAATTATTTTTTTTCATGAAATCTTCCCAATCCCCTTCCTGGCTTCTCTAATATCCCCTCCCTCCCCTGCAATTTCCTAAGTCCCTCCCCTCCCCCCGAATGAACCCCCACCCCCACCCTCACCCCCGATGTCTAGGTGACCCCCCGAGCCCATCTGTCTCCCTAGTTGTCCAGCAAGGATCTTTGGGGTAGAAGCACAGTTCGCCACTCCTGCCCCCTTGTGGCTGCCTTTCAAAATGGCACCTGCATAACCCCAGGCTCCTCCCCAATGCCACCCCCAGTACCGCCCCTGACCTGCCCACTTTTTCATTGGGTGATCTGTGGGGATATTCAGCAGCACTTTCCAGGTAAGTACCACTGAATATACCCACTTGGGTGGCAGGAAGCAATTTAAGTGGGCAAGAGAGGCTTCTGTCCGCTTAAATCGCTTTGAAAATCAGAAGGTAAGTTACCAATCTGTAGCAGCTGAGATGCGCATCAAATTTCTTCATGTAAGCCTGCAGTTGTGTGTCCACCATTAGGCATGACCACTTATGCCATGTCTATGGTTGGCATAAATGGTGGCACCTAAATGAGGCAGTTGCGACATAAATGTGATTGTTCTATAAAGTGTGTGCACGAATAGTTGAAATGCCCTGACACGAATGTGATTATTCTATAAAGTGTGCGGATGAATAGTTGACACGCCCCCAACATGAATGTGCATGAATAGTTGAAATGCCCCAACATAAATGCGATTATGCTATAAAGTGTGCACACAAATGGTTGGAACGCCCTGACATGAATGTGATTATTCTATAAAGTGTGTGCATGAATAGCTGAAATGCCCCAACATGAATGCGATTATTCTATAAAGTGTGTGCACGAATGGTTGGAACGCCCTGACATGAATGCGATTATTCTATAAAGTGTGCGCGTGAATAGTTGAAATGCCCCAACATGAATGCGATTATTCTATAAAGTGTGTGCACGAATGGTTGGAACGCCCTGACATGAATGCGATTATTCTATAAAGTGTGCGCGTGAATAGTTGAAATGCCCCAACATGAATGCGATTATTCTATAAAGTGTGTGCACGAATGGTTGGAACGCCCTGACATGAATGCGATTATTCTATAAAGTGTGTGCGTGAATAGTTGACACGCCCCCAACATGAATGCACATGAATAGTTGACATGCCCCCACATAAATGCGATTACTCTATAAAGTGTGCGCACGAATAGTTGAAACGCACCAACATAAATGCGATTATTCTATAAAGTGTGCGCACGAATAGTTGAAACGCTCCGACATGAATGCGATTATTCTATAAAATGTGCGCATGAATAGTTGAAATGCCCCGACATTAATGCGATTATTCTATAAAGAGTGCACACGAATAGTTGAAACGCCCTGACATAAATGCAATTATTCTATAAAGTGTGCGCACAAATAGTTGAAACTCCCCAACATGAATGCGATTATTCTATAAAGTGTGCGCACGAATAGTTGAAACGCCCCGACATGAATGCGATTATTCTATAAAATGTGCGCATGGATAGTTGAAATGCACCGACATGAATGCGATTATTCTATAAAGTGTGCACACGAATAGCTGAAATGCCCTGACATAAATGCGATTATTCTATAAAGTGTGCACACAAATGGTTGGAACGCCCCTGACACTCCCATGTTCCTTCCAGGGTAACACCCCTTATGCATTTGCACATGAGAGAATTTAGGCACGTTGGTTATAGAACAGGGTTCTGAGTTAAGCACAAAAATACAAATTAGTGCCTGTTAATTCCAATTATTGGTTCTTATCACCATTTGCCAATTTAGTGCCAATTAGCTAATTATATATTCTATAACTGCGCACAAAATTGCTCCCCTTACTTTGAGCACCATTTATAGAATTTGAGGAATTGCCTTTTGGGTGGCTTCCTTATTGCTTTTCTTTAATTGAACAAGATATAAAAATATCCTGAACTGTAATCACAGGCATCACGCTAATGTTCCTCTCCACCAGATGAGTAAACTCCACTTTCTTCCTCTCAGCCCAGCCAGAAATCTGCAGGAATATTAGACCAGCATCTCCTAAATCCTTAATACTAATTTTGCCTCCCCGCTTTCAAACTTTCCTCCCTGAGGGTGCATTTCGGTGGTTTCTGCTAAGTGCGTAAACTGTTTATTGATTCCTTACTCACACACACCGGCTGTACTCGGTAAATACTAAGAAGTGACTGTCATTCTCCCACCGATCAGTTCTTTCAGCTGAGAATTCCACGGCAGACAAGCCTGTCTGTCAAATCGCTGGGAAAATGAAAATGAATCAGAGCATATCTTTTGTAAGATGAGGCATAAATCCTGAAAGTCTCCTGCAGCAAATGGGTCACTCATTTATTTGCACGCATGTGCTGACATCTCAAATAGCTTTTAGGGTTGTTTTTTTTTTTCACAGTCATGTCCAAACCTCTGACTATCTGTACAAAATGAATAGGATCTGAGGGACACAGGTCAGCACTCATCTTTTCCATCCACTTTAAGGATACACGTTATATCTGCTGTTCTCATGCAGCATTCCACATGGAAAGAAGAAACAGACATCTGCAAATTCTCCTGATCAGATGCTACATTTAGACAGTAATTCTAAAACAGGTGCACAACTGTGGTCATAAGATCATAAGCATAAGAGAGGGAACCAAGTACAAACTAAAGTCCAAACAAAAAAAAACAGCACCACGGGCCTTTAAAAATGGAACACAGTTCTTTAATGAATGAGCCTTGACAAACAGACCCGACACGGGCCGTGTTTCGGTGACTAGCACCTGCGTCAGGGGTCACAGTGATGACGTGGAAAACTTGGGGAATAACTCGAATATATTCCTCTACAATATATTATTCCTTACCCCACATCTCATATAGTAAAAGCTACAAAGCACCAAGGCACTTTCACTTTCTGTATCCATTTGGTGCTTTGTAGCTTTTACTATATGAGATGTGGGGTAAAGAATAATATATTGTAGAGGAATATATTCGAGTTATTCCCCAAGTTTTCCACGTCATCACTGTGACCCCTGACGCAGGTGCTAGTCACCGAAACACGGCCTGTGTCGGGTCTTTTTGTCAAGGCTCATTCATTAAAGAACTGTGTTCCATTTTTAAAGGCCCGTGGTGCTGTTTTTTTTGTTTGGACATAAGCACATAAGCACCACCATACTGGGAAAAGACCAAGGGTCCACCAAGCCCAGCATCCTGTCTCCGACAGTGGCCAATCCAGGCCTCAAGAACCCGGCAAAAACCCAAACAAAACAAATTTTAAATTAATAATGTTCAATGGACTTTTCCTTCAGGAATCTGTCCAAACCCCCTTTAAACTCAGCAATGCCAACTGCTGTCACTACATTTTCCGGCAACGAGTTCCAGAGTCTAACTACGCGCTGAGTAAAGAAAAACTTTCTACCACATTCTAGCTTCATCTTATGTCCCCTGGTTCTATTATTGTTAGAAAGTGTAAACAAACGCTTCACGTCTGTCCGCTCCATTCCACTCATTATCTTGTAGACTTCTATCATATCACCCCTCAGCCGCCTCTTCTCCAAGCTGAAGAGCCCTAACCGTCTTAGCCTTTCCTCATAGGGAAGTCCTCCCATCCCTTTTACCATTTTCGTCGCCCTTCTCTGCACCTTCTCAAATTCCTTTATATCTTTTTTGAGGTGCGGTGACCAGAACTGAACACAATACTCAAGGTGCGGTCTCACCATGGAGCGATACAACAACATTATAACATCCGCGTGTTTGTTTTCCATCCCTTTCCTAATAATACTCAACATTCTGTGCGCCTTCTTAGCCGCTGCAGCACACTGAGCAGAAGGTTTCAATGTCTTATCCACGATGACTCCCAGATCCCTTTCTAGGTGTGTAACTTCTAACGCGAACCTTGCATGACATAGTTGTAATTCGGGTTCCTCTTTCCCACATGCGTTGCTGGCTGATCTGCAAGGCTTCATTCTGTTTCTGTGAGTGGTGTTGCTGGCTGATCTGCAAGGCTTCATTCTATTTCTGTGAGCGGCATTGCTGCTGACGTTCTGTTTCTGTGAGCGGCATTGCTGGCTGATCTGCAAGGCTTCGTTCTGTTTCTGTGAGCGGCGTTGCTGGCTGATCTGCAAGGCTTCGTTCTATTTCTGTGAGCGGCGTTGCTGCTGACGTTCTGTTTCTGTGAGCGGCGTTGCTGGCTGATCTGCAAGGCTTCATTCTGTTTCTGTGAGTCTGACGTCCTGCACGTTGTACGTACAGGACGTCAGACTCAGAAACAGAACGAAGCCTTGCGCTGGAAGAAGAGGACCTCGGCTGGCGGGGGTTGTGGTCCCCCGCCAGCAAAGGTAGCCGACGGCAGGGGAGGGTTGGCGGCGGGAGGGTGGGTCCAGGGCCAAATCTACGGGGGCCCAGGCCTCCGTGGCCCGACATAGCTACGCCACTGCCTTCATGTAGTTCATTGTTGAACTTCCCTCTTTGTGCTGAATACTACTAAGATCCCCCGGCTTGTGATATTGATAGATGCAGATTGCAAGAAAAGAAAGAAAACTGATAGGATGCACACTCAGTGGTTCAGGTGTGCACAACAGTTCAAATGGGTATGTTCTGGGGGAAAAGATTGTGCATTCTTTCCAAAACAGGGCACACTATTATTGGCAAATGAAAAATGTGTCTTTTCTGCTCGTTTTTGTTTGTTAACAACATGCAGCGACATGACACCCATTCCCTACAAATCACTGTACGTTCTGGAACACAGCGCATGTGGATTCTAAGTCTGGCCACTATGTGTCACTGTTGTGCAAGGCCCAAGACTTCTTGGTGATATGACACCTCCTCCTCCTCATTATCTCCAGACCTCACCAAACCGGAGATCAGACTCTCAGGCCTGGGGATCATGCTTTCCTCTATTAAAAACAGCTACTCTGCTTCCCTCACAGCACTGGTAAATTCACAGCCAAAAGTTAGATTTTATTTCTCTTCTCCCCAAAAGAAAGACATATTATATAACATGTCAGATGTTTGACAGATAAGTTGTTTACTTGCTTGTTGTCCTTCTATGGCCCGAAGAGTCATTTTTCTGCTGCATTTGAGAACGCTAGTGTCAATACAATTCATCTTGGAGAGGACAGCTGGATGGAAACTTGGCGTCCTTGTAAAATACAGAGAGCGAATCAAGCACCGACAGGAGACCGGGGAGTGGGAGACCAGGGAGCGCGATTGTTTAAACAGATTCTGACAGCTCAAACTAGCACTGTGACAAGGGGACAGACATCAATTTAGAAAGGAAACTGATGGGATATCCATGTCGGAGATATATCACACACCATGCTTTATTTTAACATCTCCTGCCAGGCACACGATCATGGCTGTTTGTAGCTCGTGGAAGGTTATACTAGGTTTTCAACGCACTGTATGCTACAGTGGAATGGAATCCATTTTCCTTTAACTCAGTGGTTCCCAGGCCTGGAGGTACCTCGGCCAGTCAGGTCTTCAGGATATCCACAAATGAATATTCATGAGAGAGATCTGCATGCAGTGGAGGCGGTGCATGTCAATTTCTCTCATAAATATTCATTGTGGGTACCCTGAAAACCTGACTGGCTGGGGTGCCTGCAGGACCACACTGCTCTAACCCCTTGATGTTCAGCCTGGGGCGGTCAGTGTTTTCATAAATGATGACCGCTGTCAGCTGATTCGTGCCCGAATATTCAGTGTCCGCACCTATTCAGACACCGGCACTGAACATCTGTCACTTGGCAACTCCCAGAAGCGAACCGAGTACCTGCCGTTACCCAGAAGGCAACCCGGGAATATTACGACTGCTACTGATGCAGAACTACTTGCCCACAGTGACACAGAATATCGCAAGTGCCTGGATAAGTTTGGGGACCACCCCAGCGCCACCTTGTCCCATACTGGCACTAACCAAATAGTGCCACGGCAGTCAGAATAATTATTCAGCAGCACTATTCAGTTACGTGCTGCTGAGCGTCTGGTCCAGAGCTGGCCAGTGGGATTTAGCTGGATAGGAATCTTCCTGCCTGGTTAAAACCCGCTGAATATCGATAAGCATAAGCACTGCCACGCTGGGAAAAGACCAACGGTCCATCAAGCCCAGCACTCTGTCTCCGTCAGCGGCCAATCCAGACCCCAAGAACCCGGCAAAACCCCCAAATTTAATAACGATCAATGGACTTTTCCTTCAGGAATCTGTCCAGACCCCCTTTAAACTCAGCAAGGCCAGCTGCCGTCACTACCTTCTCCGGCAATGAGTTCTCCCCACAGAAGTGGAATCTGCCCTTTTGAGGAAGATAACACTCTCCACAGACACACACCTCCCTGAAAGGTAGTTTCACTCGCCTTGAATTACTCTTTGTGATGTAGTTCCCTCCTGTACTGTGAAGCACTGCTCATGCTGTTACCGGTAATTAGAACGAGTCGCAAAGGCTCATGTGTGAAACAATCTTGCAAAAGAAATAGTCTTCCCTTTCTAAGACGAAAATACGGTGGCGTGCGTGGAAGAAACCACGAAGAGCTGTAGGAATGGAAAGGGCAATTCGCAAAGCAACTACACTGGCTCCCAATTAAGGACCGTATTGCCTTCAAACTTTGTACTCTGGTCCACAAAATAATCTATGGTGAAGCCCCGGGTTATATGATCGATTTACTTGATCTTCCGGCGAGAAATAGGATCAGATCGTCTCGTAATTATATGAATCTTCATTATCCCAGTTGCATTGGTCTTAAATGCAAAACCACCTACGCGTCTAATTTCTCCTACTTGCGAACGCAGATGTGGAATGCATTACCGAACTGTGTGAAAATGCTGCAGGATCATCAAGACTTTTGGCGATCTTTAAAGACCTTTCTGTTTTGTAAGGCCTACCCTACTGATGCTACTCAATAGACTCTACATTATATGCCTCAAAGGACAATTTCAATCCTTCTTATTTTGTACCTTATTTTACACGTGTACCCCTTCCTTACCTGATCCTATTTCTTATTGTCTTGTAAGCCACATTGAGCCTGCTTGTGTGTGGGAAAATGTGGGATAAAAATGCTGCAAATAAATAAATAAATAAATACATTTAGCTGGGTAAAGGGCCTGTCTGAAAATAGCCTTCCTTCAATGCACCTGAAAGCTAAGGTAATCTTGCACAACTTGTGTATTTTCAGCAACCGCATGTTATGATGTTCAGAGAGAAGTGCTTATGAAGAAAATAGCACAGTCTAAGGTGCGCTAACAGATTTAGCACACGCTAATGAATGTGTGTGTGTATGTTAAGTGCAATGCAGCCTATAGGTATACAATGGGTCACGTGGCATTTAACGTGTACTAAGGAGCTGCAGTGGGAATCTAACTCAGTTCCCCAGGATCAAAGTCCACTGCACTAACCACTAGGCAACACAAAGGAATCCTGTTTACAAGGAATGGTTCCACGGAATCTTAGTGGAGATTGGGTGGCGACGCCAGTAATTGGGAAACAAAACGGGAGCTGGGCAGACTTCTACAGTCTACACCCTGATCATGACTGACTAGATAGGGATGGGCTGGAGTGTAAATTTTAAGGGGCTTCGACGTTAGCTTCAGAACTTAGTACAAGAACAGTACTGGGCAGACTTCTACGGTCTGTGCCCCGAGAAAGGCAAGGACAAATCAAACTCGGGTATACATATAAAGTATCACAAAGACCTGCACGGTCCATCCAGTCTGCCCAAGAAGATAAACTCATATGTGCTACTTTTTGTGTATACCTTACCTTGATTTGTATCTGCCATTTTCAGGGCACAGACCGTAGAAGTCTGCCCAGCACTAGCCCCGCCTCCCAACCACCAGCCCCGCCTCCCACCACCGGCTCTGCCACCCAATCTCGGTTAAGCTTCTGTAACAACATTCCATGTAGAACCCCAGACAGTAACATAGTAAATGACGGCAGAGAAAGGCCTGTACGGTCCATCCAGTCTGCCCAACATGATAAATTCATTTTACTTGATATGCGATACTTTATATATATACCCGAGTTTGATTTGTCCTTGTCATTCTCAGGGCACAGAGCGTAGAAGTCTGCCCAGCACTGTTCTTGTACTAAAAGTTCTGAAGGTTCTGGAATCCTAAAGAGTTACAAGATTCCGGAATCCCAATTAGTAGCAACATTCCACGTAGAACCCCAAAGAGTAACATAGTAAATGATATTCAGAACTATTTAACATCCCATGTAAGATGAGTTTATCTTGTTGGAAAGACTGGATGGACCGTACAGGTCTTCTTTATCTGCCGTCATTTACTATGTTTATTTATTTGTTATATTTGTATCCTCAATGGTAATACAAAACAAGCAAGTACAGACTATAACTGTGTCTTAACACCACTCAAGCACAATGAAAAAATAGAAAGAAAGAAAACAGTGGGAAAGACCTCATGACCTGCTATTGCAAGCCAAAAGCAATCCGTCCATCATGGCCATGTATATGTACTTTATAATCACATTAAAGAATGACTAAATGAATACATAGTAACATAGTAGATGATGGCAGAAAAAGACCTGCACGGTCCATCTAGTCTGCCCACGATAAACTCATATGTGTATACCTTACCTTGATTTGTACCTGTCTTTTTCAGGGCACAGAACGTATACGTCTGCCCAGCAGTATTTCCCGCCTCCCAACCACCAGTCCCGCCTCCCATCACTGGCTCTGGCACAGACCGTATAAGTCTGCCCTCCACTATCCTCGCCTCCCAACCACCAACACCTCTTCCCCCCACCGGCTCCGCCACCCAATTTCGGCTAAGCTCCTGAGGATCCATTCCTTCTGCACAGGATTCCTTTATGTATATCCCACGCATGTTTGAATACAAAAATCTTTTCATAACAAAATAAAAAAAAAAAAGTATTGAGTATTTTACACAACCTTTGTGGTCGGTTGGGGGTTTTTGGACCGATGATTATAAAGTGCAGATACATGACCATGATGGGGTCGGATTGCTTTAGGCTTGCAAGAGCAGGTCATGAGGTCTTTTTCCCCGTTTTCTTTCTTTTTTTCATTGTGCTTGAGTGTGCTTCAATGTCGCCTTCGGCACCTAACCACCATACCACTTTTCAGGAAATCTAGACTGCCCCAACTTGACATTTCGCCCATTAGATTGTAAGCTCCTTGGAGCAGGGACTGTCCTTCTTTGTTAATCTGTACAGCGCTGCGTAACCCTAGTAGCGCTCTAGAAATGTTAAGTAGTAATAGTAGTTAGACACAGTTATAGTCTGTACTCGCTTGTTTTGTATTACCATTGAGGTTGTTTCTGAGCGAGGTTCCCCCTCCCCCCCCCTTTTTTTCTTGTTACATTTGTATCCCACATTTTCCCACCTAAATCCATTAGCACACCTTAGTAACCATGTAAAATGAGTTTACCTTGTTGGGCAGACTGAATTGGACCGTTCAGGTCTTTATCTGCCGTCATTTGCTATGTTACTATGTAATTACCAAATCAATGCACAGCGTTTTCTAGCCACATTTCACCCATACAGAAAGCAGCTGCCAAGTTGTAGATATATATTTTGCAGCCATGGACAATTTTTAAAGGGAAAAGATCTACGTTCTTTTCCTTTTGAAAATTAAACTACAAAGCACCTGCTGACTTTGTACCTAAGGCCCTCATGATCAAAAGCAAATTCTGGCGCTAGAGGCTGTTAACGCCATACTAGCGCCAGAGTTTGCAGCCGACCCATGATCAGAGCCCTCGAGCGCCTGAAACAGCGCACTCGAGGGCTCTCAGCGCAAGTAGCATGCAAATGCATGCTAAACAGGGCTTCTAGCGCAATTAGCTTGCAAATGCATGCTAATTGGCGCTTAACGCATTCATCCCCAATGATCAGCGACCAGTGCGCCAAAGATTGGGTCGCTGGCCGCAGCAAAATCAATGCCAGCTCCGAGCTGGCGTTAGATTTTGCGGATCATTGGGGAGGAATGGTGAGCCCTGTCCAGCATGCAGTTGCATGCTGGCAGGCCCCCGTTCCCCCCCAAGGCAACAGCACACGGTCCCCCCCGGTCCCCCCCCCCGACGATCCGAACCCCCCCCCCCCCGAAATCTTCGTGGCCGCCTCCGGCCAAGCGTTGTCCCACCCTCCCACCAGCGCCGGGGGGGGGGGGGCTGGAGGTTCGGTGGGCCTCCAGCCCCCCAAACCCCAAGAAATCCTTGTGGCCGCTGTAATCTACCGACGAGGGGGGTGGGGCTGGAGGTCCACCCCAACCCCCCCCCCCCCCCCGCGTTCTCAACAAATCCCTGGTGGTCCGTGGTGACACGTAACCCCACCCTCCTCCCTCTACCTTTTGTTGGAGGAGGGACGCAGCCTGCATGCCTCCCTCCTCTTCCTTTCGACGCTGCTTCAAAATGGCGGCGCCCAGCCCCGCCCATTGCATCCTGGGATGCACTGGGCGGGGCTTCATACCATGTAAGGGAATCGCTCCCTTATATGGTATGTAGCCCCGCCCAGCGCATCCCAGGATGCAATGGGCGGGGCTGGGCGCCACCATTTTGAAGCGGCGTCAAAAGGAAGAGGAGGGAGGCATGCAGGCTACATCCCTCCTCCAACAAAGGTAGGGGGGCCGGGAGGGAAGGAGGAGGGTGGGGTTACGTGTCACCACGGACCACCAGGGATTTGTGGAGAACGCCGGGGGGGGGAGGAGTTGGGGTGGGCTGGAGGTCCGGTGGACCTCTAGGCCCCACCCCCCATCGATGGATCACAACGATTTCTGGGGGTTTGGGGGGCTGGAGACCCACCGATCCTCCAGCCCCCCCCCCCCGTCGCAGATGGGAGGGGAGGGCAGCGTTTCGGCAACCAAGTCCTCTGGGGGTTCGTGGGGGGGGGGGGGCTGGAGAACCACCGAATCTCCAGCCCTCCGTGAACATGGGGGGGGGGTCGTCGGGGGGACCGGAGGTCCACTGGACCTCCAGCCCCCTCCCCACCGCTTGGTGGGAGGGTGGGAGTCGGCACTTTGTTGGGGGATCGGCAGGCCACTTTGACAGTTTTGGGCTTTTGACAGCCCAGACCTGTCAAAGAAGTGCGGGAGGATTGTGCTGAGCGCATGCTCGGGCGCAATTCTCCCGCACTTTAACATGATAATCAAAGATAATAGCGCTGCTTAGATTTGCATGCATTATCTTTGATCATCGATGCAGAAAAGCCCTGCGCTGTCCCGGCGCTATTTTTAGGGCGCTGTTTGGAACAGCGCGGGGCTTTTGATCATGAGGGCCTGAGTGTGCAGTTTGAAAATGCACATTGTCTGCCCTCCACTGCCCCCACTAGTTGCAGGTTTGTTACCTTGATCTGTTTTATCCAATACTGTGGGTATAAGATCGTTACACACAGCAATACCTCACCACAATGCTCCCAGTCTACTGTAGAATGTCAGCCAAGGATATAAAGTTATTATTTACAGTAAAGCCTTCCTGCCATCATCATGTTGTAAAGTTGTACATCTTGTAAGAAAGAACTACACTTGAGTGGACGTTCGAAAACTCGGCTGGAATTCATCGCGGTTTCTCCAATAAGACAGATACAATACAAGGAACAACCAGGGACGAGAGATTTCTGATACCTCCGTTTCCACCACAACTCCAGCATCCCCCCGGATCTGACCAAACCAGTGCGCATGAAGAAGAAGACTGGAACGGGGGAGGGGGGGGGCTATTGGTTAGTGCAATGAGCTGAGATCCTGAGGAACTGGGTTCCATTCCCACTGCAGCTCCTTGTGATCCCGGGCAAATCACTTAACCCTTCGTTGCCCCAAGGACAAATAACACCTCACATTGTGAGCCCACTAGGGTGAGAGAAAGTACCCGCATATAACCCTGGATTCTAAATAGCACCCCTAGCGTTCTGCGCCAAAATCCATGTGCGGATAACTTAATTGGCTTAACCTGCGGCGTACCGAGAGTAGGACGGTGGGGGTGGTCCGTCCCGGGTGTACACTGCAGGGGGGTGCAGGGACCAGCCGTGTGGTTGTTGGCTCCGTCAGTTCCCTGCTCCCTCTGATGTTGCTTCCTGTTGTAGGGCATAGGGAGTAGGAAACCAGTGGAGCAGACAGCTACGCGGCTGCCCCCAGCACCCCAGGAGGTAAGAGCAATGCACCTGGGGGGTGTTTTAAGGTGATACACTGGGGGGGGGGGGGGTGACACTGCACCCGGGAGGGGGGGTGGCAGCCGACCAAGGAACACCACTGAGCTTAACAAGCCAATCAGCATTGTTAAAGCACTTAATTGACAATAATTAGAATTTATGCGCACAAATCACTAAGCGTATTCTGTAATGAAGAGCATCTAAATTTTAATGCATGCAGGCAAAAAGAGGAGTGTTTACGAATGGGGAAATGGGTATTTCATGGGTGTTCTAAAATTTACATGTGTAGTTACAGAATATGTCTCAGTGTGCCTAAATCTAGGTGCCGGGATTCACGCCATGCTTTCGTTGGTGTACATGGACGCATGTAGTTTTAAGTGCTGGGATATCCACTAAGCGGTATTCTATATACCGCGCCTAAATCTAGATGCAATCTGAGGCAGAAATGTTTTCCATGTGGATTTTTTAGGTGCCATATTTAGAATCTCCCTCATAATGTGTACAGCGCTGTGTATGTCTAGTAGCATTATAGAAATTCTTAATAGTAGGAACAGACATAACCCAAAATACACCATTTCCAAGACAAGGGGTCTGAAAAGAAACTTTCCCTTCTAAAATAAAATTTCCCTCCAAGAAAAGGCAACTTTTCAAACTGCATGGGGGGGGGGGGGGGGTGCTGAAGGGAACACAAAATTAATTACCCCTCCCTAGACATAGTAAAGGTGTTTGCTTAATATTGGCATTAACCCATTCAGGTTTACTAAACAGTTTACAGAAGAAACCATGCTCTGGATTAAATCCAGACTGAGACCAAGGGATGAATCCATGAATCCAGTCAAACCACTTTCTGGGGCTCTGATCATGCTTAACTGCATCATCCCAGGGCTTAAGGTCTGAAGAAACTTGAAAGTAAACATTAACACACTGTACACCATTGTACATCAGTCACGCCTGGAAACCAAATTCTGGTCCATTTGTCTTCCTATGGTTAATTGGAGCTGATACTTTATCAAATTGGTCAGATCATGTTATTGCATTTTTTTTTATTTTAATTGGATGATAATTGTTTTCTGCAAGGGAGTTTGAGAACCGAGGAGTTTATGAATAAATAAAAGGCTAAGGAAACAGGCCAAGCGCTTCATTGATCTTTTTGCTTTCCAACAGCACACAACAAAGAGAGACTCTCTAAAAAATGTTCAACAGATATAATCCTCCCTTTATCATCCCCTGCACAGTCTCTCCCATACAGCTCTCATCAGGGAACCATTACAAAAGGCTTTTCTCTTTCGCACTCAAATCTCCTTTCTATCTCCAATAAAACATATCTCAGATGTGCCCCACAATAACCCCTGTTATGCCAGGATACCCACAGCATTGCCAATGCACTTCACTCCTTCCCTGCAGCACTCCCTCTAATTCTAGTACCAAGACCTACACAGAGCTCTGCCAATGCACCTCACTCCTTCCCTGCAGCACTCCCTCTTTCCAGTACCAAGACCCCCATAGAGCTTTGCCAATGCACCTCATTCCTTCCCTACAGCACTCCCTCTAAGTCCAGTACCAAGACCCCCACAGTGTTCTGCAAATGCACCTCATTCCTTCCCTACAGCACTCCCTCTTTCCAGTACCAAGACCCCCATAGAGCTTTGCCAATGCACCTCATTCCTTCCCTACAGCACTCCCTCTAAGTCCAGTACCAAGACCCCCACAGTGTTCTGCAAATGCACCTCATTCCTTCCCTACAGCACTCCCTCTTTCCAGTACCAAGACCCCCATAGAGCTTTGCCAATGCACCTCATTCCTTCCCTACAGCACTCCCTCTAATTCCAATACCAAGACCTACACAGAGCTCTGCCAATGCACCTCAGTCATGCCCCCCCCCCCTTGCTAGAAACATTCCATACCCTCTAAATATAGTAACATAGTAGATGACGGCAGAAAAAGACCTGCACGGTCCATCCAGTCTGTCCAACAAGATAAACTCATATGTGCTACTTTTTGTGTATACCCTACTTTGATTTGTACCTGTCCTTTTCAGGGCACAGACCGTGTAAGTCTGGCCAGCAGTGCACTACTATGCCTTGAGGATTTTCCTATTCCAGAAACTTTACCAAGCCTGAGAGGAGAAAAGCCATATCTTGTGGGAGGGTTGGGTGGGGGGTAGGCGTTTGATAACTCAGCCACCGCTCACACCTTAATGCCATTTGTCAGCATGAAACAGCATCTCCATGACAACCATGCAAATGTTCAGAGCCTTCTGGAATCATTAGGCAAAAGACAGCCAGCAGCACAAAGTAAGGATGGCCATACATTACAGGCCCATTAGGAAAAGTCTTGGGCTTGGAGCACTGCTGAATATATCTAAATGTGCACTGAACTGTACCGCTGAAAAACGCAGACAGAGTGCCTGTGACAGGTCTCCTTCCCCAAAGAGAAGGCAGGAATCCCAGGGGCGGGTCTAGAAGTCTCCTGCTGCAGGTTGCAAGGTTTTTTTTGTTTGCTTGTTTGTTTGTTGTTTCATACAATATATTTTATTGATTTATCCAGCACAAAGAAAGAGAAAATAAACAACCAAACAATACAAAGAAAAATAAGCAAGTTAATAGATGCGGCTGAATTTGGGTCTTGTGACTATTGGAGAAGGCAAAGACCGGGGAGGCAGGTTCTGGGGAGGGTCACCATTTCATCCCAGCTCAACCAGATGAACAAAGTGGCCAGTCCTGTTCTGTATGTCCACTCCTAGCCTTTGGAATACTTTACCCTTGCATATTAAGCAGGACCCTGAACTTTTGTAGGCAGTGAAGACCTGGCCCATGGCCACACCCCTTTTGAGTTGCACACTATAAAATTGAGGTGCGTATTTTATAGAATAGATGCGTGCTGATTACCAATTACTGATTGTTGGCTGCCACCCAGGGCGGATCACTGATGCCCCCTGGGGTGCAGCACAACACCCCCCCTGGTGCAATGACACCCCCCCTGGCGCATCAACCCCCCCCCCCCCCCCCCGGCGCATTCTTAGCTGCTGGGAGCAGCCGCGCGGCTCTCACCTCCGCTGGCTCCCTGCTCCCTCTGCCCCGGAACAGAAAGTAACCTGTTCCGGGGCAGAGGGAGCAGGGAACCAGCGGAGCCGACAAGCGCGCGGCTGCTCTCTGCACATCTCTAGCAGCACGCACCCGGGGCGGACTGCCCCCACCGCCCTGCCCTTGGTATGCCGCTGTGACAGATAAAGACCTGTACGGTCCATCTGGTCTGCCCAACAAGATAAACTAATTTTACATGGTATGTGATACTTTATATGTATACCCAAGTTTGATTTGTCCTTGCCATTCCCAGGGCACAGACCATAGAAGTCTGCCAAGCACTGTTCTTGTACTAAAAGTTCTAAAGCTAATGTCGAAGCCCCTTAAAATTTACACTCCAGCCCATCCCTATCTATTCAGTCAGGATCAGGTCGTAGACCATAGAAGTTTGCCCAACACCAGTTTTGCTTCCCAATTACCAACGGCTCATTAACTAATTAGTTTGCATGCAGATCTGGGATTCGCGCCCAAATTTGAGTGACCTATATGAATCCAGAGGGCAGTCTTTAATTGAGCCCCTTCTCTTGTCCATCAGAGCCTCTGGAAAGTCTCACTCTTTGGGTTGATAAATCTCACTATTTGGCATCAATGGAACTTCTGAATCTGAACAACGGTTTCACTCACAGAATGGGGCAGAAGCAGAACTGGCCCAGCCTGGAGATTTAGGCGTTCCTCAAATGAAATCTGACCAGAGGCCCTGCACAAACTGACCTCAGCACCAGATAATAGTAATACTTATTTTCATATGCAATCATTTTTATTGCAAAATTCACAGACCAGTACATACAGGCAAATTGAAACATAAATAACCTATGCTCTAAATATATCTCCCAATTCCCCTAGGACCCCATACCTACCCTCCCCCCATTACATGTGAACAAGATTCATATAATATATAACTAGGAAAAAATGCCCGTTTCTGAGCGCAATGAAACGGGGGCTAGCAAGGGGCCCCCTCCCTCCCTCCGTCCCTCCGAGCTACTTGCCTTGTTGGGGGTTGGCGTTCGCCTCGCGTTTTGGCCCTCCGAGTGTTATAGCTCCGCCCTCGACATCATGATGTTTTGACGCGAGGGCGGTGCAGACCCTCCCTCCGTCCCATTTGCATTGTTCGGGGTTCGCGTTCGCCTCGCGTTTCGGCCCTCCGAGTGTTATAGCTCCGCCCTCGACGTCATGACGTTTTGACGCGAGGGCGGTGCAGACACTCCAGGGCACACCGGATATCTCGGGCGCCTCAACTTCCGTGGAGGCTTCAGAACGTTGGGGTTGCCTTTTATATAGAGAGATGATATGGAATCATTACTCTGATAACCAAAATACTGTGCTGAAAAAATCCTAGTAATACTTAGTTTTATAGTGCTACCCTATGCCTGGAATTAACTTCCTGAGCCCTTACGCCAAGCCCCCTCCCTGCCCATCTTCAAATCCTTACTCAAAGCCCACCTCTTCAATGTCGCCTTCGGCACCTAACCTTTATACCTATTCAGGAAATCTAGACTGCCCCAATTTGACATTTCGTCCTTTAGATTGTAAGCTCCTTTGAGCAGGGACTGTCCTTCTATGTTAAACTGTACAGCGCTGCGTAACCCTAGTAGCGCTTTAGAAATGTTAAGTAGTAGTACTGTATGTAGGGAAACTGCATAGTGAAATAATAATATGTCCCTACCCCAAAGTGCTTACAATCTAATCTCCCTGTTTACTGAGCTGCCATGTGGCAACGCCAACGCAGCCCATTCAAAGTGAATGGGTGTATCAGCATTAGCGCGCAGCTTAGTCAACAGGGGGATGAGATATCCTAAACATTTTCCCCACAGCCATAAAATAAGAGAAAGCCTTTAGGGAACAGAGCTCACAGCTAAGAGATGTGGTGACATCGTTTAGAACCTGAAGCCCAAATGCTCCGGAAAACCCAAACGTTTTTGTCCCACATCCCTGTGACCTGGTAGTGGGCTGTCAAATGCTCACAAGTCGAAACCACAATGTTACACTACAGAAAGGATGAGAGACCTAAAGTACATTTTGTCTGGTAATTCGTCATAGCCTGACATAGCTATGCTCAAAATCAGAGTTTTAACCAGGGCTGAAATATATTGCCATCAACAAATCCCACTAAAACGGAAAGCTGGGAGAAATAGTTTAATTTGGGGGAGGACAATGGATGATTTAAGGGCGAGTGTGTATGTCGAACTTTCCACAGCATCTCTGGGGCCTCAGCAGTAGAGGCCAGTAGAATTTTGGGTTCGGTTTCAGCCAAAAATGCCAGTGCATTTTCAGCTAAAACCAAAACTATTCAGTGCAGCCCAGGACCCCTATTCCCTCTCCCTAATACAAGCAGCCCCCTTCCAGACCCACATGTAGGCCTCTCCCCCCCCCCCCCCCCCCCCCCCCCCCCCCTCTCACGGAGCCCAGGATATCTTTGGTGGTCTACAGGCTATCCCTAGTTGCTCCTTCCCATGTTGGCTCTGATGTCAAAATAGATAACCTTCCGCAGCAGTTTTGATTTTAGCCAAAACCAAGTGGCAAATGTCAGCCACAGATTCAGTTTTGGTTGCCCTGTACTCTCAGTAAGTGTAACCTGAATGCCTGTTGGCCCAAACTGGAGGTTAGAAAACAGATGACAACTCCCAGACAAAGCAGCTAAATTTCCTGAAATCTCTTTTCCCAAGAACTTCAGCAGCTTTTCGGGCAGGTACTGTCAGCTGCCTTTTAAGCTTGCAGCATAATAAAGTCATAGGATATGTACCGTAAACAGAGATGTGCAGAAAAGAAAGTCTGATGAACCCAGCACTTAAACCTTTGACAAAGTCCCAAGTATTTCACACAACTTAGACATTGGAGAAACACTCAACCATTTCATCAAGCAGATTACAGAAATACGGAACCATCAAGGTCCTGACTATTGCACAACATCAACAGTACGTCCACAGAAGAAAGCTGTATTTTTAACATCTCCATTAGAATTAAATCCACAAGCAGAATGTACAGGATTCCATGAAACCTGCAATCTCATTTAGGCACCCTCTAGTGGTAAGAAAATGGAACTGATAATAAAATGAATATGGATTATGTTGAATAGCTAGAAGAGGGTCCTTGTCCTTCCTCCACCCAAATGGTAGCGCTCCTGCCTTTAAAACACAAGGCCAATGCATCTAATCATGAAGCTGATTTAATACAGTGGTGGAAATAAATATTTGATCCCTTGCTGATTTTGTAAGTTTGCCCACTGACAAAGACATGAGCAGCCCATAATTGAAGGGTAGGTTATTGGTAACAGTGAGAGATAGCACATCACAAATTAAATCCGGAAAATCACATTGTGGAAAGTATATGAATTTATTTGCATTCTGCAGAGGGAAATAAGTATTTAATCCCTCTGGCAAACAAGACCTAATACTTGGTGGCAAAACCCTTGTTGGCAAGCACAGCGGTCAGACGTCTTCTGTAGTTGATGATGAGGTTTGCACACATGTCAGGAGGAATTTTGGTCCACTCCTCTTTGCAGATCATCTCTAAATCATTAAGAGTTCTGGGCTGTCGCTTGGCAACTCGCAGCTTCAGCTCCCTCCATAAGTTTTCAATGGGATTAAGGTCTGGTGACTGGCTAGGCCACTCCATGACCCTAATGTGCTTCTTCCTGAGCCACTCCTTTGTTGCCTTGGCTGTATGTTTTGGGTCATTGTCGTGCTGGAAGACCCAGCCACGACCCATTTTTAAGGCCCTGGCGGAGGGAAGGAGGTTGTCACTCAGAATTGTACGGTACATGGCCCCATCCATTCTCCCATTGATGCGGTGAAGTAGTCCTGTGCCCTTAGCAGAGAAACACCCCCAAAACATAACATTTCCACCTCCATGCTTGACAGTGGGGACGGTGTTCTTTGGGTCATAGGCAGCATTTCTCTTCCTCCAAACACGGCGAGTTGAGTTCATGCCAAAGAGCTCAATTTTTGTCTCATCTGACCACAGCACCTTCTCCCAATCACTCTCGGCATCATCCAGGTGTTCACTGGCAAACTTCAGACGGGCCGTCACATGTGCCTTCCGGAGCAGGGGGACCTTGCGGGCACTGCAGGATTGCAATCCATTATGTCGTAATGTGTTACCAATGGTTTTCGTGGTGACAGTGGTCCCAGCTGCCTTGAGATCATTGACAAGTTCCCCCCTTGTAGTTGTAGGCTGATTTCTAACCTTCCTCATGATCAAGGATACCCCACGAGGTGAGATTTTGCGTGGAGCCCCAGATCTTTGTCGATTGACAGTCATTTTGTACTTCTTCCATTTTCTTACTATGGCACCAACAGTTGTCTCCTTCTCGCCCAGCGTCTTACTGATGGTTTCGTAGCCCATTCCAGCCTTGTGCAGGTGTATGATCTTGTCCCTGACATCCTTAGACAGCTCCTTGCTCTTGGCCATTTTGTAGAGGTTAGAGTCTGACTGATTCACTGAGTCTGTGGACAGGTGTCTTTCATACAGATGACCATTGCCGACAGCTGTCTGTCATGCAGGTAACGAGTTGATTTGGAGCATCTACCTGGTCTGTAGGGGCCAGATCTCTTACTGGTTGGTGGGGGATCAAATACTTATTTCCCTCTGCAGAATGCAAATAAATTCATATACTTTCCACAATGTGATTTTCCGGATTTAATTTGTGATGTGCTATCTCTCACTGTTACCAATAACCTACCCTTCAATTATGGGCTGCTCATGTCTTTGTCAGTGGGCAAACTTACAAAATCAGCAAGGGATCAAATACTTATTTCCACCACTGTATATTGTTTTAGTGTACATGTGCATTTTGTATTAATATTGCAACCACTTCTATGCATTTTTACTATAAACTGCATATCAGGAATAGATAAAATATGTAAAAGAAAAAAATAATAAAGAGCTTCCGTCCTTGGCCACTAGGAGGCACACCAAAAGATGTGAAGGTTGTTCTGGACTTAGCTGAGGCATTTGCAAATTATGGCCAGACACCAGGAGTTAGTGCAACCCTTCCCCCCCAATCCTCACCACCAGGGGCATAGCTACATGGGGCCACGGGGGCCTGGGCCCCCGTAGATTTGGCCCTGGACCCCCCTGCTGATGACCCTCTTGACCCCTCTCCCGCTGTCAACCCGCCGTCGCCATCTGCTACCTTTGCTGACGGGGGACCCCAACCCCCGTCAGCCGAGGTCCTCTTCTTCCTTCGTTCCGTTTCTGAGTCTGACGTCCTGCACATACAACTCAGAAACAGAATGAAGGAAGAAGAGGACCTCGGCTGGCGGGGGTTGGGGTCCCCCGCCAGCAAAGGTAGGTGACAACGGGTTGGCGGCGGGAGTCGAGAGGGTCGGTGGCGGGGGTCAAAGTTGGTGGTGGTGGTGGTGGTGGCGGCGGGGGGGGGGGGGGGTCGGCAATGGCGGGGGGGGGGGCTAAATGTGCTCAGGCTCTAGACCCCCCTCCCGCCGAAGTCTGGCTATGCCCCTGCTCACCACCACTTCCAAATGTCCTTATTTCTCCCAAAGCACAGGAGTCACTGATGTCTCTTGCTAAACCGTAGCACATGGAGCCAGCACACAAGGAACAGGGTGTAAAAAAGGTTTGGATATTTTCCTAAAAGAAAAGTCCATAAGCCATTATAATGGACTTGGGGAAAATCCACTGCTTATATTTCTAGGATAAGCAGCATAAAATCTGTTTTACAGTTCTGGGATCTTGTGACCTGGGGACTATTGGAAACAGGATACTGGGCTTGATGGACCTTCAGTCTGTCCCGGTATGGCAAAGCTTATGTTCTTAGGTTATGTTATGAAAGATGACTTCAGGTCCAAGCAACAAGGCCGATCAACACTAGATTAATATACCACACCTGTATATGGCAGACATGCAAAAGAACCTCAAGCACATACCCCACAGAAACAGAACCTCTTAAATCACAGCTACACCCACTGAAGTGCACACCTACTTAGCAAACCAGACACCTGTGAGCTGCATTTTATAGCTACCTGTTAGCCACAAAGGGGCTGAATTAGCATCACACTTAAGAATGGTGGCCGGGGTTAATGCCTTAACAATGGCCGCTTTTGCTGGTTAGTTTCAAATTTGGATCAGCTCAGTCCCCTTGGTGCGTCTCCACTACTAAGTGTCCCATCTCTGCACAAACGTTTTGGTAAATCTGTGTGTGTGTGTGGTACCTATCGCTGGCTCACTCCTTAGGCTGCGGTCCTGTCCCTCACCTTTCAAGTCAATATTTCAGCTATTGTGCGTGTATGATCTCATTTGTTACTGGTTTCGTGTACGAGATGTACATTTTTCCTTGTGTGCACTCATATAGTGTTTAAGTTATTACTGTCTAATTATAATGGCTGGAAGCCTGCGTATTTTATGTAGATGTTTCTCTGTGTGCGTGTGTGCAAGAACTGTCACGGAGGTGCTGAGTATATGTACAGCCTGTCCTTAGCGGAACATTTTACAAAGATGTACTTATTAAAATGTGGTTACGTGACTGATTTAACAAACTCTAGGTGAGGTACAAAATACCAACCATAAGTGGAGGAGTAGTCTAATGGTTAGTGCAGTGGGCTTTGATCCTGGTAACCTGGGTTTGATTCCCACTGCAGCCCCTTGTCACTTAACCCTCCATTGCCCCAGGTACAAAATCTTAGATTGTGAGCCCCCCTAGGGACAGAGAAAATACCTGTATATAATGTGTACAGCGCTGCATACGTCTAGTAGCGCTATAGAAATGATTAGTAGTAGTACAAGTCACATTACTGTGCTTACCCTTAGCAAACAAAATCATAACTACCATCCCATCACATCCAAACCCAATATAATCATCCTTAATATAGCAGTTATAATTCGAGTATTAAAAAAAGCAAGCTTTTGCCAGCTTCTGAAACCTCAGATAATTTACTCTCCAGCCAGAAATGTAATGTCGTTGCATTCCACAATTTTGGACCAGAGTAGGCATTTGCCAACTGACTAGTTTGCTATAATTCTATCTGAGACAGGATATTCAACTAAGAAAGTTGAGCTGATCAAAAGATAAAAATATCAGATGGTGAGGCAGGGGGAAGAGGAGAGTACAGAAGCATAATGCAAGGGCTTAAAAAGCAAACACAAAGTCTTAAATTGAATTTGGTTTTCTACCATCAGCCAGTGGGCACAGGACTTCTCAGACCGCCTCCAGGTTGTGTTTCCAATCTGTGCCACTGAAAGTTGAAGTGGCCTCGCGAGACTTCAACTCTCGGCGGCCATTTTGAATCGGCGCCCAGATCTCCAACAGGAAAGATGCATGCAGGACAGCGCTCTGGGAAGGAAAGAGGGGGCTCTTTCCTGCCCCAAAGAGGTCACTAGACCACCAGGGCAGTAGTAAGGTAAGGGGAGGGGGGTGATGAGGTATGTGACAGGGGGGAGGAGAAAATGTGACAGGGGGCAGAGCGAGGGTGTGAAAGGGGCGGGGCGGGGTGTGTGGTGGGGCGGGACGTCCTCCTTTTTGGAGGACAAAATATGGTAACCCTAACCTTAACCCCACTTCCACTTTTCTTCCATTTAGCTATGGGATGATAATTGCATCCCCTTGGCTCCGATTTTGACTGGGGAGAAAATCTTACAAATCACACTTCTGAATTCCATTGTTTTCCAAAAAGCAGATATGAGAAGGATTTCTGAATGAGACTGAGCATCTTTCCTCCAGCTTCTCACACCAGGCTAAACTACCTAAACAATGCTAATTCTATGTCTTCAGAAGCTGGTCTGCAGAGAGCACTCACAGGACAAAGGGACCTGGGACTCTGTCACACAGATGTAGAGTGCAGTGGCTGGGGGGGGGGGGGGGGAGAGGTTCTGGCTTCTGTGGAGCATTTTGGATCCTGTGGGCATATGTCAGCTCCAGGAATTAGCTAGGTCAGTGTTTCCCACGCCTGATCCTGGAGGCACCCCAGCCAGTCAGGTTTTCAAGATATCTACAATGAATATTCATGAGAGAGATTTCCTGCAGTGGAGGCCATGCATGCAAATCTCTCTCATGAATATTCAATGTGGATATCCTGAAAAACACCTGACTGGCTGGGGTGCCTCCAGGACTAGACTTAGGAACCATTTAGCTAAGCATTCCTAGCTCAGGCTGCCATTATTCTCAGCACCAGTGGGATTGATTGATTGATTGATTTTGCCTGGTCATGCCAAGTTGCCAACCTGGAACCTTTTGCAGCTTGTTTCCTTTCCTGTCACCATTTCAGTTGAAGTAGAAGTTGGCACTCCCTGTTGGTCCTGACAGTATAAAAAAAAAAAAAGATGACCACTGTCAACTGCAGTAGGAGACCAGACCATATTTAAAGACTCTGGATTATCTACTCAGTCAAGACATGTCAGCATTAAAGCCATAGTCATATTTATTCAGGTTAAGTAAACTGACATAATCAGAAGTCCCCTCAACTATTTTCAACATTTCCAGTAAGACTTCAGCACAAATGGCCAGGAAATCCTTAGTTCCTCCCCCTCCCCTCCATATTTTAATGCACTGACTGCATTATTGTGCAATGAATTTTATACGTCCTAAAATAAATGGCACTAAAGATGTCAACAAACTTTGTTACGCTGCCAAGCACAAAGTATCCCATAAGCTCGTTCATTATTACATGAACTACCAGTGTAGACTGTTGCACACAGGAGTGAGTTTTGATGCTGAAGAGGCATTTGCTCTACATGAACCAGAAGTTTTACAAAATACAAGAGGATAACAAGCTACTCCCAAGGTATACTTCCAGGTCAAAGGCCAAAATGCTCCTTTATGCACAGCCCCTCTCTGTGTTACTGGTTACCACGCTTCTAAAAAGTCCTTGGACTAAAAACCACAACTCCCCCCCCCCCCCCCCGATGCTCTTTTAAATTTAATAAAAATGCAAATGTTAAATATCTAATGTCCAAACAATGCAGCTGAAATTTCAGTAGGGGCGGTGCACATTATGATGTCATCATGACCAACTGAAGCTGCATTGCCATTGGTTGGTGCCTCGCGATACCTGGCTGTGCATTGTAGGAGTCTGACGCACGGTCAGCTGATGCAGTCTGCCAAATAACAGCCCTGAATTTTTCTGAACTTTCTTACAGGTACCATTAGCTTACAGACACCTCAGAAGTATACGTGAATTTTCTTCCTCCACATAGAGAAAATATTTGAACAATAGGCATGTCCCTATTACACAGTTAAGAAATAAGGACATAAGAATTGCCATACTGGGTCAGATTTAAGGTCCACCTAGCCCAGCATCTTTTCTTTTTCAATAGTGGCCAATCCCGGCGGTCACGAGTACCTGGTAGGACCTCAATAAGTAGAAAGTTACCATGCAACTTACCTCCAGGGACAAGCAGTGACTTTCATACTGTTCATCTAACTATATAAATGAGAGGTGACCGACTCACCCGCAAATGCGCAGTACAGAGCAGCTGTCATCAACGTTTCGCACATGCGTTGGACTCACAGAACTGCTGTCAAGGGGAGAGCAACAGCAGACAAGCACCCCTCGCACACAACCACAGACTCCAGCAAATAGGAAGGGGGAGGAGGGCCTGGAACACGGAAGGGGAGGGAAGGAGGGGGGCGTGCAAATCGGAGCACCAGACTTCAGGGACGGAGGGGAGGAGCCCTGGAAGATAACTCGCTGCGGAGCAGGACACTTAAGGGGACAGCAACATAGCAGACAAGCACACCTCCCACAAAACCGCAGACTCCAGCACGCCGTGAAAGGTAAGTGCAAATGCGACCTCTGCATTCAACATCTACCGGCAGACAAAAACAGAGAACCCACGGCGCTCTTTCCCCCACGTCCAACGCAAATACAAAAGTTTAAAATAATGTTGATGCGTCGCTCTATGATGTGGAGGAGGTCAAAATCACGAACCGCGAGCACAGCACACAAATCACGCACAGAGAATTCCACCACACCCCACACCCCCCTTTACTTCACCAAGCCGCGTTCGCACCTGCTACCAATGGACTGCCAAGGATCAAATTCTATTTATACAAAAAACATAGTATATAAAAGTGTACTGTAGACATCAACTCAAAAATGTTGCTTACGCTCTTTCATTACATTTTTTAAAACAAAAAACTTGCCCGTTTTAAACGGGCTTAACGGCTAGTATATAGCATAATTCACACTTAGGATGACATGTATCAAAGCACTGTATTCATTTCTGCTCCTCCAGGGCTGCAAACAGTTTGAGTTTTCAGGATACCCCTAAAGAACATGCATGATATGATAGATTTCCGCATCATGGGGGCAATTCCATAAACTGGGCACTAACATTTGACAAAGACGCGCAGGTGTTTTCAGTGCACGCTAAAAAATAAGCATGCACTAAATGTTAGAGATGTCCGTGTATTTCCATGGGTGTCTCTAGCATTTAGCACAGGCTAATCATTAGCACGCACTAAAAACACTAGCGCGCCTTTGCAAAAAAGATCCCAAGTGCGTAAATGATTAGAATGCTAGCATATACGCACATATCTGTGAACGTCCAGGCGTAAATGCTGAAAATCCACTTAAGCGCTACTCTGTAAATATCTTACATAGTGCGCATTTTACAGATGGCCGTGGAGCATGGGTGGGACTCATAAATGCGTAACATATAGCAGTGTTTCTCAGACCTGTCCTGGGGGACCACCAGCCAGGCTATCCCTAACGAATATGCATGAGACAGATTTGAATGCCTTTCACCCAGGGCCGCCAAGAGACTGGGCCAGGCCAGGGACAAGGCTGCCCCCGCCCCCCCTCCCCACCCGAGGTAGTCGGGCCCCCCTCCACCCGCTAGTGGGCCCTCTCTCCACCCCCGGGCCCTCTGCACTGACCTTAAGTGCCTCATCTTCGAAAGCGCAGCAAGCAGCGGCAGACTACGTCTGTGTCCCGCCCTCGCGGAAGTTACATCAGGCGAGGGCGGGACACGGAAGGAAGGAGTGGTCTGCTGCTGCTTGCTGCGCTTTTGAAGGCGAGGCGCTTAAATTCAATGCCAGGGAGCGACGGAGGGCGGCGGCGCCAGAATTTTGTCCCTCCTGTCCCCCACTCTCGGCGGCCCTGCTTTCACCTCCATTATATGTAAATCTCTCTCATGCATATTCATTAGGGATCTCCTGAAAATCTAACTGGCTGGTGGTCCCTCAGGACAGGTCTTATAGAATACTGTAAGTTATATGCGTATCTCCAGCATTTACACCGGTTTTATGGCTGGCATACATGCTCACATCTAAATTATAGGTGCATATCTAACCTGTTAAGCTAGTCAGGGGCGGCCTGACCGTTAGGCCACCTGAGGGAGGGACCTCAGGCAGCACTCTTCAGGACCGGCATCTCGGGGAGCGGCTTCGCAGCTTTTTACCTCATCGTGATGTTCCAAACACGGCAGCGGCAGTGATTCCCATATGCTGCCCTGTCGCTGCTGGCACTTGCCTCTTCCCTTTACTGCGGCGCCTCACTGAAGTTACTTCCTGTGTCATCAGAGGCTCAGGCAACCACAGTAAAGGGAAGAGGCGGGTGCCAGCGGCAGCATATGGGAATCGCTGCCGGGCTTGTAACCTCACTGTGACGAGGTAAGATACCCTGGGGGCGGCATGTTAGCTCCGCCTCAGGCAGCGTCTTGCCTTGGGCCAGCCCTGAAGCTAGTATTCTAGAAAGGAAAGTAGGAGCCTGATTTATAGAATAGACCCTACATAAGAACCCTTTAAGGGCCTGAATATAAGCGTTCTCTTAATATAATTGCCCTCAATGTGCATGCAAATCTCTCTCATGCATAACTCCACCTGTTTGCAACCCTCAAGGACTGTCAGTGAATTCTATTGTTCTGGAGAACGCTGTCCCCCATTCTGAACTAGATTCTGTAAATCAGCACCAAAAAAATCTAAGCGCTCAGCATTATTCTATAAGGGATCCAACGCCCTTTACAGAATAGCGTCTGTGCAGAACAGGCGCCTAACTTAAAATGCCAGCAATTACGTCTGCTGAAAGCAGGCACCTAACTTTGGCGTCAATTGGGTCTATTCTGCAACAATGCATGAAAATTCTGGGAATGCTCCCTGGAACACCCCCGAAATGACCCCATGCATGCCCCCCCCTTGAATTCACGTGCTATAGGATTTCCGCACGCATCGTTATAGAATACGATGCGTGAGTAAATCACAATTTAGGCCAAATAACGCCAATCATTGGTTCTTAGCTGCCCACTGATGCTGATTGGCTAATGAATCAATTAATTTGTGTATGCAAATTTAGTCACCAAACACAGAATCCAGGGATCCCTGTCTATGAAAAGAATGCTTAGGATACATTAACTAAACACACAGTTCACAACTAGGCTAAATAGCAAACATACTGCCAGAAAACATTTATTAAAAGTGCTCTGTGATCATACACAACCAGGGAAAGCACTTTTGCAACAAATATTACCTGCAGATGGGGCAACAGTGCTTAAATCCACGGTCTGTGAGGGATACAGCCCGTGTAGGCTGATGCTTTATAACACAGGAGAGCAAGGCGATAAGGCCATGGCATTCTCTTTGGTTTATTTTTGCAACCTTTGGTCAGGACATCTTTGCAGCACCAAAGTGTCACAAACACACTTCTACCGTGGCATCAGGTCAGGAAGTGCCCTTACCAGGAGCAAACTGACCTCTTAGCTATTCATATTGCTGCTTCCCAAGCCCACTTGAATCTACAGTCATGCAGAAAAGGTGTTTCTTCGACAATGAACGAGGTTCTCCCAACAACCTGACCCCAATGCCCGCAGCAAGACCACGAAAGCTTAAACCTGAAGTTTGCATTTTCACAGTATTCCTCAAGACACGAATGAAAAGCCAACTGCCAGGAAGAGGGGAACCGGGGAAACCAAGTTGCCTTCGATTTTGCCCCTACTGTTTCCCCTCACCTAAGAAACCGGCTTATTTCCACGGATAGCTGGATCTGATCTGGAGCAGTTTTTGCACTGGAGGGACAAACGAAGAGGCACAGATGCATCTGCTCCTTTGTCTTTGGAAGACCAGCAAGGGAAGTTTGGTATGAAGAGGCAGATCGCAGGGACGAATTAGAGACAGAAAACGTACATCTGCTCAAAGCCCTGAGCTCTGCAGCAACACTGGGCCGAACCGAAAGTGACCCATCAAAAGGGCAAAAAGCCCTCGACCTTTCAGCCAGATGTTTAAGAAACAGGTAAAAGCATTACTCACCAGCTGCAAAGAGCAGAAACCGACCAGGGTGCATCTACCGTTACACTTCCCCATGGCGGCCCGGATTCTCTCCTCCGTGCTTTACCCCGCCGGGGTGCAACCTGACTCCGATCCGCCGGATCCTCTCCTCCGTGCTTTGTTCCGCTGGGATGCAATCCAGCTCCGATCCGGAATACAGCCCAGTTCCCAGCTCCTGCCCGGAATCCTCTCTTCCGTGCTTTGCCCCAGTTCCGATCCTCTGTCCTGAATCCTCTCCTCCGTGCTTTGCCCCCCCCCCCCCCTTCCAGGATCCAGTCCGACTCCGCTTCTCTGCCTTGATCCTCTCTCCTGAGGTTTTCCAGAGGCGCAGCCTTGTTACAATCTCCTGCTCCTGTTGGGGGGTGGGTTACCCCCCTCCCTCACCCGGGCTGTCAGAGCCCCGGCACTGGCCGCATGGTGCCGGCTGAGCAGGGCAGAGGGAGCGGCATGTCTCCGGGTCTCAGAGCCGCGGGCAGCGTGGAGCGCACGCTGCAGCCATGGCCGGCCGCGGGGAGAGGAGAGGAGGGGGCGCGCGAGCTCGGCTCCTCCCCTCCACACGCCCCCCCCCTCTCTCCCCGGGAGACAGGATGAGCAGAGAGCGCAGCCCCACCACCGGCACCTGTTGCCCAAGCCGGATGGGGGGCTTGGAGAGGAGTCCCACCACCAGCTCTACACCCGACGCTGGGAAACACCGTGCCACCCCCCCCCCCCCCCTCATCCGAGGGAGCCTCCTCCACAGAATCATTTTTGGCGTAACTCTGCCTCCCCTCCTCCGAAAGCCTCAGGAACGGTCGGTGCCTCACCCCAAGTTAAGGACTTTGTCACCCTCACGCCCCCCTAACCTTGAGAGCCTCCAAGAAAATTATCCGCCCCTCCCCCATCTCTGGGAGCCTTGGGGGGGGGGGGGACGGACACGGACCTCAGCCCCCTTTCCCCAGCCTTCATCTTCGGGGGTCTTTTGGGGGAGAGGCATTTTCCCTACAGCTCCCACTATCCCTAATTTCTTTCCACCCCCGGGGAGGGGGGGCACTTCCCTCACATACGCTGGATCTTTGGGGGGGGGGGGAGATATTTCCTCTGCTGATTTGTATTGTGTAAAGCTCCCTAGCCACCTCTTCATCCTAGCTGCCCCCCCCCCCCCCTTTTATCCTTTCTAAGGCAGAGAATATCCGACTCAGGTGAGTCCTGGGTTAGCAGCTGAGCTTTGCCACATGAGAACCAGGGACTAATTCTTCTTCTCGGGGGGGGGGGGGGGGGGGGCAGGGCAGAGTCTCCTGACTAAGGGGAGCACTTTCGGGCACTAACCCCCCCCCCCCATCCCCTCAAAAGAACTTCAGAGGCCAGAAATTCTTCTTAAAAGCTGAATTTCACATCCTGTCAAATGTCATTTTACTGTCATTAAACAGCAACAACAACAAAATCAGAGAATCTCTCTTATGGGGAAGCAGCAGAATTTGTCTCTTCTTTGCAGCTAAAATTTAACTTTTTGCCTTTTGAAGTTCACACAATATAATAGCAACTTGGGCGGGGGGGGGGGGGGGGGAGAGGTGTATTTGTTTAATCAAACGTAACCATCCAGTTCTAGGCTTAAGGCGTTGATCATTTTTTTATTATGATTATTTCTAAAGTAAAGGAGGCATCTCTAAGCCCCTTTTTAGTTCAATTTCAAGAAGCCCTTTTCAGGTAATGCAATCATTTAAATAGGAAAGACGTAGAAGTAAGGGGGGGAAAAAAGACATGTCGAAAATACAGTACAGCTGAGAACAAAACCTCTGCTTTTCCTATAGAAAGCCTTTTTGAAAAGAGATGGAAAGCTAATTGTGTTCTGAAAGAACGGAGTTAGGCGCTTTGTACGTTTTTCTGCAGGGAAATCTCTGGTTTCATGAGCAACTGAAGTGTTGCCTAGACAATGAAATCGAAAGGAAGGAAAAGCCGGTCCCAAGGCCATCAAAATCCCTTCAGTGTTGTGTCCAGACTCGGATTCCTGTCTTCATTCGAATCTGCACTTTTAATGCAGGGCTTGAAGGGAAGAGGGTGGTTATAAAGCTCCTTCCTGGAGGGGATCTGAAACCGATTTGCCCTGTTTTGCAAGTCAGTTTTTAAAAGTCGATCTGATTATTATTTTTTTTAAAGATAAGTACATAAGTATTGCCATACTGGGACAGACCAAAGGTCCATCAAGCCCAGCACCCTGTTTCCAACAGTGGCCAATCCAGGTCACAAATACCTGGCAAGATCCCAAAAAGTACAAAACATTTTATTCTGCTTATCCCAGAAATAAGCAGTGGAGTTTCCCCATTTTAATAATGGTCTATGGACTTTTCCTTTAGGAAGCCATCCAAAACTTTTTAAAACCCTGCTAAGCTAACTGCCTTTATCACATTCTCTGACAACAAATTCCAGAGTTTGATGCTATAGTGGAATTCAGGAAGGTCTGGGGTCAAGGCCAGTGTTAGGGGTGGCAACCAGGGCAATTGCCCTGGGCCCCCATATCACAGGAGCCCCAAGACTACCGCAAGCAGAAGGAAATGGTGCCTAAAGGGACGTGCGGGAGGGGGCTTTGGGGCCCCTTCAGTTTCTGCCCTGGGCCACTGTAAATCTAACACCACCCCACCTGGGGTCAGCACCAGTGGCGTAGGAAGGGGGGGCAGGAGGGGCGGTCCGCCCCGGGTGCACGCGCTCGGGGAGGTGCCGGCCTCGCTGGTTCCATGCTCTCTCTGCCCTGGAACAGGTTACTTCCTGTTCCGGGGCAGAGAGAGCAGGGAACCAGCGGGGCCGACGCAGCTCCGAGTGACGTGCACTCGGGGCGGATCAGCCCTCCTGCAGGTAAGAATGCGGTCTGGGGGGGTGCGCTGCAGAGGGGGGGTCGCGCCATGCTGCACCCAGGGGGGTGCACAGCGGCAACCCGCCCTGGGTGCCATTAGCCCTCGCTACGGCACTGGTCAGCACAAATGATTCCTACCTGCAAAGAAGTGAGGAAAAGACCAGAGTCCAAGAGAGTTCATGGCTTTGCACTATACTACATGGTGTCTGGAACAAACGGGACGCCTAACATTTTTCCAAATAAGCCGAAAACAAATGTAGTATTACTTAAAAAAAAATATTAGTATTGTTGACAGGTGTTACTGCAAGATGCTGTGAAAACTGGATGATCCCTGTTTTCACAATGACATCATTCAGGAAGTGACCATTAAGATCTGTTTTAGCAAAATGGCCTTTAGTGCAGAAGATAAAGTTGAGATTTAAATGTTTGCAAAATAAAAAGTATATCAGCAAATGATGCAAAACATTTGCTAATATATATAGTGGAATTAGAAAAGGTACAGAGAAGGGCGACAAAGGTGATAAATGGGATGGGACGACTGCCCTATGAGGAAAGGCTGAAGCGCCTAGGGCTCGTCAGCATGGCTTTGTAAGTATAAGTCGTTGATGAGGCCCCACCTGGAGTATTGTGTTCAGTTTTGGAGGCCGTATCTTGCTAAGGATGTAAAAAGAATCGAAGCAGTGCAAAGAAAAGCTACGAGAATGGTATGGGATTTGCGTTACAAGACGTATGAGGAGAGACTTGCTGACCTGAACATGTATACCCTGGAGGAAAGGAGACACGGGTGATTATGATACAGACGTTCCAATATTTGAAAGGTATTAATCCGCAAACGAACCTTTTCCGGAGATACGAAGGCGGTAGAACGAGAGGACATGAAATGAGATTGAAGGGGGGCAGACTCAAGAAAAATGTTAGGAAGTATTTTTTCACGGAGAGAGTAGTGGATGCTTGGAATGCCCTCCCGTGGGAGGTGGTGGAAATGAAAACAGTAACGGAATTCAAACATGCGTGGGATAAGCATAAAGGAATCCTGTGCAGAAGGAATGGATCCTCAGGAGCTTAGTCAAGATCGGGAGGCGGGGCTGGTGGTTGGGAGGTGGGGATAGTGCTGGGCAGACTTGTACGGTCTGTGCCAGAGCCGGTGGTTGGAAGCGGGACTGGTGGTTGGGAGGCGGGGATAGTGCTGGGCAGACTTGTACGGTCTGTGCCAGAGCCGGTGGTTGGGAGGCGAGGATAGAGCTGGGCAGACTTATACGGTCTGTGCCAGAGCCAGTGGTGGGAAGCGGGACTGGTGGTTGGGAGGCGGGGATAGTGCTGGGCAGACTTGTACGGTCTGTGCCAGAGGCGGTGGTTGGGAGGCGGGGCTGATGGTTGGGAAGCGGGGATAGTGCTGGGCAGACTTATATGGTCTGTGCCCTGAAGAACACAGGTACAAATCAAGGTAGGGTATACACAAAAAGTAGCACATATGAGTTATCTTGTTGGGCAGACTGGATGGACCGTGCAGGTCTTTTTCTGCCGTCATCTACTATGTTACTATGTAAACAGGGGAGGTAAATGTTTTAAAACAGTTGGAAAGTATGAAACTTTGTAAGGGGTTTTGTTTTTTCCAAACATTATATAGATAAGGACCCTAAACCTGTCTATCATAATCTATATATTTAGTATGAATAGAGTAGATTTCTGTTTATCCAGGTCTCAAAGAAGTTTTGTGGTCTCTGGAAAACTCTAAAATACATAATCGTGACATAAAAAAAAAAAACTTCTTTCTGTAATAGTCTGCTCTGGTTGCTGTGTTCCTGAAGTTGAATGCCCAGAAATAAAAGTCAATAAACAAAAAAAACAAAAAAAGTTTAAGAAAGGAACCTCTTTCTGCTACTTTATTACTACTCCTCTTCCTCTTCCTCTCGACCTTACACAATCACTGTAATCTATGATTCAGGAACCATCATCCTCTGCCTTGATCTGCCCAATTTGTTTGGACTTGATGAACAGAATGTAGCACTTACAACTGAGTTAAGAAATGTACTCAGTCTCTGTTCTGACTTGGTTTTACAGCCTGCCTCACTGACACAGACTACTCAGTAATTTCTGTGGCTTCTTTTGGATTTGTATTAGGTAAATGAGACTTTTATTAGAGGTTCTAAGATCTAAGATACACAATTATTTATAATCTTACTGCATGGCCATGCCTTTTTTAGGGGCTTTTTACCTGCTGCAGTAAAAAGGGCCCTGGCACGTGGCAAAAACAGCTACCGCAGGGCTCTTTTTACTGCAACTTGGTAAAAGGACCCACTAGTTAGGACCCAGGATCATGCATGCTAAGTGCAAATTCTATATCAGCAACTGCTTGTGCAATTGACACTATAGAATACTAGTGCAAGTGTGCATTTATGTGCCTAACTTTAGACACAAACATTTACGCTAGTTCAATGGCTGCTGTAAATGCTCGCAGCTAACTATAGGCAGTTAGGTGCAGAAATGCTAGAATTCTATAACATGTGCACATAACTTCTAGACACACCCCTTACCAACTGATGCCCCTCCCAGGTCCACACCCCTTTACAGTTGTGTGCTATGGATTTTGTGCATGCATTTTACGGAATCCTAAGAACAGTTATGCACATAATTGCTAATTAGCGTCAATTATTTACTTATTTATTATAATTTATTTACCACCTTTTAAAAAAAAAATCACCCATCGCAGTGGCATAGCGAGGGCGGCTGCCACCCGGGGCGGTTTGCTGCTGCGCACCCCCTCCCAGGTGCAGCATGACACCCCCCCTCGATGCATCAACCCCCCCTCGGCGCATCACCCAAGACCCCCCCCCCCCGAGTGCATTCTTGCCTGCCGTGTGCATGCCGCTGGAGGGGGGGGGGGGGTGTCGGTTCTGCTAGTTCCCTGCTCCCTGTGGCCCCGGAACAGGAAGCCGCATTGAGCCTGCCATGAGTGGGAAAGCGCGGGGTACAAATGTAACAAAAAAAAAAAAAGTAACCTGTTCCAGGGCAGAGGGAGCAGGGAACCAGCGGAGCCGACAACCCCCCCCCCCCCCCCCCCCCAGCGGCATGCACCCAGGGCGGACCGCCCCCAACGCCTCGCCCTTGCTACGCCACTGCACCCATGGCAGTGTAATTAGCACAATTAACACCAATTTAAGCCAATAATTGTTTATGCCAATTAGCAGCTAAGTATTAAATTATGTGTGTCAGGGTAGGCATTCTATAACCGTGTGTGCAATTTTGAACCTTAAGCATAACATTGGGCCCACAAGTTTATAAAATTAGAGGGAAAGAGGACAGTTCTATAAGTGGACCTATATTTATGTACCTATGTGGCCCCCTATAAGCAGATGCCTCATTTCCTTTACAATAAAATACATGCCTTTAATTTAGGCCCAAGGACTTATACCTCACTCCAAACCTCAAGCTACTCACCCAAAAATCAGGAGGAGGACAGGCAGCGTGACAGTTCCCAGCATCCAGCCTCAGTTGCATAGTTTGATTGGCAGCAGGCTCCAAGGATCTGCAGCGAGAAGCTAGGGAGCTCCCGCCTCTACTAACTCCTCTTATTATCAGAAGGAAGGGATCCTCAGGAGCTTAGCGGAGATTGGATGGCAGAGGCGGGGCTGGTGGTTGGGAGGCGGGGCTAGTGCTGGGCAGACTTATATGGTCGGTGCCCTGAAAAAGACAGATACAAATCAAGGTAAGGTATATACAAAAAGTAGCACATATGAGTTAATCTTGTTGGGCAGACTGGATGGACCATGCAGGTCTTTTTCTGCCGTCATCTACTATGTTACTATCAAGCTCATTTTCAAAGCACTTAGCCTCCCAAAGTTCCATAGAAACCTATGGAACTTAGCCTCCCAAAGTGCTTTGAAAATATGCCTCTACGTATACCAGCTGCAGAGCCACAGATGTATCTTTTCTTCATTTTGGGTTAAAACTAAGACTTACCTGCAGCAGACCGTTGACTTTCTAACTGATGGCTCTTCATTTCCTCTCCTTGCCAAAAGTGCAAATGGAAAAGAACAGACCATCCTCATGCTGAAGGTCTAATAATTACATTTATGTATGACACCATCAGTGCACACAGCATGGCACTAGGCTTATTTAGACAGCACCCCTGGTGTACACAGTGCAACACAGAATAATGCCAGGAAATTGTCTTTTTAATGTGGGAACTAAATGTGACATCGCTCTTATTAGCTTAAGATCACCTCACTGTCGCTTCTGTTAAATAGAAACAAGTGTACCAAACCATATGGAAGAAATACCAATCAGACTCCCAGCCTTAGTTCCTGGGGTCTGTCCTTAATCATCAGTGCCCTGGGTCAGAGCAGCACCTGGTCCAGTGGATAAGTCAACCCTGTTTCCAAACTGAATACCCTAAGAAAAGCAAAATGACAAACCCTGCTTGCAGTGGGGTAAAGCTGGTCTGGATCAATCCTATCAGTCAAATCTGAGCCATTTGGCAACCAGAGGGTCAATACTGAAAGAGGGTTCAGCCCACAGACGAGGCTTCTGCCCAGTTAAACCCTCACTGAGCTGGCTGGCCACTGATATTGAACAGCACTTATCTGGGTAGCAGTGGTGTACCAAGGGTAGAGCGGTGGGGGGCAAAACGCCTCGGGTGCATGCTGCAAGACGGTGCAGGGAGCAGCCGCGCAGCTGTCGGCTCCGCTGGTTTCCTGCTACCTCTGACGTTACTTCCTGTTTCCGTGCAGGGAAACGATGGAGCCAACATCCGTGTGATTGCTCCCTGCACTCCAAGGAGGTGATGCACCGGGGGTGGGGGGGGGGGGGGTGGAGGTGATGCACCGGGGGGTTGAGGTAATGCTCCGGGGTAGGGTGGAAGTGATGTTCCTGGGGGGTGGAGGTGATGCACTGGGGGTGTGTGCAGCAGTAGTCCACCCCGGGTGGCAGCTGGCTCCACTGCATGCATAGATTTGCGGTTCAGATTAGCTAAAGGAAATCAGTGGGACATTCAGAACTACAACTCCATGCATGCACTGTTCCAAATCCAGGACTGGATTGTCCTGTTTCACTGACTTGGAGTGAGCTGGCAACCTGCCTGAATCAGGGGTCCTTTTACTAAGCTGCGGGAAAGAGGGCTCTACGGTAGCAGTGGGGGCCATTTTTCCCATGTGCCAGGGCCCTTTTTACCATAGCGGGTAAAATGCCCACAAAAAGTGGCCATATGGTAAGATAACCCTTACTCCGTGGCTATGTAACAGGGAGCACTTACCGCCACCCATTGAGATGGTGGTAAGGGCTCCCACAGTAACCCAGTGGTAATCGGGCAGCACGCGGTGATGCCCGATTACCGCTGGGTTAGTACCACAGAAAAAAATTTTTTCTGTACTGGAGCGCTGGAAATAGCGCACGCTCCAACCGGAACTACCGCTGGCAGCCATGTTGGGCCAACAGTAGTTCCGGATTACTGAGCGGTAATTTAATATGATTTAATTAATTTACTGACAAACAATATAAGGACACGATTTGACCCCGACATTGATATTGCACCTCTGAATCAGCACAATATGCTGACCATCTGCAACACTGCCATCGACCCCATTAGTGAACAACATTTTACATGCTCAATCTTGACCTCTCACACTTAGAGATGCCAAGTTACCCAGTTCAAGGCTAGACACCTTTTTGTCAGTCCTAGTTTTAAACGTACAACCTAAAATAGTTTGGGATTTGTAGTGCCTGATCTTACCCATTGAAATCAGTGCTGCCAGTCCCATAATGCACCAGGATGGGATGGTCAGAAATCCAGGACTGCCCAAAATCTCCAGCCTGGACCTACTGCCTGCGTTCTGCAGATCTGCTCAATAACCCGGGTTCTGGAGGTGGACCTGGTATGGAGGCCTAGCTTTCTCAATGTGTGGGCACTGCAAGGTGCATGGAAGGTTCTAGATCAAGGGTGCCAACCACAGTCCTCAAGGGTCACAACTTAGTTGGGTCTTCAAGATTTCCACGATGAATATGCATGAGATTGATTTCCATGCACTGCATCCATTGTATGCAACTTGATCTCATGCATATTCATTGTGGAAATCATGAAACCCCGATTGTGTTGTTGCCCTCAAGGACCATGGTTGCCCACCTCTGTTCTAGGTAGAAGAGAAAGTGGCAATCTACTACCTTCAGAAATGACTAAATGAATGGTACTATTAATATAGGCCAAATCCTGACATCAAGACAAGTTATGAACATGACAATTTTGAGTGAGTAATATTGGCAACTGAAAGATTTTATGGGTCTGCTTTGCTTCCCTTGTGGTGTGGAATGAGAGAAGTACATCTGTCCAGGGTTTAGAAATACTCTGAAGTACCAGTACCTTGAGTTGTCCCCATCTTTTCAGACTGTGCCGCTCATCACTCTGACCTGAGGCTTCAGGATCTTCTCGCACTGAAAGTGAGGATTGTGAATATTGAAAGCTTTATGAGGAGGGTGAGGGTTGAGTGTTCCTGGATGATCTCTACTACATAAAGCATATGGAGAGACTTAAGGATCTGAATATGTATGTTTTGGGAGAAAGGAGGGAGAAGAGAGATATCCTAGAGATATTTAACATAGAGATATTTAATTTCCGAAAACTCCTGAAAACTTATCTCTTCGACAAAATATATCATAAAGAAAAACACGCGTAACTCTACTTTCTTAAGTTACCCAGGAATGTTCTTTACTGTCTTCTGCTTCACACTATCATGCACCTAATGTCTATGGCTTTAACACTATTATGTATTTTACCATCATGTAGCCAAAACTTCTGCTAAAACAAATGCATACTCTTTTCTATTTCTAATATTATGTATTTCACCATCATGTACCCAAAACTCGCTGTAAAACCAAATGTACATTCTCTTCTATTTCCAGTATCCACGATGAATTGTAAGCCACATTGAGCCTGCAAAAAGGTGGGATAATGTGGGATACAAATGTAATAATAATAATAACTACATCCATGGCTTAAATGTACAGGAGGCAAGTCTCATTCAACTGAAAGGAAGCTCTGGAATGAGGGGACATCAGATGATGGTGAAAGGGGACAGACTCAAGAGTAACCTGAGGAAATACTTCTTCACGGAAAGGGTAGTGCATGTATGGATGGCCTCCCAATTGAGGTGGTGGAGACAGTTTCTGATTTCAAGAAAGTTTGGGACAAGAACATAGGATCTCTAAGGGAGAAGAAGGGATAGTAGATGGCATGGATGGGCAGCCTGGATAGACCACATGGTCATCATTTTTTATGCCTCTCTGTTTCCCTCGTGTGAGACATTTTGTATTAAGTTCCAGCAAGCTTCCTCTCATAAGGAAGGTCCTGGTTTTATCCAGTTGTGTCCTAAGTCTTGAGATCAGTAGAGAATCCACAAATGTGGAGAACTCAACAGAGTCCCACGGATAATCACAATACAACAAGGCAGTGGGTAAAGAACCATGAGCCCCAGAGTGAAATTGAACCAAATTTTATTAATCAATATATTGACTCGACACAACGTTGTGTTTCGGCCGAAAGGCCTACATCAGGAGTCTAAATACTGGAGTAGAGAATAATAGCAATGATCCAGAATGAAGCTATGCTGGAAAATGCAGTCTGTATTGCAGTGGTCTTGAAAAAGACCTTTGTTCAAAAATGTTAGCCGGATCACTCACGTGAGCGTCTTGGCTGTGCAATTGAAGAAACCTTGAGATGTAATGGGGGTAAATCCAGGACCAACTCATCCATCCCTTGTGGTATGGAGGTCATGAGCAACCTCCTATGCAGAGATGCCAAGTTACCCAGGTCCAGGCTGGAGGTTTTGGGACAGTCCTGGATTTCTGCCACTCCATCCTAGTGCATTATCGGACTTGCAGCAGTAATTTTAATAAGTGCGATCAAGCACTATAAATCCTACACTGCTTTAGGATGTTAAGTTCAAAACAAAGGACTGGCCAAAAAGTCTCCAGCCAGTCTGGAACTGAGTAACTTAGCATCTATGTCAGATCTCTGTTTTCTCTTTAATATATAGACTCTCTCTTCCTTTTTGAGGGGGAGGGGATGGGGACAATAGGAAATCCTTGGGGATGATATTTGGAAAAACGCGATTCGAAAGCACCAAACCCCTCTGAGAAAAACTGCACTGGCTCCCAATCAAAGAATGTATTGCTTTCAAAATCTGTACCCTGGTTTATAAAATTATCTATGGCGAAGCCCCAGGATACATGACAGACCTCACAACCAGAAACGCAACAGGATCAACACGAACATAACTAAATCTCCACTACCCAAACTGCAAAAGACTCAAATACAAATCAGTTAACGCATCCAGCTTTTCCTACATAAGCACACAACTATGGAACGCATTACCAAACGCCGTGAAAACAACATATGACCACCTACACTTCCGGAAATCACTAAAAACTAACCTGTTCAAAAAGGCATACCCTACCGACCCAACTTAAATGCCTGAACCCTGCAACACAATCAAAACCAAAGAGCGTAATGGACTTAACACATCTCTTCCACTCTACGATTCCCTATTGTGTCTGTTACACATGAACCTTATTCTACCACTACATCACTTTGTAATTGTTCATACCGGAATTGGCGATTGCCTTTACGGTACTATGTAAGCCACACTGAGCCTGCAAACAGGTGGGAAAATGTGGGATACAAATGTAACTAATAAACAAATAGTTTGAAATGATGGACTATGAGAACATTATGAACTTTGATATTTAAGAAAACAATGTTAATAATAATATGGTTTTCTTACATATTTAACAAAGAAATGCCTATTGTTTCGTGTTAAATTTTAACAAGTTTATATATAAATTTGCAAGATCTTTTAAATGCGGGCTGGGTATGAGGATGGGAAGGAAAACTGTGGAACCGATTGTAAGCTCTCTGAGCAGGGACTGTCTTTCTTCTATGTTTGTGCAGCGCTGCGTATGCCTTGTAGCGCTATAGAAATGCTAAATAGTAGTAGTAGTAGTAGTAAGCACTATGATGGGGATGGGTTGTGGTTCAGGACCAGATGCATACCTCTAATCAGAAAGTTCCTATTTTGTACCATTTCCTTGTTCAAGTTCCTCACAAGAGCAGTCCAGGGCCTCTCCCTTGACATCTCTGTGTTTGCTGGCATGCAAAGAGCTTGGAAATGTGCAGTCCTTAGAAGGGGTGACCTTGTCCTTTGCGTTCTTCCCAGTGTCTTCCTGTCCTCGTTAGTGACTGATGATATCCATTGCAAAAGTGATGATGGAAAAACAGAGACCGAGAATAACAGGCAGTTGGCTTGCAGCAGGGCAGGGAGATAGAAGAGGTCTTCGGCAGTGTCATGCCCACACAGGGCATTACTTAGAATGCCTGACAGTCATTAAGTAGGTACTGTGTAGAAAGACTAATGCATTCTCCAGGTTTAGCAATGAAGCTTGTTAGTGCTATTGGGGAAACAAATTCCTGTGCGCAGTAAGATAGAAACCATGGGATGGAAGAATAATATAATTACGACATCACTACTTGCTTCTGATTTGGCTTACCTGCCCATACAAGTTTATGTTGAAGATAAATGTTTACTCCTACAGTTCCATAACAGCATAACATAAGAATTACCCTATTGGGGCAGCCTGATGGCCCATCTAACTCAGTATCCTGCTTCCAACAGTAGCCAATCCAGGTTACAAGTACCTGGGAGAGTCGCAACGAGTAGAAAGATTCCAGAACCCCAAGGAGTAGCAAAGATTCCAGAATCCCAAGGAGTAGCAAAGATTCCATGCTACCGACCCCAGGGATGAGTGGCTTTCCCCAGGTCTACGTGAATAGCAGTTTTTGGACTGCTTTTACCACATTCTCCAGCAACTCATTCCAACGCTTAATTATGTGTTGCACGAAAAAAAAACATTTCTCTGACTTGTTTTAAATGCACTGTTTAGTAACAGCACAGCATGTCCCCAAGTCTTTGTATTTTTTGGAAGATTAAACACCTCGTGCACATTTAGCTGTTCCACTCCACTCAAGATTTTATAGACCTCTATTTCCCGTCAGTCATCTCTTCTGCAAGCTGAAGAACCCCACGCTCTTTAGCCTTTCTTCATATGAAAGTCATCTATCCACTTTACCATTTTTGTCACCCTTTTCTGTACTTTTTTCTAGTTCCACTGTATCTTTTTCAAGATGTGGCAAGCAGAATGGCACACAGTATTCAAAATGCAGTTACAACACTTGGGTGACACAGAGGCACTATGTCATTCTTTGTTTTATTCTCTATTCCTTTCCTAAGAATTCCTAAATGGTATCCTTGGCAACTGCTGCTTTTGTGCCCTTTCCCTTCTGGGGAGATGTCCTCTCAGACATGCAAACCAACTCATCCCCTGGCACAGTGCCTCGAGCACTCATCTTTCTTGCCCACTCTCAGTCAGTCCTGCCCAGATTTGGCAAGGGCATTCCTATGCTTTATTGCTCATCCTGTATCATCATGTAAGAAAAAACAGGCTTAGGAAGCCAACATTCCCATCGAAACACCCCTAATACACCCATGCCCCTCCCCCATTAACACATGCCCTCCCCCATTAACACCCTCTTTGCATTTGTGAGAGAAGTTAGGTGCATTCCGGCCAGGTGGTTAAATAGCGCTTAGCCGGCAAAGCGCTAATATTCAGTGCAAGATAGCGGGTGATCACCGCTGAATATTAGCACTTAGCAACTAACCAGCTATATTGCGTGATATAACGATTCAGCCGCAAACATTCAGCACTTCGCCAGCTAAGTTTAGCAGCCAAATGGGACTGCCTAAATAGAAATCCTATCTTTGGCTGCTATAAACTTAACCGGCCAGTGCTGAACATTAACTTGGCCAGTTAACTGTAAGCCAGCCAAGCCCCCCAGCATTGAATGTCCAGGCTCAGCACCAATCGTGGCTTCTGTGGGCTGAATAACAGCCAGATTGTTTATAGAATAGGGACGTGTCTGTTACCTACACAATGGCAAATTAGCACCAATTAGTGCTTATTAATGCAAATTATTATTGGTATTTATTGCCAATTAGTTAATTATGCTATGTGCACAACTATTCTATAAGGGGCCCTTTTATTAAGCTGCAGTAAAAAGTGGCCTGCGGCAGTTTGGATACATGAAATTGGCGCAACGCTGGACCATTTGTTACTACTACTACTATTTAGCATTTCTATAGCGCTACAAGGCGTACGCAGCGCTGCACAAACATAGAAGAAAGACAGTCCCTGCTCAAAGAGCTTACAATCTAATAGACAAAAAATAAAGTAAGCAAATCAAATCAATTAATGTGTTTTTTTTACTGCAGCTGAGAAAAATATTTTTAAAATGTGGCAGTAAACGGCCGTGCACTAAAAGCAAAAGTAGCCCGTGGCTATTTACTGCCTGAGCCCTTATCACCACTCATGGCAAGGAAGGGCTCATGCGCTACTCATGCGGTAATCAGGTAACCCACGCCAATGTGGCCGTGCTGCCGATTACCGGCAGGAATGCCCCCCCCCCCCGAGGTAGAAAATAGAAAAATATTTTCTACCACGGGAAACAGCGTGCACAAACTTCAAAATTACTGCCGGGCACCCACACTACCCTGGCCGTAGTGTCAATTTGGCACGCACTACACAAGCGTTAGCCCTACCATGGCTTAGTAAAAGGGCCCCTAACTTTGAGCACCATTTATAGTATCGGGGTTCCCTATATGAATGCAATAGGCAAACCAAAAATTATCGGCTAATTGTTCTTAGTTACGGTCTATCTAGGCAGAGCAGATTGTCAGGCTTAGCACAATAAATCTTCATGAGAAATAACTGCATACAGTTAGTCCCAGGGCAGCTTGTTTCCTTTAGTTACCCTGAAAACCAGATCTGAGGAGCACTCGCATTGTACTTCACTTATAAGCTCTTGCCAGTAGGAACTTGTAATAACTGAAAAGGGACCCTTGCACACTCAGCTACCCAAAACAAAACCAAAAAGTGGAAAAAGCCAATCAAAATAGTCCAGGATGACCAAAGTTTATTCTTAAAAAAAAAAAATGCTAATAAAACAACCCAACATGGGCCGTGTTTCGACAAACACAGTCTTCATCTGGGGAGTCTTTCAAATCAGCAAACAGTATGTAGTCATATTGGAAATGCCAATACAGCAGTCTTCTTTGATCAAGTTGGTCCTTTCCCAGCAGGGTGGATCACTATTGATGAAAATGGAAGCATTCCAACACGCTATGGGCCTCTTAAGAGGTGCAGGTACTAAGGCCTGGAATCTGAAGAGATGGAATCTAGTTTGGTTTCTAAAAACTAACCATAAAACATACCAATGTCATCTTTCCCATGAGATAAAGGCCTCAGTGGTTATCTTTCCTGGTAGTCACAAACACAATTTCGAATTTTATCATGAAAAGCAAGGAAATGGGGAATGGGCCGAGTGGAAATGTGTTCAGGTAGTGCATGAACAGTCTCTGGGTGCTGAATTTCCACCATGGTCATTCCCGCATTCTGAACATTGCTCACTTGTGGGCTTGCTCGAGTAAAATGCCCACATTGATCAGTTCCAGCATGCTGTGGCCAGCTCGTGTAAGCACTGCCTACATTAACATTATTCTTTTCCAATGCTAACTGTTCTAAGAACAATTAAACAAAATTCTAATGGCCCTTATAAAATTAGCATTTAGGACTGAAGCTCGTTTGCTTTAATTGGGCTTATGATTAAATATTACGGCGGGAAGTTATTCAGCTGAAGGGGCTATCTGAAGCCAATTGCCTCTTGTTATTTTAGTTAGCTGTTTTGGAGAATCAGTGTAGGGTACATTACTGATCACTGTTTCTGACGTCCACTCCATTCAGGACTTTCTTCTGAAAATAAACGTGCCTCTGTTTTTTTCTGTCAGTTTCCTTGTTTTTTTTTTTTTTTTTGATGAACCATCTGTGGCTTTAAATGAATTAGTCACCCACTCCATCATAATAATAGAAAACGGTCTCGATCATTGGAGTGACTCATTTCACAAATGGTTGAAGAAGTCATATTTGATCAGACTGTCCAAAAGCTAAAAAAAAAAAAAAAATAGGGCTGGAAAGTGGCAGCTGAACAAGGAGAACAAACTAATTCTGGGACTGGAGATCAAAAACAGGACAGTGAGAAGGGAGCGATGTCAAAACAGCAGCAGCCAAAGCCTGGAGAACCTTCCGCTTGTAGCATCCTCAATAACACCAGGAGGAGGATGCAGTTACCTTGCATTAGAGCCATGTGCAGAAGGTTTCATAATGCAAGTATAACACAAAAATGTGCTTTCTAACACCATAAGCAAATAACATACAAATAGGGGAAAGTGAATGTATATGAACACAGGGGATCACCTAAGATGCATCCACATGTGGGTCTGTGCTAGTTGCAACTGTCTTGAACACAAAAAATTACATCAACATTTTTTGGATTGTATGTGCATGCATCTGTGCATACATTGTTTTCCTATACCACCTGACACAATCAATGGTACTAAGCCACGTAGACTACTGCAATAGAATTTATGCGGGATGCAAAGAGCAAATCCTAATGAAACTTCAGACCACTCAGAACACGGCAACCAGGCTTATATTTGGAAAAACGCGATTTGAAAGCGCAAAACCGCTCCGCGAGAAACTACACTGGCTCCCAATCAAAGAACGCATTACTTTTAAAATCTGCACCCTAGTTCACAAAGTTACCTATGGTGAAGCCCCTGGATACATGACAGACTTCATCGACTTACCAACGAGAAACACATCCGAATCAACACGAACATGCCTAAACCTACACTACCCGAGCTGCAAAGGACTTAAATACAAAATCAATTTACGCATCCAGTTTTTCCTACATACGCACTCAACTGTGGAACGCATTACCAAAAACCGTGAAAACGATGTATGACCACCTAAACTTCAGGAAATCACTAAAAACTCATCTGTTTAATAAGGAATACACTACTGATCCGACTTAAATAACAGGATCCCTGCCAACACAACAAAACTAAAATTACGTAATAGACATAACACTACCCTCCCGCTGTACGATTCCCTAATGTGGCTATGCCACATGAACGTCATCATACCACAATATCACTTTGTACTTGTTCACACCGGAGTCGGCAAATGCCTCTCTGATACTATGTAAGCCACATTGAGCCTGCAAATAGGTGGGAAAATGTGGGATACAAATGTAACAAATAAATAAATAAATAAATAAATGTAAATAAGATTCCAGCACATGCAATTCCAAGGACTGCCACTAACCATTTCTCAACAAACTAGCACTTTACTCTTTGTTTAGCAAGGTATTCTAAACATACACAGAAAGGGTGGTGGATGCCTGGAATGCCCTCCTGCGAGAGGTTGCGACGACAGAAATGGTGACGATAAACAGAGAAACATGATATAGAAAAAGGATGGAATTCCAATTAAAGCAAAACTTAAATGGTCTGTGCCAGAGCCGGTGGCAGGAGGCGGGGCTGGTGGTTGGGAGGCGGGGATAGTGCTGGGCAGACTTATACGGTCTGTGCCAGAGCCGGTGGTTGGGAGGCGGGGCTGGTGGTTGGGAGGCGAGGATAGTGCTGGGCAGACTTATACGGTCTGTGCCAGAGCCGGTGGTTGGGAGGCGGGGCTGGTGGTTGGGAGGCGGGGATAGTGCTGGGCAGACTTATACGGTCTGTGCCCTGAACAGCACAGGTACAAATCAAAGTAGGGTATACACAAAAAGTAGCAAATATGAGTTATCTTGTTGGGTAGACTGGATGGACCGTGCAGGTCTTTTTCTGCCGTCATCTACTATGTTACTATGTATGTTAAATGGCCTGATTACTGGAGTGAGTTTTGATAACAGCTTTAGAGGATGGGAAGTATGACCAATGCAGGGCAGACTTTAACAGGCTGAAGTGGACTTTGATAGCAAATCAAGTAGTTGAGATGTAGGGCTGATGCCTAGCAGACTTCAACAGTCTGTGCCCCAAAATTGGCAGGGAGATTAAGTATTCCAGTATTTAATAATTAAGAATTGGTACCTGTATAGAGTGCCAGACCAACTCTGGTCACCTTGATAGGAAGACTGGATGTACTGTGCAGGTCTTTATCTGCTGACGTTTACTGTGTTACTTATATTACCTCCCTTCAGCAGTCCTTTTTATTTTTTTTTTTAACCCATGCTCTTCATGGAAGCCAGAAAACAGGCACAAAATCCTCACATTACCACAAAACAAGTTAACCTTTTATTCTTCTTCACATCTTGCATTAAAGTCCCAGCCTTCTTGTCTTCACCCAACATCTCAATCCTGAAATCTCACCACACTCATACCTTTAATCACAGAAAATGTATACCATATGTTTTTTGTTATTATATATTGTCCTCAGACCCTCTAGTTTCCCGTTGTTTTCCTTCCAATGTTTCAATGTTCTTTTCCATTGATATATTCCGTAACGATACTTTGATTTTGTCTCGTATAACTCTTCACAATGTAATCCATAACCGAATTGTAACAAACTGTATTTCCATCATTCATAATGTATTGTAAGCCACACTGAGCCCGCAAAAAGGTGGGAAAATGTGGGATACAAATGCAATAAATAAATAAAGAAAGAAATCTCTGCATCTGCACAGAATAGCTAATACCTGAGACCTGTGCATATGTGTTTATTTGTGTCATAAAAAGCCACGGTGGCTGATTTACAGCTTGAAAAGGATTAGAAAGGTAGCTAAGGCTTTTTTGTTTGAGTAAACTTAGAGGCTTGTTTTATGATGTTCCTATTGGTGTATATTGCTGTTGGGTGTTGCTTGTTTTAATTTATATGTGTTTGGGGCTATTGGTTTATTTCCCATATTTTTTATTGTACAACAACACCTAGGAATGTTGATATGCAGCAGATGGAGAAATTAGGTCTTACCTGATCATTTTCTTTCCATTAGTCCTTCCCACTATTCTAGAACCGGTGGGATAATTGTGTCTCGCAATCAGCAGGTGGAGACAGAAAACGGAAAACTGAGACAAGACAGTCTGAGGAGTGAAAAGAGAGATGCATGTGAGTCCCTTTCACTTTATTACCTATGACTGTTGGTTGAAACCTTACAGGCTTGAGTTAGGGGCCCTTTTCCTAAACCACATTAAGTGCTAAAGCCTAACATAGGACAAAGTAAAGCATTTTAGATTAGTCTTGCCATTTGGGCGTAGTAACTGCTTAATATTTATATTTTGGAGGGGTGGAAAATGGACATGGAAGCATTATTCAGCTAGCATGCGCTAACTGAATAACACTGACAACACAAGTCTTCAGCACATGCTAAATAGTGCATGGCCAGAAAAACAAACAACTGAAAACATCAAATTTAAGGCCATGGCAGAAATGGGCTTAACGTGCAGGAAAGTCCTCCATTAGGATGCGCTAAGCCCATTCACCAGCGAAGCTTAGTAAAAGGGCACCTTAATTAGCTTCTAATATCAAAAAGACTGGCAAATCTGCATAATGCCACATCCTCAAAAAGGCTTATAATGTCTGGTCCTTGTCAGCTGATAGATGCAGTTCACAAGTTTCAAACTGTGCTAATTCCAATCCATTTTATGTCTACTACACCGTGCCCTCAATATGTCCACATTTTACAGTGACCCTTCATCAAAACCACAATCTACTGCCAGAATCAAAGAAATGAAGATAAATATCACATCACTGTGACCATAGAATTGAGCTATGAGTTTAGAGATCTTTCGGGACCAATTTCTGCTCTGCAGTCAACCCCTGTGAACTGTTAGTCTGTAAACCACTTTATTGCAGTTCCTGTAAAGAGGAATACAGAAAACACCAACAAAAGTATACAGACGAGGGCTTCCCTTCTCTCACCTTCACTAACTTGAGGAGTCGGTTAACATCTCCCTTGGCTAACGGTGCTTAAAGATTCAGCCACAGCAGCAAAACTTTATGAAAGCCAAAAGAAATGTCAGTTTTGAACTGTTTTAATTCATGGTGCCAGCTAAGTGCATATAAATGAAAACTTTCTTTTCAATAATCTAGTTTAACCATATGAAATGCTTCTGTGATTGGACCATGAGCTAGATCCCTGGAGGTTTTTATCATAATTTCCTACCCACTGGGCTGATAAGAGTCAGTCGTCGAGATATGGGTGCACCTGTATGCCTTTCCCTCCGAAGACAGGCCACCACCACCATCACCAACTTGGAGAAGGTTCTGGGAGCCATAGCTAACCCGAAAGGAAAGGCCTCGAATTGAAAATGCTGACCCAGAATGGCAAACCACAGATAACACTGATGAGGCGGCCTAATGGGAATATGCAAATAAGCCTCCTTGAGATCCAGAACCGTGAGAAACTCCCCCACCTCAACTGTGGCAAGCACCGACCACAGGGTCTCCATGTGAAAATGCCAGATGTAGAGAAACCGGTTGACTTTGAGATCCAAAACCGGACAGGAGCCCCCCTTTTTGGGGACCACGAAGTAATGGAATAATAGCCCTGACCAAGTTCAAAGCAAGACACCAAGACCACCGTCCCCCCCCCCCCCAACATTAGCAGGGATTGAAGAGTGGACTGCAACACTAACATTTTAGCCGAAGCGGCACATGGGGACTCCAAGAAAAAAAACTGGCAACAGAAGAAAACCCTAATCTGTAGCCTTCTCTGATAATCTCGAGAACCCACAGATCTGTGAGAATAGTGCCCACTCCTTGTAAAAGAGGGACAGTTGTCCCCCGATCTTGAAGAGTGGACTGGCTTCCCATCATTGTGACTGCCTGGGAGTGGCCGGAGGCCATGCAGGTTGGGCTGGACCCCTCTTGTCAGAATGAAAGGATTGCCTCTGGTGGAATCTAGACCTGGGGAAGGAAGAAGTTAAAGAAGCGGGGCGATCCAGGTGATATCGTCAAGTATTCTTCAGATGGGACTGTGATGGACCCAACAGAAAAGACTGTATCCTATCCTCCAGCAAGCGCTGGGACTTAAGAGTCTCCCAGGTCCTTTAACAACTTTTCAGGTCTTGACCAAAGAGGTGCAGGCCCCAGAAGGGTAATTTGGCGAGGCGCTGCTTAGACTCTGCATCCGCAGCCCAATGCCAGAGCAATAACAAGAGTCAGGCTGTAACCACCAAGGACATCTGCTTGGCTGAAGCGCGGACCATGTCATAAAGGGCATCGCAAGATAAGTTAGCCCCGTCTCCAAGCCAGGAAACTCCAGGAAAGCGGAAAATTCAGAATCCACCACCGTGTCTGCTTGTTGCACCCAACTGAAGCAAGCTCGAGTTGCACAAGAACCGCAAACAGCGGCTCGCAGATTTAACACCGAGACCTCATAGCAGAAGCTAAGGAGAAAAAATGACCACAGAAGCACGCAAAGGGTTCCCGCAGGAACACCCACTCTACTCCCTGACATGCCTCCTGCGCTCAAAAATAAAATATATGTCTTAGAGCACAGTTAGCACGTGCTGCTTAGGAACTTGCTGCAGGATGCCCGAGTGTGTTCCATGGTAAGCCCTTTTCAGCTGCAGTAAGCATGCACTAGCACTTACCGCAGCTTAGTAAAAAAAAAAGCCTGAGTGACTACCTGATGTAATGACTCACACAGTAACAAAGAGTGTTAGTGGCAGAAACATGATTTGCACTCTGGCTTCTCTGGTTCTCAGCCTTTTTACCTAATCACTAGGTCACTTTCTTCAATTTACTGGAAAGAGATGAAAGAGGAGGTTAGGGAAAAAATTCCCTCAGAAACCCTCATCCAATTCAGAGAACAGATTCCCACAAGGTGTTTTAGAGAGGACCAGGCTTGAAACGAAAAAAGTAGAGACACGACGTATTTCTTGAAGGGACAAAGATCCAAGCTATTTAGAAGCGCCGAGGTTGTGAAGTAGTTTTAGTGCAACTTGGAGGTAGTGAGGCGCTCAAGAGGTTTTAAGTGCCTGTTGAAAAATAATGCTTGCTGAGCTCTGCTACTCTCAAGGGCTAATATGAGAAATCAGAAACAGCACACTGTGGCTGAAAACTGTGGGCGGAGTGGGTATCAGTGTGATCTACTATTCATCACTTCAAACTGCTCCATCAATAACTCAAAAACTGTGTCTTAACACATCATTTACCTTCAGTCAATACGCCACTAGAATGGTAAATAATCATGTATCAAGAGGTCTCTTGCCCTCATATATAGATTCTTTCTACTAAGTCTTATTCAGAAACATATAAATTCAAAAATAGAAAGTTTTTGAATGCATATTTCCCTTAACCAGTATACTCAAGCCCCACTACCTTCACACTGAAACTAGCTGAGATAGCCCTTACCCTCAATTATTTTGTGTTTCATAACCATTTTTATCAAAACATCAACCGTAGAGCTAGCCATCGTAGAGTTTGGTCATTTTGATTCAACCGAGTTTGTAGCTTTTCAAAAACAAATCTGTCTCTAGCAAAATGCCACATCAGTAATGGCTTTATCCTGTGGAAGGACTCCGGACAAAACGTTCACAGGGTTTGAGAGTGAAATACACATCACTCTCATTTAAGATTTACATAACAGGGTAATTTAGTGGTTACCAAACCTGGTCCTGGAAGTACCCCAGCCAGTCAGGTTTTTCAGGATACCCACAATGAATAGTCACGAGAGATTTGCATGGAGTGGAGACAGCAATTCAAAACAGAATGATCCAGCTGGATAATTCTTGGAAGAGCTCATTTATTCTCTGCCGATACTGGACATTTTGAGCAAGCACAAATATTCCGTAGTAGATTCTGAACATATGTATTCATTAGATTTTATTAATAGAGCTTTTAAAAGAGCCAATCATAAGCAGTTTTTATTACATATTCCAGGCACTGCGGAAGATAAGATCACATACATTCTTCTGGCTGCACCTGCGAAAGAAATAATAACAGCATAGAGGAAGGTTCTATAGTTATACCATCCATTTCACCAATCGCTAGAGGGAGTAACACCTAGCACACAATAATATTAAGAAACATTTAACACCTGCTAATCCAAGAAACGCTGTCTCACTCAGCATACTTATATCCCAGTAATGTGAATGTGATAGGGAGGATATTGTCCATGTGGCATTTGTGTCCACAAGCCCCTCAGCACAATGAAGTTCTAATTCTTAAGAGCAGCAAAAATCGGAAATTAGATCTTATCAATTTGCCTTTCTTAAATCCCTCCAGACCAGTCCGTATACATGGATATGTGCTCCATGGAGACTGAAGTACTCACTCAATGATGTACAAGTATCCGCTGCAGCTCCTAACAAAGCAAAATGGTAACTTCCTATATACTCAGCAAAGAAGAAACAGACAAATGAACCCTTAGTAAACACTTCCAAGCAGGAGACAGGTAAGAATGAACCGAGTCCCCAACAACTAGAAACTCCCACACACTTCCAGGGCCTCCGACTGCATTACTGGCAGCTTTTATACTTGTCTAGAGGATTCAGGGAAAAAAATTAGTAGGCGAGATCTAATTTCTCTTTCCTCATCATCCCTCCAGACCAGTCCAGATGGGTAAGAAACAGTATTTAATGAGGGCAAGAAAGGCACTACGCTGTCAACACAGACATGCCAAAGGCCACATCCTGTCGATCTTGTACATCCAACCTGTGGTACCACAAAAACAAGGGCAATGACCAAGTGGCTGCCCTCCAAACATCCTGCAGTGACACCAGGCTATGCTCTTCCAAAGATGCCACTTGACTCAGTGGAGTGTGCCCTCAGAACAGGAGACACCAAGCAGCCCTGCACAATATAAGCTAAAGCTACAGGTTCCTTAGTCCAATGAACTACCATTACCTTAGAGGCCGCCTCTCCTTTCCTAAGTACTGAAATGCTGTGGTCTTCTGCAGATAACAATTCAACATCTACTGCACATCTCCTTGTGCCTTCCAAAGATCAGGACTATGACTCATGTGAAATGAGGATACCACCTTAGAATGACGGCAAAAGCCTAATCACCACCGTCTCCTGAATTACTAGGAAGGCTTGCAACTCTGAAATCCTGAACAAATATCCACAAGAAACACCATTTTCAGGATCAAACTTTTCAAGGTAGCTTCCTTAAGTTGTTCAAAAGGTGCCTGCACCAACCCTGAAAGAACCACGATGCGATGGTCTAAATTCTCTGTGGCAGGCACCTCAAACTTACTCCTTAGTTTCATGCCTTCTCCTCCCGTGTCTTCTTGTAGAGTTAACGTATCTTTTGATTTTACAATTGATTGTGTTCTAGTACCTTTTGTTTCCTGTCCAGTTTGTTTTTCTCCCTTAATTTTGTGAAGTATTTAGATTCGCTGTGGACACTGGTTAATTAAATAAAAGTTGATGACGATGATTCCACAGTGCCACCAATGGACATTTGAGGGGTGCCTTGGAAGATTCACATCTAGCTGAGACAGTAATGAGTGACCCTCCATAGGCCTCTATAGCACGGTATGGCTGCGATCTGCACCTTCAAAAAGACAATGGCCACTCCCTTGTCCAAGTATTCTAGAAAAAGTCCAAAATGTCAAAAACAGATGACCAAAAGGACTCATCATGGCACCACACCTCAAATTCACCAAACTCTGACTCAAGTTAAGGATGTCGCTATAATCCTGGACTGCAAAGATGTAGCTATAATTTGCCTGGAATAACCTCTCTTCCAGAACCTCACCCTGTCAACAGCCCAGCTGTAAGAAAAATGAAGTTATGTCTGGCATTTGAACCAGGAGACCCTTGATTCTCGTCAACACTTGTGAATCTCCCACCTTTATCTGCATGAGGTCTCTGTAGCAAGATCTTGTTGGTCTATGATAGGTCAGGTGCCATGGCAGAACACGCACAATTCTTCTCCCTGTGGTCACTGTTGTGTCAATGCATTTACGCCTGCTGATAGACTCTCTTGAAGCTCGAGACGTTAATCATTAGTCTGGGGGAGTTGGAGGCCCCTAGAAAACAATCATGTCTTCCTGGTTGCCCATACCTTACTTTTTACTCTTGCATCCTAAGATCAGGACTTGGTATGAAGGGCAGCATTTTCTGATCATCACCACCTTACTAATGTGGAGAAACTTGTCCAAGCATAAAAAAAAATTGCTTACCAGAAAATCATTGCCTTAAACCACATCAGTGTTGCATTTCAAACAACTTTTAAAAGTAGTTAATGTATGGTTTTCCCCACATCCCTCAACTGACAAGGGTACAATACACTGTATTCTGATCTACAAGCCTGGCAAGATGGTGATACAGATCATCTGTTAATGAGAGGTCAAAAATGGCTCACATTGTTGAACACAGCAGCTGCACTCGGAATGAATTTGAGCGTGTTAGTGTTTAGTGGTAGCACTGGCTTCTGAACTTGTTTAATGACTTCACTGAATATGTCCTCGCTACCCACCATCTTGCCTTTCTAATCAGAAAATGCTGCCCTTCATACCAAATCTTAGGATAGAAGGGAGAAAAGTAAGCAATAGGTAAATCCAGGAAGACACTGTTTTCTCATTCTGATTTTGTATATTATTTTTCGTTTGCAACCTGTAAAGCAGGCAGCTGCTGAAAACACTTGCTGATGGAGAATTCAATAACCAAAGCATGAAGAAACATCACAAGAGGAGCTGGATTTGATTTAAAACGAGTGTCGCACATCAAAAGAGCAAGAGCTGGCTCAAAGCAGTATTCAAAAGCATGCTTTCAGAGTTTTTGTTTTGTGGGTAAAACTCAGCAGAAGGAAATCTACACAAGAGGGGCAAAGTGGACTCTCCCAATACACAATTATTCACCATTCTAGTGGGCTGACTGATGGTAAACAGCAGGTTGGTTGAACAGTAGCTCACGCTGATACTCTCTTCTACCCACTGTTTTCAGCTCCAGTATGATATCTGATTTTCATATTTGCCTACGATAGTAAGAGAGTGAGCTCAATAAACAGCACTTGACATTAAACCTATATATAAATTTGCAAGTGTCCTATTGGTATTTTTGTTTTTATTTTAGACAAAATATTTTTCTAGCTTTTTTTTTTTTGCCACTTTATGGCTCCCAAGGTTCCCACCTAAGATACATGCAAGTCTGCTTACAGGAACTGGATTTCTTTAAAAAAAAAAAAAAACAACAAACTTTTCTTGGCTTACAGGGCTTCATTCACTTTTATTTTTTTGTCCTTCAGTGGGCAACAGATATACTAGACCCATTTAACCATGTCTTAAGAATACAAAGCTGACGGGGATAGAATTTCTAAAGGCATCACCGCATTCAGAAATACATTTGATGGGCCCAGGTGGAAGTGTCGTTCTATGTACTCCACCAACATCTTCCACCCTGCTCACAACCTATCCAAACAGCCAGGCAAGCTCGACTCAGGAGAGAGAACTTGGGGTGTTGGTGTCAGAAGTTATGAAGGTGAAGAAACAATGTGACAAGGCGATGGCTGTGGCCAGGAGGATGCTGGGCTGCATACAGAGGGGTATAACCAGCAGAAGGAGGTATTGATGCCCCTCTACAAGTCATTGGTGAGGTCCCAATTGGAGTATTGTGTTGACTTTTGGAGGCCACATTTTGCTAAAGATGTAAAAAGACTGGAAGTGGTGCAAAGAAAAGCTACAAAAATGGTATGGGATTTGCACTGCAACCCTACAAGGAGAGACTTGCTGACCTGAACATGTATACCTTGGAGGAAAGGAGAAACAGGGGTGATACGATACAGACGTACAAATATTTGAAAGGTATTAATCCGCAAACAAACCTTTTCCGGAGACGGGAAGGTGGTAGAACTAGAGGACATTAATTGAGGTTGAAGGGGGGCAGACTCAGGAGTAACATCAGGAAGTATTTTTTCACGAAAAGGGTGGTAGATATGTGGAATGCGCTCCCCCGGAAGGTGGTGATGAAAATGGTAATGGAATTGAAACATGCGTGGGATAAGCACAAAGGAATCCTGTTTAGAAGGAATGGATCTACGGAATCTTAGCGAAGATTGGGTGACAAAGCCAGTAATTGGGAAGCAAAACCAGTGCTGGGCAGACTTCTACGATCTACGCCCTGATCATAACTGAATTGATATAGATGGGCTGGAGTGTTTAAGGGGCTTTGACGTTAGCTTCAGAACTTTTAGAACAAGAAGAGTGTTGAGCAGACTTCTACGGTCTGTGCCCTGAGAAAGGCAAGGACATATCAAACTCTGGTATACATATAAAGTATTAGAGAATCCACAAACGTGGAGAACTCAACGAAATCCCATGGATAGTCACAATATAACAAAACAGTGGGTAAAAAAAAACAGGAGTTCCAGAGTGAAGATGAACCAAAATTTATTAATATACTGATAATAAAGTTTGGTTCATCTTCACTCTGGAACTCCTGGTTTTTTTTACCCACTGTTTTGTTATATTATATATACATATAAAGTATCACATACCATGTAAGATGAGTTTATCTTGTTGGGCAGACTGGATGGACCGTTTAGGTCTTTACCTGCTGTCATTTACTATGCTACTATGTCACTTTTTATTCCATTCTGACAGTTCTCAGATTCAAGGATATTCACTGCTACCAGAGACTGGTGTTATGCCCATTATGGCCATAACTCCCACTAAAAGCTTGGTTGGAAAGGGGGAAGGTGAAGAAGTCCAAAAACATCTTTGTCCCTCCTTTCAGCAATTACTGTTCCACTGCATACCGATTCCCAGATTGGTGCCTTATAATTCCTACCTAGCTCAATGGTCTAGCATACAGCTATTTGCACTTCTACCTGACATGAACTTACTTGCACACAAGTTTATTTTCCCAGTGTCAAAGATGGCACTGCAGTGCCGTAGCGAGGGTGCCTGACACCCGGGGCGGGTCGCCGCTGCACGCACCCCCCCCCCAGGGTGCAGGGCATGGCGCCCCCCCCCCCCCCCGAAACGCACCCTACCTTTCAGCGAAGGGCAGGCGGGAGGGCCGATCCGCCCCCAGTGCACGTCACTGGGAGTTGCGTCGGCTCTGCTGCTTCCCTGCTTTCTCTGCCCCGGAACAGGAAGTAACCTGTTCAGGGGCAGAAAGAGCAAGGAACCAGCAAGCCGACACCCCCCCCCCCCTTCCTACATCACTGTGGCACTGTAAAAAAAATAGTACTAACCTCTTCTCTCTCTCTCTCACACACACACACACACACTGATCAGATGGTTATAGATTCTGAACCCTTCTGCTAAAGAAGCACAGACTGCATTCTGAGCAGACATACAGAAACCACCCTCCTCGGTGACAGTCAGAGCGGCTGACCTATAAAAACATCACTCAATGTCAAACGGCAGGAAATGATTTCCCTGTTAATTTTAGAATTATGTCGACTGAAGGGTGGCTGGTGGGCACAAGCCAGCGTACCCAACTTATTACACCAGGCAAAAAATACAGATTCTTTTAATGTATTTAGGAAAAATTGTTCATGTATTTTTCATTACAAAACAAAAACTGAAGGAGGCTCTTTCACTGGAAAGATAATACAAACCAATTATAGAAATTAAAAAAAAAAAGCAAACCCTCTCAAAGGCATTTGCTCAAGACTGAATGGTCAGGAAGGCTGCGTTCCACCCCAACATAGAGGGGCTGAAATCAGCACAATACAAAGGCATCCAGCCAACTTTCAGGATGCGATAAAAAAAACCCCACACTTTCAAAGTCTTTAAGGGCCCTCTCTGTGCTCCAAAGTTCTCAGCTGACAATGGCTTCACGCCAAACACAGGGAGCGCACTGGCTGCTGCTTCCTTCCTTTCGAAGGACTTCAAGCCACTTCTCCTTTCAGAGTGGGGTCTGCAAGGCGAAGGTCAAGGTAGGTTGTGAGGTTTGCTCGTTGCTTACTGTATCTCCCCCATGTACAAGCGTTTGTCACTAGATGCAGAGAGAACTAGAAGAGAAAAAAAAAATGTCAATCTGTTTGCTGGTAAAAGACTTCACAGGAAATATTAAAAGGAAATCAAACCCTTAAAAAAATAAAAAAGAAATCTTAATAAATGGTGCCCACCTTCAGCCTTCAGTTAAGCTCTTTAAGCAGCATGCCCAACCTAACAGGTATCCACTGGCATCCTTTACATTTTCATATTTTTAAAAGTACTGGCTCAGCTTTCCGTACCATTTGGAAAATTGTGGTGGAACCCCCCCCCCCCAAGTGAATGTCCCCCCCCCCCCAAAGTGAATGTCCTAAAGTATCTCATGTAGCTCCCAAACACATAAGTTATAGGAGTGGTCTAATGCTTAGTACAGTGGGTTGTGGACCTGCGGAACGGAACCGGGTTCGATTCCCACTGCCGCCTACTGGTCAGCAGTGGGTTGAGATCCTGAGGAAAAGAGTTCAATTTCCTCTGCAGCTCCAGCCATTGCCTGAGGTACAATAAAATACTAGATTGTTAGCCCATTAGGGACAGTACCAGTACCTGAGAAAGACAACTGTAAACCACTTAGGTCTAGGCAGTATATAAACACTTCTCCTGCCAAAGGATGAACTGGCCAGGCAGAGGAGAGAAGGAAGACACACAAACTATGCTGCTCTTATGTTCTTCAATGGTGATGCCTCAGCACGTTTTCTCTGCTCCCCAATCCCACAAATTCTAATCACTTTAGGTAATGCCAAATTCTCGTGATGGTAAAGCCGGCTCCATTTTCCTGTGACGTAGAGGAGGTTTACCTACACTTCCCACTATCCTGTAATGAAAATCTAATTGCAGTTCATACTACAGAGAAGAGTTCAATAAAAAGCATACCCATATCTACATGAAAAGCACCAAACACAACCACTACTTAATAAAGAATATCAGCCGAGTCTGAGTCAGACTTTTTCCCTGCAATGGATTTCAATTGCTACAGGTGTACAGCAGTGGCGTAGCTACATGGGGCCTGAGGGGGCCTGGGCCCCCGTAGATTTGGCCCTGGCCCCCTGCCGACGATTCCCTTGAACCCCCTCCCGCCACCAACCCTCCCCCGCCATCGCCGCCCGCCCCGCCGCAGCATCAGGTACCTTGTTTGCTGGCGGGGGTCCTCGAACCCCGCCAGCTGAAGAGTATTCTTCAGCGCCAGAGTAGCGCCTTTGTTCAACGAAGTTCCTGGTGTGATCAGCTGTTTCTGACGCCTTACATCCTGCACCGTGCATGTAGCCCCGTGCAGGACGTAAGGCGTCAGAAACAGCTGATCACACCAGGAACTTCATTGAACGAAGGCGCTACTCCGGCACTGAAGACTCTCTTCGGCTGGCGGGGTTCGGGGACCCCTGCCAGCAAACAAGGTATCTGATGCGGTGGCGGGGCAGGGTTGGTGGCGGGAGGGGGGCCACTAAACAGTGCCCCCCCACCCCCCTCCCGGCGAGGTCTGGCTACGTCCCTGGTGTACAGCATTAACTTATCCCAGGCACTACCACAAGGCAAGATCGTCTATATGCACCGTAAGGAGCTTTCTGTAATGCAAGAGTGCTTACTGATTGATTCATCAGGGTGGAAAACCACTTCGTTGACTGAGCCAGCGTGTCCTGGGAGCTTGTAGAGAATTTTTCGTGAGGTTGTGTCCCACACATACACAAACCTGCAAAACAATAGAATGGCTTCTCACTGCAGATTGGCAGGGACTTATTGCTGATAGTTGTGTTAATATAAAAACAGAAAACCTTGTATACATCTTGCTGTCACTCTCTGCCTAGGGAAGAGTTGGTCCTCTGTGCATAAACTATGATTTAAATCCTCCCCACTCCACCTCGTCAATAGTGAAAAGTAACTAAAAAGATACTGCTAGTAAAGAAAAAAAAAATAAAAAGAAATTTTACAAAATTTTAAAGAGTTATGTGGGCCGGCCGGCCTGATATTCAGCCAGGGCTGCATAACTTTTATGCGGCCCTGGCTGAATATCGGCCGGGCTCGCATAATTGCCGGGCGCCCAGCACACACACAAAAAAATCCCCAATATCTTCAGTGCCGGTGCCCGGACATGGCCCAGCAGTGAATATCGGGGGATAAGTTAGCTGACGATGATCAGCATTTAAAAAACACAGTGACCTCCGCCAGCTGAATATCGGGGGGGGGGGGGGGGGGGGGGGGGTACGTCCCACTGTGCCAATCTCCTCTGTTGCCAGGACCTCAAGATGAATGACCCAGGGGCATAACTCCTGAACCACTAATCCCTCATCACAAAACGTATCCATCTCTTACCTGTCTGCTGATCCTGCTACTATTTTACTTCCATCTGGTGACCAGGCGCATCTCATCAGATTCTGCAAACAGGTGGGATTAACATGTCATTTTCATTTGCTTCCACTTGACTTGAAATGAACTCATTAAACTAGAACTTAAATATTGTAACACTAATGGTTCTTCCCCAGAAACACAAACTAGCGATTATGTCTTGCGTTTTATTGCATAAAGCATCAATGCCTCGTTATTTTCTATGCCACAGATACTAAATGTAGGCAACAAGTATAAGTTACAGCCAATTACAGCTGCACCTAACAAAGAAAATCGTGTTATTTCAGCTGTAATTGGAATTCTCATTTGTACATTCATCTCCGTCCTTATTAAAACCCTTCCAAGAAAAACAATTTACAGACTTAAATTAAGTGAAACCAACAGTATTACGTGTATAAAAAAAAATAAAAAATAAAAAACAGGAGCAGCCATTAATGATATCTAACTCACCTTCTCAAAATTATGCAGGTTTCCTGCAAATATCTTCACACATCTCTCTTTGGGGGCGAATGGCCGTACATCCCACACACGAACTGTAAAAGAAACAGATCTCTCGGTGTATAACTAAAGGATACCCAATAAGGTGGGGGTAATAAGGCCAACAACTCTTATGGCGACATCTGGTGGTCAACCAGAAAAAAACCACTAGAAATAACTGAAGGGTTTAAAGCTTCGGCACACGAGATCTCTAGTGTTTGGTCTGAATGATAGAGAACTGAGGAAAAATACAAGGTAAAAACTAAAGACTGGACAGGAAAAGCTTTCTCATAAGAGCCAGACAGATAAACTCATCTCAGACACTGTGAATGGCAGCATCTTGATTAAAATGAAGCGGGGGAGGAAGAAATCACATGGCGACACTGAGCTGCCACCCTTTCAGCTACACTTTGGAGCCCAGCTCTTCAAACCTCTTAGAATTGAAATCATGCCAGCCGTGAAACTCAAGAGGAGGCAAAGAAACGTGTCACACATACAGAGAAATATAAGAAAACAACTACTGTGCCAACCCACAAGCAAAGATACAGAGCAGATGGGACAATGATCAGAAGCAAACACGAGCGCTAGAGGCCAATACCGCCACGCTAGTGCCTGTGTTTGTGCCCGCCTGATGATCAGAGCCGGTGAGCGCGTGTAATAACGTGCTTGCCGGCTCTAAATGCTAATTGCATGCAAGCGCATGCAAACAAGGGTCTCCCGCATTCATCCCTCATGACCAGCGGGCAGCGCGCCAAAGGTGTGCTAACCCTCCAAACCTTACAACAATTAAGAGCTGGTGTTAGGGTTTGCTAGCTAGGGGGGGAATGAGGGAGACCCACTGAAGAGGTTTCACAGTTCCGGGATTGTCTCCCGGACCTGTCAAACCTAAGCCCGCCTCCCCAGGCTCCCCACCCCCAAAGCACGAAAAACCCTATGATCAGAGCTAATAGCGCGCATAAATTTGAATACTATTAGTTTTGATCATAGGGGAGTTATAGCCCCGTGCTATTCCAGCTCTATTTTTAGAGCGCTGTTTGGAACAGCACTTGGCTTCTGATCATCGACCCAAGAGCGAGGCACTGAAAGCAATGGATCAGTGCCAGAAGTGGTCCGAGGTTGTTCAAGTTTTTATAATCTGCCTACATGCTAATGAAAACAAAAATCGAGCACCTCATAAATGAAATCACCATTCAAAAACGTCCCTTTCCAACCCTCAATAAAAAAAAACCCCTTTAAGATTTCCTGGTTACAAACCTTTTCCCTGATGCCTGACCTACCCTAGTATATTCATTATTCTGACATTATGGCTAAAGTCAAGTTCAGTGCTTTATAAAAAAGAGGGGGGATATATGATTGAGGTGTACAAAATCATGAGTGGTACAGAACAAGAAGAAGTAAATCAATTTTTTTACTTGTTCGAAAAATACAAAGACTAGGGTACACTCGAAGTTACATGGAAATACTTTTAAAAACAAAAAGGAGAAAATACTTTTTCACTCAAACAGTTAAGCTCTGGAACTTCTTGCCAGAGGATGAGGTAACAGCGGTTAGTGTATCTGGGTTTTAAAAAAGGTTTGGATAAATTCCTGGACGAATGGGAAGCAACTAACTGCTTGCCCTGGGATTTGTAGTATGGAGTGTTGCCGTGATTTCTGCCAGGTACGTCTGACCTGGCTTGGCCACTGTTTGGAAAATAGGATACTGGGCTAGACAGACCATTGGTCTGACCCAGTATGGCTACTCTTATGTTCAAAGACCCACAATGGTCCAATAGGCATAGAGCTCAGGAAGCATTTTTGTTCCACTGCATGGGCACCGAGTTATGTTGTTTCATGGGCGGATGTGAATGCTTTGGGCGACAGAGGGACGAGTTAACATGAGCGTATTTGGGAAGACAGAGGGAGAGCATGCACAGAAATAATATTTGGGGAGGGGGGGGGGGGAAGAATGAGTGGATTATCGATTGTGTGGGGGTTTTTTTAGCTAGTACTGCAACAGCACATATGCCATCGTCCTACTTCTGGGAACTCCATAGAGATTACATCCAGTATTACAGGTGTTTCTACTAAATATGTGGGTTGATAAATAACATCAAGCTTTTACATTCATGCACTAAAATACATAGATGTCATATCTACCGCCCCCATGCCCCACCCCCAGTGAAATGTAAGAAATTTTTAACCATGTTGCAAAGATTAAGGCACATGCATCATTTCAGCAAGAAACCCATTCAATTAACGATGGCGCGAACACTTAAAATGCGACTGCGTAGGCTCACAGTGTACACCTTGTATAAAGCAATGTGGAGTGTGACATAAGTAAAATGATGACACAAATTACCAGACTAAATTTAAAACGGAGCTCCGCTACTAAAATCTTGCGCGCCAAGGTCATTGTTCCCGCATCAGTAAAAATGTCTTTTTTTTTTGCACTAATGCCCATGTGCTAATGTTGCAATTAACACGATGCCATTTGGTAAAATTACCGCATCAGCGCTTACTGCCATTCATTTTGTAAGCGGTTAAGGGCTCACACACGGTAATGAAAACGCGTTAACTACGTAAGTCCATAAGTAATGCCATACTGGAAAAAGACCAAAGGTCCATCGAGCCTAGCATCCTGTCCACAACAGCGGCCAATCCAGGTCAAGGGAACCTGGCAAGCTACCCAAACGTACAAACATTTTATACATGTTATTCCCGAAATTGTGGATTTTTCCCAAGTCCATTTAGTAGCGGTCTATGGACTTGTCCTTTAGGAAACTGTCCAACCCCTTTTTAAACTCTGCCAAGCTAACCGCCTTCACCACGTTCTCCGGCAACGAATTCCAAAGTTTAATTACGTGTTGGGTGAAGAAAAGTTTTCTCCTATTTGTTTTAAATTTGCTACACTGTAGTTTCATCGCTTGCCCCCTAGTCCTAGTATTTTTGGAAAGCGTGAACAGACGCTTCACATCCACCTGTTCCACTCCACTCATTATTTTATATACCTCTATCATGTCTCCCCTCAGCCGTCTCTTCTCCAAGCTGAAAAGCCCTAGCCTCCTTAGTCTTTCTTCATAGGGAAGTCGTCCCATCCCTGCTATCATTTTTGTCGCCCTTCGCTGGTTAGTGAAGAACACCCACTCCCCAAACCGGCACGCCCCTCAGGAAAAAAAAAAAAAAAAAAAGAGGGCCTTATTTACTAAGCTGTGCTGTGTAGGCAGCCACAATATTCCTATGGGCGCCTACACAGCATGAACGCGCTAATTTTGTGCATGCACTAAAAATGTTAGTGCACCTTAGTAAACAGGGCACTTAGCGCGCGGCTAGCATGCACATATTTTGAAGTTAGCACAGGATGCCTGAGCATGTCCCGTAGTACGCCATTTCTAGTTGCGTTAGGCAAGCATTACTGCCCCTCAGTAAATATAGCTACTTGGTCAGTCCAGTGAAAGTGACCTGGTTGGGAGCCAAAAGGTTGCAGGTTCGAATCCCAAGATCCCCGGCTGCAAAAACTAGACACCTAAGTAATAAATATGTACCCTACATGGTAGGGAAGTTAAATTCATCTATAAATCTCTCCCTTGGGCTACTGATTTTTTTTTTTTTAATTTTGTTTAAGGTATTTCACAAATGTCATTTCTTAAAAAAACAAAAAAAGAAATACCTATTTCTTATTGAACACATATTCCTCAGATACTGATGCTCATTTTTGTTTCTTGGATCTTGTAAATTATATTGCATCAATAACCCCATATATGACTGCTCAACACCTGAGGTGTAACAAAGAGAGGGAAGTAAGCACAAGCAAAGCCCAAGCAAAAAACACAGCACAAAGGGCCTTTAAAACAAAAAGGAACACAATACTTATATTGAAAACCTTTTAATGATCAAATTTGATTGAAGGGAGACCCGACACGGGCCGTGTTTCGGTGCTACCGCATCTGCGTCAGGGGTCACACCAATGACAGGGAGGCTTATACAGATAAATTCAGAACATCTGTTGGCTTTCAAAGTTGTCTATAAATGTATTCCTCCATATGTCATACAATATTGAGCTCCCGCACACCTTGAGAGTGTGCGTGAGCTCAACATTGTATGACATATGGAGGAATACATTTATAGACAACTTTGAAAGTCAACAGATGTTCTGAATTTGTCTGTATAAGCCTGGTGTGACCCCTGACGCAGGTGCGGTAGCACCGAAACACGGCCCGTGTCGGGTCTCCCTTCAATCAAATTTGATCATTAAAAGGTTTTCAATATAAGTATTGTCCCCTTTTTGTTTTTAAAGGCCCTTTGTGCTGTGTTTTTTGCTTACTCAATACCTGAGAAATAGAAAAAGCAGATGTAAATTTGGGGTGTTGATTTTGTGAGGATTTGGTCTTCTGATGAAAAAGATTTACTTTTTTTTTTTTGTTAACTGTTTTTGAAACAGTTATCTACTAGGATAGTTTTGCCCCAAATAGGAGGGAAAATACTTCAGATCGCACGTCTGGGTGGATGTAGAATACCCACAAAAAAAAGTCTGCTCTATTTAGTTGGAAATTAAAGCCATTTCTCATTTGCAAGAAGGAGGAGGACTGTTTTCTAACAATGGCGAACAGGACAAGGATACAGTTGTAGTAGTTTTAAGAGGCAATATAACTTCTTAAATTATACAAAAACTAGCCGTTGAGCCTGTTAAAACGGGCTGGTGTTTCGCCGCCCCCGACGCCCTTCCACCCGGCCCGTCTCTTCACTATTCAACTTACATCTCCGCAGCAGGCAGAGATCAGCTGAGGTCCCGTCGGCCTTCCTTCTCTGCCTGTGTCCCGCCCTCGTGTGACGTAACGTCAGCGAGGGCGGGACACAGGCAGGGAAGGAAGGCCAACGGCAGCTCAGCTGATCTGCCTGCTGCGGAGATGTAAGTTGAATAGCGAAGAGACGGCCGGGTGGAGGGGTGGCGGCAGCGGCGACTCCGGTGGGGGGAGGGTAGCGGTGGCGACCTCGGCGGTTCCCTCCCCTTCGCGCAGTTTCCCTCTCTGTCCCCCCCCCCCATCATCACGTATTGACGCGGGGGCGGGACAGACAGGGAAGTCTCTACTGCGCATTTGCGAGTGAGTACGGTCACTCGCCATTTATATGTTTGATTCTACACAGTTAAGATAGCAAAAATCTCCAGACTGGTGCATGATATGAATATTTGTAGAAACTGGTAAGGTGTCAGTGATTTAAAAATCGAGCACCAATTAAAGCCAATATTATGATTATGACGACAGATACTGCAAGAAAAAGGGTTGTATGAATTTTGGAAGACAAGATGGGGTAGTTTCATCTTTCTTCTGTTAATGAAAAACTGGGATTAATCCAGGAATGAATAACCTGTATCTGCTGAATTTTAACAAAAAGTTATTTAAATAGTTGTTTAATCAACTTGGAAGATGAAATCATATTTTTTTATCAGCCCAGCTACAAGAATGCTTCCAAATTCTACAGAAACAAAATTTTTTGCCCGTTTTCGGCCAGACATTACGTATTATGTGTTAGTTTTCTGGGATCCAAGACTTAACATGTTAAACTGAACTGTTTTTTTTTTTCTAATAATAATCAAGATGAAAAATAATTGCTCTATATAGAATGAAACCCTTATCATTTGTGCTGAATTGAGTCATTTTAAACACTACCCTGGCACAGAATGATGTAAGTTTTTGTTGATATAGTCTGGAAAAGCATCACTTAACATTAGGTTAAAAGGAAGGCAATTTAAAATCATTTCTGGCGGCTTTATTGATTAAGTTAAGAGTATAAGCTAAGATGGCTGCAGTCCAATAGATGTATTAAATGTGTAGCTCCTTAATGCAGACTCGCTGAATGTGAGAAAATCAAGGGTTCTTGGCAGGATGTTTCCATACTGAAGGGTTTCAGACAGAGTCTTCAGTATTAATATTTGACACTATTGGCCAGGATAGAGACAGCTCATTATTACTGGCAGTAAACTTATAAAACGTTGGTGAAATGGATTGAGTCGCACCCTTCCAACAAGTCACAGTAGTTGTCAATTGGGCTTAATTTTATGGAAATGGATTGGACTGATTCATGGGCTACCAAGAATACAAAACAGGTATGTCTAATTAAAAAGTGTGCAGGAAATCTGTTGACTGGCTGCCACTACCTTTCCTGCCTCCTCATGCCCTACACACCCGCTCGCTCACTTTGTTCCACAAATGCTGGTCTGCATCAACTTCCCCCTCCCTCCATTATCAGACTTGAATCCACACGTGCATCGGCTCTCAGTTATGTTGGGCCCAGACTATGGAATGCCCTACCCACCCCACCTTTGCTCAGAATCCTCCAACACCAAATTCAAGTCCTCTTTGAAAACTCACCTCTTCTCTCTAGCCTACTCTGCTCACTCTTAGCTTCACTTTGCCTTTCTCCAGCAATGTAGCGTTTTAATTTAATTCGCTCAGAAGCTATATTTTGTCATAAAGTGATATATCAAGCCTTGTAAAGGAATAATAATAAAATAATTGGGCGTGAGAGAGCTATACACTTTTGCTAGAAGCCACATGGTGTAGCTTGGAGTGCAGATGTAATGGCAAACGCACACATGAAGTAGACTGTCATTCTCCCACAGATGAGGAAAACAGGAATTTCATTTATTTATTTATTTTTCTTTTCTATGTAGTGCATTGAAAAATAGCTGGTTACCTACAGAGCCAGTATATAATTCCTTATCAGGCTGGGAAGAGCCAGAATGTCCTAATTCTTATTTTGTGGTAACCTGTCGGTATTTGCATTATGGAAAGGCTTTAATGATTGTTACTCAGTAAAAGAAATTATAGAAGGTATCAGAAAGCAGTAGTGTCAAAAAAATGAGTGGATTAAAAGTCCTACATTTAATAAAATGTCCTTTATTAACAAATGTGGTCCATGTGTCACTCTAGGGGTTGTTTCAGAGGTATACAACTGAAAAAATATAAATAAGGACAAAAAATTAAAATTGAACCTTATTCTCTACAATCATAATACAAAAACGTGTGTATGGAAACCAGAGACAATGTGCATATATAGACAATACATAAAAGTACATTCCATCACACATAAATTTATGTACAAACAAGGCTGGACAAAAGTGTGTTAGCAGAGATGTGCCATGCAGACTGACAGACAATTATCCTTAATAAGAAAATGTTGGGAATTGAAAAAAAATAGTAAAGTTCAATCAAAAAGCTGGATCACGCTCAAGAAATTGTGGGCTGTCAGTATAAAAACTTGATATACAAGAAGATACAGCTACCTACCCTCCTATAACTCAGCCACAATGAACTGCTGAAAAACAATTCAAAACAAAGTCAAATGATCAAACAAACAAAAAAAAACCACATCTTCAAAACCATTATACGTACCAGGTAAATGAAGTCCTAACAGATGGTGGAACCGAGAAATGATCGTTACGATCTGAAAAAGCTGAGCGATGTAGCAACAACATCCCTTTGTAAAAATCATCCTTCCATTTAGCCATAAGGCAAATAAGTAGACCCAAAATTACTTATCAAATCAGAGCAAATGACGCCAGCTTACAGATTAGTGCAGAGAGTAATAAGCAACCAGACACCAGTGCATTATGGATATTTAAATCCTACACGAACCCTAAAATAAAGTCTCAAAATTTAAGATAAGGCACAAATGCCTTGGAGCATTTCTGAAATTACTATTACTAAACTTCTCTTAAAATAGTATTTTCGCAGAGGGACCAAGGCATTTGTGCCTTATTATCATTCATCATAACAAATTTTTACAGTTGCTTGTTTTGAGACTTTATTTTAGGGTTCGTGTAGGATTTAAATACCCATAATGCACTGGTGTCTCAGTTGGGTCAGTGTAGAGAGCAGTAAGCAATCTGTAAGCTGGCGTCATTTGTTATGATTTGGTAAACAATTTTTGGTCTACCTGTTTGCCTTATGGCTAAATGGAAGGATGATTTTTACAAATGGATGTTGTTGCTACATCGCTCAGCTTTTTCAGATCGTAACGATCATTTCTCGGTTCCACCATCTGTTAGGACTTCATTTACCTGGTACGTATAATGGTTTTGAAGATGTGGTTTTTTTTTGTTTGATCATTTGACTTTGTTTTGAATTGTTTTTCAGCAGTTCATTGTGGCTGAGTTATAGGAGGGTAGGTAGCTGCATCTTCTTGTATATCAAGTTTTTATACTGACAGCCCACAATTTCTTGAGCATGATCCAGCTTTTTGATTGAACTTTACTATTTTTTCAATACCCTCCATTTTCTTATTAGGGATTATTGTCTCTCAGTCTGCGTGGCACATCTCTTGTAACACACATTTTTCCAGCTTTGTTTGTACATATATCCATTATCTTTGGATTTCATACACACTTTTCTGTATTGATTGTAGAGAATAAAATTCAATTTTAATTTTATTTCTCCTTATATATTTTTTTTAGTTGTATACCCCTGAAGCAGCCCCTATTGGACGAAACGGGGACTACATTGGATTTTATTTATTTGTTAAAAAGACATTTTTTATTACATTTTCGATTCTTAATCTACTCAGTTTTTGAATTGGTTTTGATGGGGATTTGGAAAGCCTTTCTGGTGTTGTCTATTCAGAAAGCAGTATAGACAGAGGCTTTGCAAGGACATAAAACAACAAGACAATTTTATAAAGATTTTTTGAGTTAAAACACAAAACGTGCATAAAAGGGCTTTTATAAAAATTAGAAGATGCTTAAAAATGGTGCTGTGTAATCAGGCATGCACTTGTAAATGACTCTGGATTAGGCATGTACAGGGGACAGGTTTGTGCAGGGTTGCTTGCTCCCAAGCAGGCATTGCTGTTCATTGCGTCAATGTGGGTGCAATTACTGCAGGATCTGTGTAGTATTTTATAGACACAGAGGCATTTACGTGTCTTTAAGTACATAAGTATTGCCATACTGGGAAAGACCAAAGGTCCATCGAGCCCAGCATCCTGTTTCCAACTGTGGCCAATCTAGGTCACAAATACCAGGCAAGATCCCAAAAATTTTAAAAACATTTTATACTGCTTATCCCAGAAATAGTGGATTTTCCCCAAGCCCATTTAATAACGGTCTATGGACTTTTCCTTTATGAAGCCATCCAACCCTTTTTTAAACTCCGCTAAGTTAACCCACCTTTACCACATTCTCTGGCAATGAATTCCAGAGTTTAATTACACGTTAAGAAAAATTTTCTCCGATTCGTTTTAAATTCACTACATTGTAGCTTCATCGCATGCCCCCTAGTCCTAGTATTTTTGGAAAGCGTGAACAGACACTTCACATCTACCCGTTCAACTCCACTCATTATTTTATAGACCTCTATCATATCTCCCACCAGCCGTCTTTATAAAATAGGTAATTTCTCCACCTCCAATCCTAGGTGACCTGCTATAAAATTAAGTTATCTGAGAAAAGCAGAATTACAGGGGTGATTTAAAAAGATGTTACTTCAGAAAACTTGTGATTAAACTCCTTCAAAACAAAAAAAGAAAAGAAAAAAAAACTCCCTTGAATCCATAAGTCATTCTTTTCTGGTTATTTACAAGAAATTAAACCACCAAGTACAGGAATATATCAGCCATCATCTCTATGTTGAGATTCAGGCCTTCAATATATATGATAGTGTGCCAAGAGTACCTACTGACAGACCAGTTCTATTTCTCAGATATAGAATATTCCCCTTACCTGAGTTATCCATTGAGTTAGAGAGCAGATAGGAACCTTCCGAGCTGAGGCTCAGGCCGGTCACGGAGTCCGCATGACCACGCATGGTGTACATTAGCTTATTCTGACGGAGATCCCACACCTTCAAACAGAATACAGTTCCTTACTTGACTTTCCATGAATTATAAAAACCTTTATATTTAAACACAGTTCTTGTGACTAACTAGAGTTTACAGGTCTGCCTTGGTGAAACTTGTTCTGTACACATTTCTACATGGATAAAATTAGTCAGGAATGTAACTTGTGATTTAGAAAAGAAACTTATACCCACAGCATGCATAGATTTCAAGGGGGTACGCTGTGGGCAGGATTTAGGTAGACCTGAAAATTATACAGGTATTTTCTATTTTCAGGACCAGTTCATGTGTGCATGCACACAGAAATGAGGACAATTTTCTGAAGCCACTGCAAAGACTGAGCTCCTTATCTTTCCACCCAAACCCTCTTCTCCTCTTCCCCCACTTTCCGTCTCTGTTGACAACACCCTCATCCTCCCCGTCTCTTCAGCACGCAATCTCGGAGTCATCTTCGATTCCTCCCTCTCCTTCTCTGCCCATATCCAGCAGACAGCTAAGACCTGTCGCTTCTTCCTCTATAATATTAGCAAAATTCGCCCATTCCTCTCTGAACAGACCACCCGAACCCTCGTCCACTCGCTCGTTACCTCTCGTCTTGACTATTGCAACCTTCTCCTCGCTGGCCTCCCGCTTAGCCACCTATCCCCCCTTCAATCTGTCCAAAATTCCGCCGCACGTCTTATCTACCGCGTGAACCGATACTCTCATATCACCCCTCTCCTCAAGTCGCTTCACTGGCTCCCAATCCACTACCGTATACAGTTCAAGCTTCTCCTATTGACCTTCAAGTGCACTCAATCTGCTGCCCCCCATTACCTCTCTACCCTCCTCTCCCCGTATGTTCCCACCCGTAACCTCCGCTCTCAGGACAAATCACTCCTATCTGTACCCTTCTCCACCACCGCTAACTCCAGACTCCGCCCCTTCTGCCTCGCAGCACCTTATGCCTGGAACAGACTTCCTGAGCCCTTACGCCATGCACCCTCCCTGCCCATCTTCAAGTCCTTACTCAAGGCCCATCTCTTCTCCCTTGCTTTTGGCGCCTAACCACCTTCCCCATTCCTGTTACCTACACTGACTACGTAGTCTGTTACCGTTAGATTGTAAGCTCTCTTGAGCAGGGACTGTCCCTCCCCGTGTTTAAACTTGTACAGCGCTGCGTAACCCTGGCAGCGCTATAGAAATGCTAAGTAGTAGTAGTACTTTGAGGCAGGTAGAAGTATGCACTGATGGTTCTTTCAGTTTATATGGCTGTTGGGATCTATTGTTTTACCACTGACTGCTTCCTCCCTACCCCCCCCAACCCCCCAAAAGAAGCTGCCACCTAGGCAATGCCTAATCTTGCCTAATAGTTGCAAAATAGGCAGGGCTGACCCAACCACAATACAGATGTAAATGCTGATGGAGGGAAATTTGCAACCATATCTGTTCCAAGGTACACCTAAGTAAACCAGCTCACTGTTTATTTGGATCTGGTGATCTGAGGTGTGATTTTTTTCTGGGGTGGGGGGGGGGGGGGGCAACTTGTGCTCACCCCTTTGGTGTTCAAAACCAAACCAGCAAACAAACTCTGCTTTGTTTTTTGTAAAATGGCTGTTCCTGCTGTATCTACAGTCAATACACATTTTTCCTATGGTCTTATCTGTATTTTAAGAAAGGCTCCATATTCACCAAGCCTTTAGTAAAATGAGTTACAAACTGCCCTATCAATGACATATACATATATTTACTAAATGGCGCTATGGGCGCGTTAGCTAGCACTTTTAATGCACATAAATGGTTTACACGCATTAAACGCTAACGCGCCCATAGAAATGTATAGGTGCGTTAGCGTTTAACGCGCCTTAAATTTACAGGCGTGTTAAAAACGCTAATGCACCTTAGTAAACATACCCCTCGGTGACAGCTTGGAAAAGCAATCATGGAGTCAGTATTGACAACCTGGAAGTGAAAGCAGGATTTTCATACAAACTCTAACCAGTCACTAGAACAGCAGGGAAGCTCACTTCTGGTGACCTAACCAGCAGGAATTGCTGGAAAGTCCTGGTATGTGGTATATGAAGTAAGAACACATACAAGCATTCAACATCATATACCCAAATACAACAGATCCTTCAAAAGCCTGATTACTCTCAGGATCTGAATTCAAATAGTCCACAACCTAGAGGGGACCTCTGCTCTACCACTCCTTATACTACTACTACTACTACTATAAATCACTTCTATAGCGCTACCAGTCGTATGCAGCGCTTTACAATTGAACATGAAGAAAAGACAGTCCCTGCTCAAAAGAGCTTACAATCTAAATCAGGACAAACAGACAGGACCAAAAAGGAGAAGGGAAGGACAGACAGAAGGACACATAAGGATAAGATAAAAGTTACAAGTCAGGAGTAAGTATGGTACGGCATAATTTTGGATTGACGGGCTTCCGAGTAGAAGGAATGTAAGATTGAGGTACCTGGGGTAGCGGAGATTTTTACTTGATAGGCCATTGATTTGGAGATTGGGGTGGACATATATAAGTCTGCCCCACCTCGAAGGGGTGTCAAACTATGCTCTATTTAACCATTGTGCCACAAACTTTTGAAAGCCTGTCCTCCCAGTTTCACTCTGGAGGATTTGGGCGCATAGGGGATAATTTCATGGGGGGAGGAGGCGACTATAAGAGGGATGGAGCTAGATTATCACTATATTGGGCCCTAGGCCCTATTAGATTGTAAGCTCTTTGAGCAGGGACTGTCTCTCTTTGTTAAATTGTACAGCGCTGCGTAACCCTAGTAGCGCTCTAGAAATGTTAAGTAGTAGTAGTAGGAGTTGAAAGCAGCATCAAACAGGTAGGTCTTTAGCCCGGATTTGAAGGCAGCCAGGGATGGAGCTAGACATAATGGCTCAGGAAGCCTATTCCAGGCATAAGGTGCGGCGAGATAGAAGGAGCAGAGTCTGGAGTTAGCGATGGAGAAGAAGGGTACAATTAGGAGAGATTTGCCTAGTGAACGGAGTTCTAGGGAAGGAGTGTAGGGAGAGATGAGGGTGGAGAGGTAGTGAGGAGCTGCAGAGTGAATGCACTTATAGGTCAACCTATAGCCCCCCTCCCCAAACCTAGCTTTAGACAGTAATGGTTCACAATGTGGCCCTTGGGCCTAAAAGTTTGCCTGCATTAGATAGTTTTATTTTAACAAAACAGCAAATCACTTCCCTACCCTTCCAGGCAACTAGACCAGAAGATTAACTTTGACCTGTAGATCTATGCATCACACTTGACAGCTTGCATTATCTGTAATGGTCACATTTATATATAGTCAACCGTGTAAAATAAATGGCTATCAAAATTAACTGGGTCTATAAAACCCTGTACTTACCTTGATATCATTGTCAATCCCTCCAGAAATAATTTGGTCACTAGTGTCATTGAACGTGACAGCCAGTACCTGATAAGTGTTCTGAAAGGTCTGTATAGCAGCTTTCTTTCGGATATCCCACAGCTGAAGGACAAAAACCACAGACAATGTGACTGTCTCTCTGCCACTTATTCCCCCCCTCCCCCCCCAACCTCAGCTGTGACTGAGCAAGAACAGCGCTCGCCACCAGCACCATCTACGTAGCTTACCGTGTTCAACCATAAAACACCAACTGGAAGGTATACTTCACAGCTATCAGTGTTGGTCCCACTTTGCATGTTATTTATAAAGTTTATATATTCCAAAAAACACTCAGGTGTGTATTAACCAAAAGTACTAAGGAAAACACTACAACAAATCCACTTGATGAAAAGTGAAACATTTTTAAGGAAGGTTTTTTGCCAATGATGAAAGGGTGGAGATATTTATAGATCCCTTTAGTTCTTTAAGGGGGTCTTTTACTAAAGCGTGCTAGCGTTTTTAGTGCGCGCTAAAAATAGGCGTGCGATAAACATCAATGTATTCCTATGGACGTCTCCAGTGTTCAGCGCACGCTAAAAACGCTAGCACACTTTAATAAAAGACCCCCTGAATCCTGAAAGGTTTTTTTAGCTCTTTGAGGCTTTTTTTCCTTCCGTTAATTTCTGGCATACTATTAGATCTGTCATTTTTCTTTTTTTTTATTTTATTTATTTATTCATTTCAAATTAAATTCAAGCATTATATCTTGATTACAGATAAAGACGATTTAGTATCTTGGTAAATTCTTGAAAATACATCAAAGAAAAGAAAAAAAAAATTTTATTATAACAAGAAGATCATTACTCGTCTATAGTCCACAATATAGGGGAGAATTACACAATTTTCAGGCAAATATTCCAATTTTTGAAGCTAACTTCAAAATTTAACAAATGGAGGCAGATATAAGGATACCAAGCAATATACAATTATTATGGAGTTGAAGTTATTAGTGTTCCTGATAATGGAGGATGTAAGTCTCTCAACTTTGTCTCCAAAAAAGAGTTTAATTGATTAGCCTCAAAAAATACATACTTAATTGAATTAAGTTTTATCACGCAATTGCAGGGAAAGTTCAGCCAAAATAAGGCTCCAAGTTGTATTGCCTTGGGTCTCAGTTTCAGAAATTCTTGTCTTTTCTTTTGAGTATTTCTAGAGACATCCGGATACATCCTTCTTGCAATTTAGGAAATCAGGTCTCTTATTTAGGAAAAATTGTTTGAGGATCCAGTCTCTATCCGGTTGAAGTATGAAAATCACTTTAAGTGTTGCTGTTGTTAAACCCTCATTGTCTCCTTCAATAATCTGAGTCAAATTTAAGTCCAATGATTGGTTTTTAACTTCTTCCCTTTGTGAAGAGTCTTTCTTACGAAACGGTTCTATATAAAAAATCTTTGAAATAGGTGGATGTGTTTTTTCTGGTATTTTTAAAGCATCTGTTAAATATTGCTTAAAGGTTATCAATGGGGAGATAGCAACTTGTTTAGGAAAATTTATCAGTCTGAGAGCATTTGAGCGTTGATAGTTCTCCAATACTTCAATCCTATTTTGAAGGTACATATTCTCTTTTATTAAATTTATTTGTATTTGTTGAGAGTTTTTAATTGCAGAAGAATTAGTTTCAACCTCCTTGCCCACAGACTTTAACCTCATATCCATTTCAGTGATCCTTTCATTATCTAGTGTGGATTTTTTATTTAACTGAGTAAATTGTTGAGTGAATGAGGCTTCTAAACCTACAAGCGCTTCCCATATGTTATCCAAAGTTATTTGTTGGGGCTTTTCAGGTAGAAACGACTTACTTGAAAAATCAATCGTTGAGGTTGCAGGCAAAGTTGACTGACCTCCTACCACTCTAAGCTCTCCCACAGGAACAATCTCTCCTCTCTGCACTTCTGCGTCTTCCACAGAAGGAGTCCTCGGCTTCTCAAACGCCGACTCAGGGCCCGTGCCAGAAAACCCCGTCGCGACTTGCGCACCAAGGGGTCTCTGGTCCGAGATCGACGTTGTAGCCGGCATAGGAGGAGGAAGCCTCATCTCGGGGCTAAAGGATATCTCATGTTCAAGCTGGGGGAACGGGAGACCTCTCCCTAAACCCTCCAGCAGCGAAGCAGTCCCCGACGCTGTGCCCGGTAAAAGGAAGTGCTCCATCGTTCCAGCTCGAGGTAAGGAGGGAGTAACGGGGCTTGCTCGCGCTTTACCTCTCCTTTTAGGCATATTGTTTAAAACTTCCAGATAGTTAAGGCAAAAATGTTGCAGGAGTAGAGCAAAAAACAGCGGAGCTTTCTTCCCGACATCTTACTCGGCCGCCATCTTGGAATTCTGCCCCCTCCGACCGACCAGATCTGTCATTTTTCAACCAGCGGATTTGTTTTGGTGGTTTCATTAGTACAACAACAACAACAAAAAACAGTACAAACACATAAAAATAACAGAGCCTCCTAATAGCTAACCAAAATCTACACCCAATCTCCCATCCATATAATAAACATATAGGTTACTCTGAATGTACTATATAGTCTCATACTTTAACCTGGAACTACCAAATGTTTAGCACACTAGTACATGCAGGTGTGCCACACAAATACTAAGGCCCACCTGGTCATTATTAGACATTAACCACACCATTGATCAATGGCTTTGGTTCAGCAACAAGTAAAGAAACAAAAAAAATGCGTGCGGGAATATCAGCGCAATAAAGCAATAATAGCAGAATAATCCACAAAAATAAGAAATGATGAAACAATGCAAAATATTTGTTGAGAAAGGAAGGAAAAGCCTCAAAGGAGCTCAATTTGTTTTTTTTTGGTTCAGCAATACACATGTTGAATTTCTATTACTCTGTGCAGCAAGCATAAAGATGTGATCTTCATTCATAATCTAAAATGAAGACCATTACGAAACACAAAACAAAAAAAACAAACCTAATTTTATGTGTCGCATATTCTCTGCGGGGATGTACTCTTAGACAGTTATTTATGTAATGTTGAGGTATTCACAATAAAAGGGATGTGACAGACATTCAAAATCTCTCAAAGGAAGCAATGTACAAGAGGCAACAGAGTAGATGAAGGAAGAGTGGTAGATATATCAAAACAGCTTCTCAGTGCAGCCAAAACAGTAATAAAAAGCATAAAATCCCAGGATAAGCAGAGATCAGTAGTCATGAAGATGGGAAAGCAAAAAGCCAGACATCATGTAGCAATGTAAACCTGTACTGCATAAATAAAAAAACAACAACAAAAACGGGCAGATGAGACGGACCTCGTGGTCTTTAGGTTTTATTATTTCCTACCACCCAGAAAACAGCAACTACCAACCTTCACTGTTCCATCATCACTACCGGTACAGACTAGCTGGGGTCCTCTTCGTGCCGGGTAACAGGAATTAACAAATGAAGTGTGGCCTTTCAGCCTTTTAATTCTTTCCCCTGTCTCACTGTCCCACACTGCTACAGTTTTGTCTGTGGAGGCTGAAAACAGTAAGCTGGAAAATAAACAAGCACACATTTCAGGACTGTGCAAGGGGAGGGGAACCCCCCCCCCCAAAAAAAAACAAAAAAAAAACAAAGCAAAATAAAACCACTTAGCTCTACATGCCATAGGCTAACAGAAACTATGTAGTACCACCACCATCCCACCATTCAGTAAACAATTCATGAGGTCCCCATTATTTCCTCTTTTTTCTAAGTTTATATCTCAGGTGTTGAAATAAATTACATTACAATGTGCTCATTTTCAAAGCAGATGGATGTCTTAAGTTCATCTGCTAAAGACGGCCAAATCCTGATTTTGTGCATTTCACAGTGCACGTTCGTCCAAATAGCAAAAGAGTGTGTTTTTGGCAGGACTTGGGAGGAACCAAAGGTAGGACATCCAACGGGAAGAAACGTCCATGTCTAAAAAGGACGTGTTCATCTAGACTTGTTTCAATCACATTCAAGTGACAGAAAGTTGCTCTAATTGAGAAGCTGACCACAGAAGGGATTAAGGTATAACCCCTATTTAACCCTCCCCCCCCCCCAGTGGTTACTGTCCCCTCCGTCGAAAGTGAAACTGGAAAGGAAAACCAGGCTCTATGCCAGCTGCAGATATTATGGCCATTCTGAAGAAAGCAGCAAGCAGGTCAGAGGAGTAACCTAGTGGTTAGTGCAATAGACTGTCAACCAAGGGACACAGGTTCAACTCTAAATTCAACTTTTATTTATTTTTTTTTAAATAATTCTGAGCCTTCCAGAAACTGAAAAATACATAAAAGAAACCTGCAAGCCTGAAGGCTATTGAAGGGGTGTACATTCAGGTACAACAGGTATTTCTCAGGCCCTGGAGGGATCAAATTTACAAAAAAAAAAAAAGTTATGGTGGGGTTTGAACTTGTGTCCCTTAGTTTACAGTCCACTACATAAGCACTAGGTTGCTACTCTGTTCTGCAGGGATATCCATATGGCCAAATGATGCCAGACAGATGTTCATGTCATTGGCTTTTCGTCATTCAAAAGTTGGACATTTCACTTTGGAAAATGACTATTCATTTTGGATGTTTTCAGTGCAAAAACGTCCATCTCACAGCCATAATTGAACAGGAAATCTAGACGTTTTTCCTGGTTGATTATGTCTGTGAGATGAACCCCGGAGGGGGTGGGGGGCGGAGGGGGTTTGGATGTTATGAACAGGACTTTTTTTTTTTTTCAGACTAAGACATTTTTTTGAAAATGCCCCTCAATATATACAAACAGGGAGAACCACTGCCAAACACCCCTCCAAATACAAGTACTGCATTTCCTCCTTGTATCTTGCTGAAAATGGTATTTTTCGGACTATAAGACGCACCGGACCATAAGACGCACCTAGGTTTTAGAGGAGGGAAATAGGAAATTTTTTTTTTTCCTTTTTCCCTCCTCTAAAACCTAGGTGCTCCGGTGTGTCTTGTCCCGAGTTCGGGATCGTCCTCCCCTACTCACGTCACGCAATGTTCTCTGGTGGTCTAGTGACGTCGGGGCAGGAAAGAGCCCCCTCTTTCCTGCCCAGCGCGCTGCTCTCCGTCCTCCTGTATGCTGCCTGACGGTCTCGGCGAGATCCAAAATGGCCGCTCTTTCCTGCCCCGACGTCACTAGACCACCAGAGAACATCACGTGACGTGAGTAGGGGAGGGCGATCCCGAACTCGGGGGGAGGGCGATCCCGAAATCGGACCTCGCTACCTTCGGACTATAAGACGCACCCCCCATTTTCCTCCCAAATTTGGGGGGAAAAAAGTGCGTCTTATAGTCCGAAAAATATTATTACGCCCAATAAAGGGTGCTCATACCCGCCTCACACCTTTGGCCTTTACACATCCTTTTAAATGTTCTACACATGTACAAGTCTTTGTCCTGTATTTCAGTTTGAGAGAAGTCCCCACTCTGCAAATCAGCTCTCTCCTCATATAGCTGGACTGGATTATTGTTGGATGTTCAGCTCCAATGGATGTTCTAATACCTATCCCAACCTCAATAACACAAAAAACTATTTTATTGTAAAAATCTACATACTCTAAACAAGGACTGTGTACTTCCTTTATTACAATATGGACTCAAAATGTTTCCCTCTGATATGCACAGCCATTAGTCAAATAGGACCTCAAGAGCAATCAAAACTATCATTTAACTACATTTAAAATATTTCTTCTCTTTAACCGGGTGCACCTCTGTTTTCAGAAAGAACAGGCAGAGAGGACCCAGAAAACGTCCACATAGGACTTTCCTAACCTGTTCTAGTGATCCCACAGCCAATCAGTTTTTCAGCACAGCCACAGCGGAAATTAATACATGCAAATTAACTGAGGTACATTTATTGTGGATATCCCGAAACCCCAACTGTAGGAGCCCCAGGACAGATTTGGGAAGTGCTGTGTACATTTTTTTATTTCTTTAATGTTCCTTCTTACTTTTAACATACAACACAAACCACCAGGAGAGCAGAGGCATGCAGAACTGTCAGTTTGTGGTAACCTGGGGCCAATTCCACTGTGAAAGATGACTGTTCCAAAACGTTGACCAGAAAAATGACAGCATGTAAAGGGCTTAGGAGTCGGATAGGGGTCCTTTTACTAACCTGCGGTAAGCATTAACCCATGCTTATCAAAATGTACTATTGTGGGGCTTGCTGAGGTGTCCCGCGGTAGTTTTGGAATTGGTGCATAGGGGGCGGAAAGTGGGCACGGCTATGCTAATCTGTTAGCATATGGGCATTACCATATGCTGATTAGTGCACGAGACCTTACTATCTACAAAATAGGTGGTGTTAAGGGCTCATGCACTAATGGCTACCTGTTAATGGGGAAATTAGTGACTGGCCATTATCAGAAATATCCTATATAATAATTTGCACCTCCAACGTTCCATGTCTGGCTGCCTGGGTTCGTAACATCCCTCCTGACGTCAGCCAGCCTCCAGCATTCCATTCCCCCTCATTGTCAAGATGTAATGACGTCAGAGGGTGGAACAGTGAGAGGGAAGGGAACGCTGGAGGCTGGCTGACGTCAGAAGGGATGTTATGAACGGAACGGAAGCCAGCGCCAGCCAGCCAGAGAATGTTCAGGTACAAATCAAGGGGAGGACAGAATCGCGGGACATTGAAGGGAGGGAGGGAGGAAGGAAGGGGAGGGCAGAGGAGAATTGATGGACATGGATGGGATGGGAGGACAGTAGAGGAGAGAATCGCGGGACACGGATGGGAGGGCAGGGAAGAGGAGAATAACTGGACATGGAGGGGAGGGCAGGGGAGAGAGAAAAAAAAAAAAAGCTTACCTGACAGCCTACCTAGGCCCGTTTCATTGTTGAGGAAACGGGCATGGTTCCACTAGTCTTCAAATAAAGCCTTCCTTGAAGCCAGGGACCCACTCATACTTCGTCCACCAAATTTTAAAAATGAGGTACATAAATCAGTACTTTCTCCTGATTTTCACGAATATATTGGAACTCTCTCCCAAAATCTATTACATTTCATCCTAACTACTTACAATTCCAAAAATTGCTAAAAACTCATTTCTTCACCAGTTCATTCCAGAATTCATTACATCAGTTAATATAATAACCAACTGATAATCTCGTCTCTTTTCTGTACTACCTATCAATATGTCCACTATTTGTAGCTTATTTGCTAATCTGTTACTCTCAGCCATTTCATCAGACCACTTCACTATCGTTGAAATTCAAACTCTGTGCTTTTAATTTAAACTGTAGGCCACACCGAACTTGAGCTTGTTTTCAGGATAATGTGGGATCTAAATGTCATAAATAAAATCAGAAAAACAGACAGATGTGCCTTTTACCAGCAGCGCTAGAAGTGGCCTCAGTGTGCGGGAAAGACTCACATTGGGGCTACAGCAGGCCACCTTTTAGCACTGCTTGGTAAAAGGGTCCCTTAGTTTTCAAGGGGGTCTCAAACTGACATTTTTGTGCACTCACCTGCCATCTGTGTTATAATGGAGTTCCATAACAGCACCACTGTGCCCCTTAAGGGTAGCAAAGTTCTCACAGTCTCCATATACATTCCACAGCACTAGAACAGAACAAAAACACGGACAGCTATTAGAGAGTAAAACAAACTGTAGACAGTCTCTTCCACTTAACAACTAAAGAAATAAAGTTATACAGTAAAGAGAAGTCATCACGCTAGTATATGTAAAATGAGTGACTGCAATAAAGATACCAAAATAAGCTGTGGTTAGATAAGGATTCCTTAGGTTTTGAAGTTCTCTCATCAGTCTGGACAGATTCCTGAAGGAAAGGTCCACTGATCGTTATTAAATTTTGGGATTTTGCCAGGTTCTTGGGGCCTGGATTGGCCGCTGTCGGAGACGGATTGCTGGGCTTGATGGACCTTTGGTCTTTTCCCAGCGTGGCAGTCCTTATGTACTTAGTCATCAGGTTTTTAAAACCATAGGTCTGTTCAAGTAGTCCTACCTCTCCTTATCCCAAGGTGAATGCTTTTTAAACAGAGCATTTGAAATACACTTTATAACTTCAAAAACATTCATCCCCCCTCCCCAATCAATGGACTTGGGGGCGATTGTGTCTGATGACCTTAAGGTGGCCACACAGGTAGAAAAGGCGATGCGCAAAGCCATAAGGATGCTCGGGTGCATAAGGGGAGGGATGACCAGCAGGATAAAAGAGGTGATAGTGCCCTTCTATGAGTCTCTGGTGGGGCCCCATTTAGACTACTATGTGCAATTCTGGAGACCACACTTACGGAAAGATATAAACAGGATGGTGTCGGTCCAGAGGGCGGCTACAAATTTGGTCAGCAGTCTCAGTCATAAAACATATAGGGACAGGCTCATGAACCTGAGGTATAAGATGGAAGAGAGGGGATATGACAGAGACGCTCAAATATCTCAGTGGCGTTAATGTACAGGAGGTGAGCCTTTTTCAAATGAAGAAAACCTCTGGAATGAGAGGGCATAAGATGAAGTTGAGGAAATAGGCTTAGGATGAATCTGAGGATATACTCTTTCACGGAAAGGGAGGTGAATGCGTGGAATGGCCTCCCGGGTCGTGGAGATGAAGACTGTGTCAGAATTTAAGAAGGATCTCTTAGGAAAAGGAGGAGTTAGTGATCACTGAGGATGGGCAGACTGGATGGGCCATTTGGCCCTTATCTGCCGTCATGTTTCTATTCTGTCTATAATTAGGGTGAAAATGCACTGAAACTAGTTCAGACATGGAGTTTCCTGACTGCTGAACTTACATATTAGTCTATCAAATCCTGCAGATGCTAAGGTTGCTCCATTTGGGTGAAACTTGCAACAGTAAACCTCTCCTTCATGTCCAGAGAGCAGCATTATTGGTGCCTGCAGGCTGGATGTCCTAGGAGGGCCCTTAAGCATAGAACAGAAAAAGAAAAAAAAGATTGTAACCTATACAAAGAATGTGACATAAACTGTTACTTAATAGTCAAATTTGAGAACGTATCTAATTTTAAAAAATCAAAAACAATTTATGACAACACTTTTTCTGCAATTAATTATGCAGAACGCCAAAACATTTTGGTTTTGTATAATAGCAGCATGCTTCTTACTTTATTTCTGAATTTACAGATTTCTTAAATAACTCCGCATCCAGTCTCCAATGGCCGCCACCCTTGGAAGTAGCCAGCAGATCTTAAAAGGAAGCTCCCTTTCCCTGTTGCTCATTCCCAGACTAATGGGTGACAATACTCATGACTGCCTGCCTAATAAGTTTGCTCCACATTCTGAAAAATAATCCAGCTGTAATAGATTGAACAGAATATAAATTTTGTAAATAAATAATATGGCCACAGACTCTTAAAGATCCCTTAATTAGATGCAAGGGCTTTAGTTGCTCATTCAGTTTCTTCTCTGCAAAGTGACTACCTGACTCCAGGAAATACACAATAGCCAAGTTAGTCCCAGGGATTTCATAATCCATTTCAAAACATTATGGGCTCCTTTTACAAAGCGGCACCGCCATTAGCGTGCGCTGAATGCAAAGATGCCCATGAGAATTGGAAGGGCTTCTTCGTTTTCAGCACACGCTAATCAGTAGCGCCGCTTTCTAAAAGAAGCCTTATGTGAGCCTCTCAGTTACATATCTTCAAACACCCTGACTGACTCACCTGGTTCTGACCTTAAGTCAAACGGTCACAGTTCAGAACCCCAAATTAGCCTCTTCTGACTAGCCCACCTTCCCCCCCCATTAATCAATCCATACACATCTCTCCTACCACCACCCTTCAGGTTTCACTCAGATACTCTACGAATCTGCAGATTGCCAGGTCTTCCAGGAAATGTGGGAAAGCTCTTGGGGTTAGGTGAGCAGGGACATTATTAGGCATGACCCTCTTGCATGACTTGCTGCTCTAGTCCCTCACCTCCTTTGCCTTGTGCTGTAGGACAGAAAATATATATTGTACCTGAATGTACACTGTTTTGGTAACTTTCAAGACTGCAGGTGATATATAAGAAATTATTTAAATAAGAGAGTTGCAGCAATAAAATAGTAAATGGCTGGATTGGAAGCTGAGTGGCTCATATTTTTTCTGTTGTGTTCTACCCTGCCTGCTACAGGCTCACCATCTCTTCCCTCAGCAACTTCATAGGTAACAACAGAGCTATCTAGTTCTAGCTCATAGGTAGGACAGTATCTACCTACATACCTAAGATAACGAGCTTTCAATTTATGCAGGTTCATGGAGTCACCCAGTGAAACCTGGAGAGTTTGCAAGCATGACTGTAGAATATTTCTGAAAGTAAAGAAACGGGAGGGATTCACTTCTACAGTAGGTGACTGTGAAATGAGTTCTACTGAAGGTACTTAAGTGAATGGAAGGCCATTGAGGATGGTAAGATAAATGAGTTTTCCCTGGTCCAGCTGATTTGCTGAACCACAGCACTAGATCTAGCATTATTTTACAGCTATGCAGATTTACTCTATTCACACAGAATCTTATTTACAGGTATAGGAGCCATCTGTGTCCTCCATTATGTCCAAGATGGGGTAATTTGTTACCCAAAAAATAAAGGAAAAGTAGAAACTATCACTAATATATACTCAATTTTCTACTATAGACAACCCTGTATTGCAGGTGCCAGTGCACATGTATGTATGAAAAAATACGTGGAGAAAAAAAGACTTCAGAGCCCTCAGGAATAATTCTCTTTACAATGATATATTCAAAACAAGAGAACTCCTTACTTCAATCATTAGTCTTCACAAAAAAAACTCCACTCTTCTGATTCACAAAATACTAGTGCATGCACTTCAAACAATACAAAAGGTAGAGGCTGTTTTTCCCGCCATAAAGCCGGTGAACACTATCAAAATTATAACTTAGCTTGTATCTTCTAAATGTCCATTCTTTTCCAAAATGTCAGCTACAGAAACGCCCAACAGGAGAACCCTGTTTCGCCACCACCGGGCTATTTCAAGGGCTAGTATTTTCTTTCTTCAAACAATATTATTCCACCACTGCTTTGCCCCTTAATGGCGTCTTTAAACTTCGAATGGCTTCCTTACTCATTATATAACTAGCTCTCCCCCGTCACTTCCTCTGACGTCATATCCTTCTTGACGTCCAATGCTTTCCAGGATTCCCAACCCGTCACTACAGGTTAGGAGTGCATCATAAAAATTTGTTACCCCCAATCATTTTGAAATGTTGACACCTCAGTTCATATGTGATGAATTTTAGTTAAGTACAGTTGTACTGAAGTAGTTCTACATAAAAGCTAACCTAAATGTTTTAAGCTTAAGATGCTACAGAATGTGAATACATTAATGACTAGCTTATTTTTCCCAAATATGTATATAGTGAAAGGGCTTTTGTAAAAGGCCTCGACTGATTTCTTTCAGTAACATTTTTTCCAATCAGAAGTCGGAACAAAACACTTTCTATATATGAAATTTTTCAAGCAGCACTGCCTGAAGTTCCCCTGCACCTCTGGCACTAGGGACAAATTTACAGAGATGCCAAGTTACCCAGTTCCAGGCTGGAGATTTTGGGACAGTCCTGATTTTGAGCTAACATCCTAAAGCAGTGTGAGATTTGTGGTGCCTGATCCTACCCATTGAAATCAGTACTGCAGGTCTCATAATGCACCTGGGTGAGATGATCAGAGATGCAGGACTGTCCCAAAATCTCCAGGCTAGAGATTTTGGAACAGTGCTGATTTTGAGCTTACATGCTAAAGCAGTGTGACATTTGTGGTGCCTGATCCTGCCCATTGAAATCAGTACTGCAGGTCTCATAATGCACCTGGGTGAGAAGATCAGAGATGCAGGACTGTCCCAAAATCTCCAGGCTAGAGATTCTGGGACAGTGCTGATTTTGAGCTTACATGCTAAAGCAGTGTGACATTTGTGGTGCCTGATCCTACCCATTGAAATCAGTGTTGCAGGTCTCATAATGCACCTGGGTGGGGTGATCAGAGATGCAGGACTGTCCCACAATCTCCAGGCTAGAGATTCTGGGACAGTGCTGATTTTGAGCTTACATGCTAAAGCAGTGTGACATTTGTGGTGCCTGATCCTACCCATTGAAATCAGTACTGCAGTTCTCATAATGCACCTGGGTGAGATGATCAGAGATGCAGGATTGTCCCAAAATCTCCAGCCTTGAGATTTTGGAACAGTGCTGATTTTGAGCTTACATGCTAAAGCAGTGTGACATTTGTGGTGCCTGATCCTGCCCATTGAAATCAGTACTGCAGGTCTCATAATGCACCCGGGTGAGATGATCAGAGATGCAGGACTGTCCCACAATCTCCAGGCTAGAGATTCTGGGACAGTGCTGATTTTGAGCTTACATGCTAAAGCAGTGTGAGATTTGAGGTGCCTGATCCTACCCATTGAAATCAGTACTGCAGGTCTCATAATGCACCTGGGTGGGGTGATCAGAGATGCAGGACTGTCCCAAAATCTCCAGGCTAGAGATTCTGGGACAGTGCTGATTTTGAGCTTACATGCTAAAGCAGTGTGACATTTGTGGTGCCTGATCCTACCCATTGAAATCAGTACTGCAGTTCTCATAATGCACCTGGGTGAGATGATCAGAGATGCAGGATTGTCCCAAAATCTCCAGCCTTGAGATTTTGGAACAGTGCTGATTTTGAGCTTACATGCTAAAGCAGTGTGACATTTGTGGTGCCTGATCCTGCCCATTGAAATCAGTACTGCAGGTCTCATAATGCACCTGGGTGAGAAGATCAGAGATGCAGGTCTGTCCCACAATCTCCAGCCTAGAGACTTTGGGACAGTGCTGATTTTGAGCTTACATGCTAAAGCAGTGTGACATTTGTGGTGCCTGATCCTGCCCATTGAAATCAGTACTGCAGGTCTCATAATGCACCTGGGTGAGATGAGATGCAGGACTGTCCCAAAATCTCCAGGCTAGAGATTCTGGGACAGTGCTGATTTTGAGCTTACATGCTAAAGCAGTGTGAGATTTGTGGTGCCTGATCCTACCAATTGAAATCAGTACTGCAGGTCTCATAATGCACCTGGGTGAGAAGATCAGAGATGCAGGACTGTCCCACAATCTCCAGGCTAGAGATTCTGGGCCAGTGCTGATTTTGAGCTTACATGCTAAAG